>NW_008355477.1:3757153-3813338 GCF_000622305.1 Nannospalax galili
ATCAAGGAGTCACATAAACAAGTCACTAAGCTCTGACACAATCAAGGAGCCCATCAGTCTATTTCCATATCTGTTAGTTGCCCTTTGCATGTCTCTGCCTGTGTATCTCTGTGTTTCTGGTTTCCAATGGATTATTCTCCACTTTGTTTTTCTTTCTCTGGCCACAGTGTAAAACGAATGTGGTACAGATGCTCCTTAGCTTAAAATAGGGTTATTTGCTGATGAACTCATCATAAGTTTTAACTATAACACACCCAGAAACAAATAGGAGCACAGTACACAGTATATAATAGTTCACACCCTTGATTTTGTAGTGACTAAGAGCTGCCACTTTCTTACATTCCTCAGCATCAAGAAAGAATCATGTGGGCTGAGCAGATGGCTCAGTTGGTAAAGTGTCTGCTACACAAGCAGGAGGACTTGAGTTCAGATCCTCAGAACCCATGTGACTCTGTAGGTTGGGTGGTGGAGACAGGCAGATCCCTGCAACTCACTGTCCAGCCAGCCCAATCAAACTGATGACCTTTAGCTTCACTGAGAGATCCTGTCTCAAAAATAAAGGAAGAGAACAATTGAGGAAAGACCGAAAGTTGACCTCTGACTCCACATGCACACACACACACACAGAAACACACTCACAAAGGTATACACACACGTGCCTACACGCACACTAACAAGTGCATACAACACAGTGCACAATACACACACACACACACACACACACACACACACACACAGAAAGAAAGAGGATCATACCACACTCCATTAGTCTAGGAAAAGACCAAAATTCTAAATTCAAAGTATGATTTATATTGGATACCTACAATGATGAATTCAAAAGGCGTTCAAAAATATTTTACTTATTATTTTTATTTCTGTGTTTGAGTGTATCGCCTGCATGTTTGTAAATGCACCTGTGTTGTATAATGCACAGAGAGGTCAGAAGAGGGCATCAGAGTCCCTGAAACTGGAATTAGAGATGGTTCATAGCTGCCATGTGGGTGCTGGGAATTGAACCCTGGTCCTCTGCAAGAGCAGCCAGTGCTCTTAATCACTGAGCCAGCCATATCTCCAGCCCCAAAGTCAAAAGGTGTTGAATTGATAAGCCATGATTGTCTACTTGCTGCACATTGCTTGGCTATTCATGTATAATTCGTCTTTTAATGTTTGAGGAATACTGGATTAATGAAAAATTTACCAAGAATGTACAGAAAAATCATACCTTCACTTGGCTATTTCTAATGTCAACATCTTATATTACAAGGCATATTTGTCAAAACTAAGAAATCAAAATATGTTAATTTATTACTACAAATTAGGCATTGGACTTGATTTGGATTTGTCCCATTTCTGAACAATTGTCCTCTTTCTGTACAGGATCCCACAGAACGTACCACACTGCATTTGGTTACCATGTGTCCTGCATACCTAGAGCTGTACATCCAAGTTCTCTTGCCTTGTGAGTAAAACAGTGGTAGCTCTGAAGAGGATTGGTCAGGTATTTTTTATGTTTCTGTTGTTTTCACATCATTAGACTAGGGCTATAAGCTTGGAAATAGTCTATGGGGACGGGTCATTCTCATCACATCAGAATGGGGAGAGTGTATGTTGACCAAATCACTTATCACTCATGACATCTTCAAGTTTTTTTATGTCCTTGACTTAACTTTGCTTCTAATTCAGAAATCGGGGAATGGAATGCTTTATATGCTTCACTAAAACATAAAGTTTAAAATTCTTCAAACCTTTACTTATTTCTTGGATCTACCCTAATATATGACTGTGTCTGACACATAGAATTTACACATTATTCTTTGATGAAGGAATGAGTATCTCTTTATCTGACTCCACTCTCATCGATGGCATAGTTTAGGGTTCCTAGGTGACATAAAGAAATTGTAATGTTCCTTGATGGTAAGCATTTGACAGTTCAATCACTGTTTAAAGATAGTAGCTATAAATAGTTCATTAAAAATAACTCTGGAGAGTGGAGACAATGGTTCAGTGCATAAAAACACTTGCCCAGAACTTAACTACCTGAATTCAGTTCCTGGGGATGCACATGGTGGAAAGAGAGAACCAACCTCCACAATTTGTCTTTTGACCTCCACATGCATGCCGTGGCATGGATGACTGCACACATGCACACTAAATAAATGAACGAGTAAATAAATAAATGCAAAAAGTACAGTTAAAGGGACCCTGGACGCTGGCTTGGCGGTATTTTCTGTAATCCTAGCAGTATGGAGATTGACGTAGGAGAATGGTGACTTCAAGTAGTAGCTGTACTGCAAGAGACTTCCTGTCTCTGAAGAGCTGTGGTATGTTCTTGTATTTTAATCTTCCTAAAAGAGCATTATAAAGATTTCATTTGGTTTTAATATTTAACTCTGATGGCTTAAACAGTGCTAATGAGGTGAGAACTAAGCATTAGGAGTTTGGATAGACAGACCTTGGGAAATGGGGATGTGCTTTAGAATTATTATTAGGAAATTGCTCCTTCTTCTTGTTTGAAGATTTTCCTGCTCACATTGTTACTTGCCATGCCATTTAAAAGGAGATCTCAGCATCATCTTGCAACATCTGCCTAGTCAAATGGAAAGGGGCAGCCATTTAAGAGTTTGTGGTTTCATTTTCTGTGCAGTTTGATGGGGGTTTGTGTTTAGCCCACAGCGGTGAATTTTATGCTGCTGAAAGATGCAAAATAAAGCGATTGCTTTAAAGGTCTAACTAACATGGTTGCACACGCCTTTAATCCCAGCACTTGGGAGGCAGAGGCAGGCGGATCTCTGTGAGTTCCAGGCCAGCCTGGTCTACATAGTGAGTTCCAGGCCAGCTGGGGTTACAGGGAGACCCTGTCTCAAAAACACACACACACACAAAATAAGTAAATAAATAAATAAATAAAAAGTCTAACTAGCTTTACTTTGCAGAACATTCAAAAGGAAGTTTAAAAGGCCAAAATAATTGCTCATCTTTGTGGCCCTGGTGGCTTGGCAAATGCCAAGGGAACTCTGTTTCTCTTACACCAACACAAAGCTTATCTGCCACTCGGGGGACTTGAGGGACACAAGGTTGACATAAGTGAACAACATGGTCTATTTCCTTTTGTTTTCTACATTGCTTGCTAATAATTTTATACTCTTTCAGAGGGAAAGAGAGCATACGTAATTCTAGTCTTTTGCCTGTTTAACATTGTTCACCAAAAAGACAGTACAGGGCAAACGCATTTGCCACCAAGCTTGACAACCTGAATTGGACCTCAGGAATCAATAGGTTGAATGTGGGGAATAGAACTTAGGGCTGCAATTTGCCCTAAGTTATCCTCTGTCTCCACACACGCTCAGTGGTACTTGTGGTATGTGCCCGCCCAAGTGTGAGCACACACACACACACACACACACACGCACTCACTCACATATAAATAAACATTTATATAAAACTTTAAGGAAAGAAGGTGCAAACAGTCTTCTCTCCAAGGATGACAATAGGTCCAAACTTCATTTAATAGGCTCACGCAAGGAATATGGGTAATTTCTGGTCTTTACTCCTCTTTCAGTTCAAAAAAGTATAACGGAAACCATGAGGGACAAGAAGGGCTTTCACAAGGATTCAAACACCTGAAAATCAGTTTAAAACATAAATGCAAAGATAAACTCTTCAAGACAATTCAAACACTACAGCAAATTTGGCATTGGGTACTTGGACGCAGGACACAAAGGAGAGGTTTTTTAAGATAAGCATTTGTGTTTTGAATTTCCCCCACTTGGCTCTTTATGATAACAGCTTTCGTAAATAGCATAGCAGTTGAAACATTTATTATTGGAACAGAAATGCAATTACATGCAGATGTTGTCCTGTGATTCATTGCTTTGTGCTATACATACATTTCCAAGCTGGAGGAAGAACACACAGGTCATCTAGTAAATGCTGCAGGCTGAGCTCCACTTACTCTCCTGACTCGCATTATCTAATCTCTTTTGTGAGTGTTGCTACAATCTAGGCCTCCTTGGCCCTTCCTGGCAGTGTGTTTCCTTGTGCAGTTTCTCCAAATACCGTCAAAAATTTCTTTTCATCCAACACAAATGCTCTTTATTTAATCCAAACCTGGTTCTTTCTCCAACATTCCTAACCCAGGGCATATAAAATGACCACCACATTTATTTTATTTTTTCGCAAGTCTGTCCTTGTTTTCTACTTTTTGTTTTGGTGGATTTAAGATTTTCTTTCTTTTTGGTTTTGGTTTTGCTTTGCAATGAACTCTGACAATGTCACAGACTCCTCAGAGCTGTAAAGGAAGTGCAATTGCAAAGTGGTTTGGCAACACTGGATTTAGAATAGACAACACAGTCAGTTATGGTTATCATGGTGGACCTCATAATGAAGAAGATAGACTTTGAGGATTGAGGTGTTATCAGTAAGGATAGTACAAGTACCAGTTTTCTACGGCCACTGTAACAACTTATTACAAACTCAGTGGCTTAAAACAAACGGTGTGCATTAACTTACAGTTCTCAAGTAAGAAATCCAACAGAATTCTCATCTGCCTTAACTCAAGGTGTTAGTTGAACTCTGTTCCTTCTATGATGCTCCTTCTAGGAGACAATGTGATTCCTAGCTTTTGCTAGCTTCTGGAGACCACCTACATTCTGTGGATCATGGCATCTTCTTTTATCTTTGAACCAGTGATGACTGTTTGGTTCTTTCTCACATCCCATCACTCTAATCCTCATTCTTCTGCCTCTCTCCTCTACGTTATTATGAAGAATTAGCCATACTTCTTTAGAGGAACAAGATTGATAGAATGAATATATATTACAAAGGGTATTTATTAGATTGGTCTACACGACACCAGATGGATGCTCCAACAATACCAGGAGAGGATGAGAACTTGGTAGATGCTTAGTCCATGAGGATAGATGCCTCAGCAGTCCCACTTTGGTACTTAAGACCTACATGATTCCTGTAAACACTGATCTTTGTCTACATTGGAAGGCCAATGAAGCTGGGTTCTAGTGTCAATAAAGGATGGAAGCAATGGCAGCAAAAGGGTTGATGTGTTAAGCAGGGAGTAAAGGCACACGTGCAAAAGTAGTAGTGCTTTTTCCACAGACCTCTTTCTATCTACGAGACTACTGGAAGGTACCACCCACACTGGAGGAAGGTTTTCTCTCTTTAGTTAATTCTTTGAGGAAATAAATAGCCTCACAGACCTGCCCAGAGCTATGCATCTTACTTGATCACACATCTAATCAAGTTTTCCAAGAAGAGTAACCATCACAGTGGCCTGGTTAATTTGAGTCCACCCAGCTACTCCAGGATAATCTTAAAGGCAACTCATTAACAACCTTTAATGCTTTTTGATTTCTTTATTTTTATTTTAGTACATGAGTGTTTTGTCTGCATGTATGTAAGTGTACCCACGTCATGCAAACCCACAGAGGCCAGAAGAGGGTATTGGAACCCCGGAACTGGAATTATGGAGTTATGGTTGTGAGCCACCATGTCGTTCCTGGGAAAGAAATCTGAGTCTTCTGGAAGAACAACCAAGTGTTCTTAACCACTGAGCAACCTCCCCAGTCCCCCCTTAAGTTCCTTTATTCCATGCACAAACTTAATATCTTTTACCATGTGTTATAAGGGCCCATCCAAAATGGAGAAAGAGGACTTCCAGTGTGCCTGACAGAGGATAGATTAGGAATAGCTCTAGAGTCATGGAGAGATAATTAGACTGTATCCAACTGTAGGAAAATACTACTAAGTAATTTAAGCAAAGATGTAGCATGATTTTTTTGTATGCCTGTGAATGCCAAGTGTAAGGACATAATAGCAGAAGGGAGGAAATGAACAGATTATAAACATCCAGGTCATAACTAGGGGTAATTTTGTCCTCTTGGGCGTTTTTGGTAATGTCTAAAGATGATTGATATTGCCGTGACTTTGAGTAGGGGTGCAATTTGTAGGTGGAGGCCAGAGATGATGTTACACATGTTACAATATATAGGGCACACTCAGAACAATCAATTATCCAGCCCTGTCCTAGTTTGCTCTCTATTACTGTGAGAAAATACTCTGATCGGAAAGCAAAGTGGGGAGGAAAGCGTTAATTTCATCTTCCTCTTCCAAGTGACAGTCCATCACTGAGAGAACTCAGAGCAGAAACTCAAAGCAGGAAGCTGGAGGTAGAAACTGAAGCACAGGCCATGGAGGAATGCTACTTAGTAGCTGTCTCCTCTAGGCTGTGCTCAGTCTGACTTCTTTTACAACCGAGGACCACCTGCCCAGGGTGGTAGCACCCACAGCTCACTGGGCCCTCCAGTATCACTCAATAATCAAGAAAATACCTCTCAGACATGCCCACAGGCCTGTTCAATGAAGGATATCCCTCAGTGGAGGGTCTCTCTTCCCAGGTGTGTCAAATTGACAACTCAAGTACCCAGCACAAGCCCAATAATTCTAAGGTAGTGAAACTGGTCTGGGCTGAAGATGCCACCACTTTGCACTAGAATTGAGAGTGACGGCTTGGTTTAAAGGCTCACCATCAAGATCCAGGGGCATTCGGACACTCATCTGCAACTAGGCTTCACTTTTCAAGTGTTATCAAAGCAGCGAGAGCCTGTGGCTGACTAAGAACCAGATTGAACTGGAGCGTGAGCGTCTGTGGAGACCGCTAGGAGAGGGGAGAAAAAAAATGTGGAGTGCTGGGCTTGCCGTGAGGCAACCAAAAAATGATTAAACTCATTAGATCATGCAGAAAAGGAAGACATGGAGGTAGAAGGGAAGAAAGGTTTCAAGGGGAAGAGGGATGAGAATTTAAACATATGAATTTGTAGACTAAATTTTGAAAAAAAGAAAAACGATACAGCCTCCACATACGGGCCACGGTTTTATGGATTTCTATCACTGCACTCACTTTCATTTTAGGAAATGTTCCTGGTTAATGCATTCCTATAATTGAGCTTTTGTTTCCCAGCCCCTGTACACTTGACATTTATCAACTCTAGGATTTGGAAACTCAAAGAGCCTGCCATTTTATCTCCACACTGGACAATTCATTTAACTTCTTGTTGTCTCCATTTTCACCTGTGTCTAAGTCTCATTGACCATGTGCTTTCTACTCCTGCAGATGACCTGTGTTCAGTTCCCAGCACCCACATAGTCACCATGGGTCCTAGTTATACAGGACCTAGAAAAAATAAAAACTTTAAGACTGCTACATGCATGTATTCTGCTTTGGAAATATTTCTTCTATGTAATTTCATTACTGTATTCCTGTGTTTTTTCATAGTTTCTTATAATTAGTATCTTGTATGTTAAAGGAAAATATAGTTGATAAATATAATTGATAAATTTTTTTCAATTGATAACTGAAATATAATTTGACAATTTGAAAAGGTAAATGACATTTTAAATTTTATTTTCATGAATGACATTTTCTAAAATATTATATAACTATTCTTTTGGAATATTTAAGGACTTTGGTGCAGTAGTATTTTTGGCAATTTAGTTTATTTGAACAATTTATTCACCAGCACCTGTGTGGAAAGCACAAGTAGAGGAACGAGAGCCGTAAGAAAGTGGCCAAATGACACTTGCAATCATTTTGACTACCTTATGATTCTGAAAGACTTACAATGTACAAATCAGTGGTCTGTAAGTAAATATAGCCAAATCAGCTTCCTAGCTTGGCAGATAAAGCTTTATGGGGCCAAAACCACGCACATGGTTCACACCACCATATTTTATTTTATTTTATTTATTATTTTTATTTTATGTGTATGTGCGTATTGCCTGCATGTAGGTAAGTGCACCCGTGCCGTGCAATGCCCCTGGAGGACAGAAGAGGCTGTTGGATCCCCTGGAACTGGAGGTACGGACAATTGTTAGCTGCCATGTGGGTGCTGGGATTCTAATTCGGGTCTTTTGCAAGAAAAATCAGTGTTCTTAACCGCTGAGCCATCTCTCCAGCCCCACACCATCATATTTTTAAAGATAACATCTTAAAAAACAATGTGTATGTTTGCCTACATGCGCAAAATGCGTGCTATGCTATGGAAGCCAGAAGAGGGCATCAGGTCCCCCGGAACTGGAGTCACAGATGGTTGTGAGCTCCCATGTGGGTCTGAATTCAGGTCATCTGCAAAAGCAATAATCATTTTAAAATACTGAGTCAACTCTCCAGTCCCTACCATCATATTTCTAATATATCCCAGGAAATTTTACCAATGAAAGTGTTAAACTGCAAGTATATATTCAATTTGGAGATTAATGTTAGCTTATTATAGTTTTTTTTTCTACCACTTATTTTCTAGATCTTTAATTCCAACCTTGCATTTGTCACTACTGAATGCAAGCTCTTAATATCATTTCACTTCAAGGTCATTTTGAATTATAATCTCTGAGGTGTTAGCTAACCAATGTGTCACCATTTTCAAATTCATTTAGCGAATCTTATATTTCATCACCAAAGTAAATAATGGACTGAATTAATGCCATTTATAAAGCAATAGTGGCATTTTAAGGCAGAAAATGGCTGACCAGATCCCATTGCCCTAAAAGCAGGAGTTTAATGATGAATTCAAAGATTATTAATCATCCTAACTAATTCCACTGAAGTTTTGAAAACAAGGACGTGTTTCACCAAGTCTCCATTTCCTATTTCAACAACCATAAAAGAAGGCACAGAAAACAATGACACATTCACATACAATGACATATGACATGACACATTCATATCCATAGATATGGATAACTCTCCCTGTTGACCTGTGTGAGCATGAAACATAAATGAGAAGCACACCTCTGTCATTTTGGGGATTGTGTCTTTTCCTCCTGTTGTGCTCAATAAAATTGTCATATCATTTTTTCTAGTAGACTTTGTTAAAGCTAGAAGCCATTCTTCTTCTCTGTGTATTTTTTTCTATATGCACCCTTCATGGACTTTTAATCACATAATGTCCATTTAAATATTTTTTCACAAGAGTGAATTAACAATATGTTGGACAGGGCAGCAGTTAAAGGCACTGGCTGCTCTTCCAAGAGGACCCAAGTTCATTTTCTAGCACCTACATGGTGGCTAACAACCATCCCTAACGCCAGTTCCAGATGATCTGGCGCCCTCTTCTGGTCTCTCTGGTCATTGCACAAAATGCTCATACATGAAATAAAAATAAAATAATTAAAAAGTATGTTGGTCAACTAATAACTGACTATAATACTTAGGGTCTCTTTCTTATGCTTTTCCATCATTTCTTTGTGTGAATCAATGATAAATATAACTCCTGAATACTGAGCTTTCTGAGCATCTTCTAGATGCTTTTTGATTGAGTTGACCCTCCTCAGCTCTTAGCTAAAAGGGCATTGTCATGATATAGCTAGTGAACATGTACTTTTCTCTGGTATTTAGCTTATTTGACTCATCCCCAGTCTCCTGGGATTAATCATGGTAAGATCAATCTTTGGCTAGTAAAAAAATGCTTGAACTATACATAGAGCTACAGCATGAACAACATCTGTCTAGCATTATTCCTATATTAATGTAGATCTTCAGTTAGATATTCTTGTTTTGTGAACAATTCATGGAGATGCTACAGTCTCACATGCCATGATACAAATGTACATAGTATTTCCTTGAACTCAATAAACTCCATAGTAAGTATATCCCTAACTTGTTTATGATTGTCTTCCTAGAACCTTGTTGAATGTTTGGACACAGAAGCATCAGTACTGTATGTGTAATCATTGGCATGAAATCTCATTAGGTCCTTCAACTAAGTGAGAGTCATAAGTGTTAAACAGTTTGCCCAAATTCACACATCCAAGAATTAGAACCGGATTGCAAAGCATCTTCTGCGTCTAAATCATCTGTAATTCCTGGAACAATGTCACATACCCAGGGTGCAGTGGAAATAGCAAGCATTCCAGTGTCTGATGGACTGAGGTTTGAATTGGAGTTCAACTACTCATTAGATATATATCATTGGGAATTTCTAAGAGCTAGCCCCTGTTGTTTTCTTTAAACCGCAATGGTATTTTCGACCCTTCAAGTAAGCCCTGTATTTTATTTGCTCTCCCATATGAGCAATTTCGTGGCACAGTGTAATTACTAAGTTGTAAGTACTCTCTCACTGGGGTCCTCTATGGTTAGGTTGAATTCATGCTGCTTTAGTGACCTAGCCTTTCCCAAAACATTTCTTGAGCAGTTCAAAATGGCTTTAGCACAGTGTTATATTCCTCCTTTGAAATAAGCTGCTTTGAGATCCAAATTTCATTTTGACCTTCCAATTCAATAATTATAGCCTCTAATATTTTGTGCTTAAAACCTAAATGATTGGTTATTTAGAATTGTAAGAACAAATTTAGAGGTCAGCCTAAGGCATTTAAAGGTTTAATCTACCCTGGAAAAAATGCATTCTTCATTTTGCTATAACATGCTAATAAAGTTCCTGCATAAACAGAACTTGCTTCAGCAAGAATTATGAGGACATAAATGGTACAAGATCATACATGGACTGTATTAATAAAAGAAATTTACCTAGCGCAGCACCGAATTTTAAAGATTAGTGGAAACCCAATAAATAGAGCACACTAATATTCCTTTCAGTGGAGGAATCGAGATCAGTCTTAACTTGATACAATGGAGATGTGTGTCTCATGAACTGAAAAAATGTGTGCAATACCTTCAAAGTTATATTTTATCATATTTGACAATCCCAAATCATGTTAAATAAAAATGCAATTTTTATCTCATTTTATGCTTTTTGGAGAGAGTTAAATGTAATCATTTTAGCAAAACATTATAACTTCATAAAAATATTTTTGATCAATTTCTATATTGTGCTTAAACTCTTTGGATATCTGATTTTTAAAACTTAAATCTGAACATGGAAAACAGTCATTTTATTATCCTCTGTCTCTTAAAATTGATTCTGTTTATGAAAATGTCATTGGAGGTAAATTCTAGATGATCTGAAATATGGAATCTACCATAAACTGATCCAGAGATGGTGGGCCAAGGACTTCATCTTTCTAAGCTCATTTTATTATTGTGAAAAGGAAATAATACACACTTCACAGCATTCCTGTGGAGATAAGAAGAGTGATTGTCTTCACCCAATGTGAAGTGCTATTCAAAGTTTAGTTCTTCTTCCTGGCAGTGAAATTGCAGAAATTCTTTGAGATTGATTTGTGTTGGTGCTAACTTAGGTGGTGTGTCAATAGCATTCATTCCATCTCCTTTCCCAAGCACAGAACTAAGCTATTTTTAATAAGGTCATCAGGACTCAAGCAGGAGTCAAACAATGGACAAAATATGAACAAGTGATTCTTTATAAGATTATTCACATTTACTAGGCAGCCTTCATCTCCTCCTGAAATATAGGAAAATTTCACATGTCTACTTCATCTGAAGTCTTCGGTGGAATAGGTTGCAGTGTAAAAGAATTATTAATTTATTAGATGGCAGATAAATGTACAGGGAAAGAATCAGGTATAAAAAAGTGCGTGTATAGCATGTTTTTATATTTTTAACTAGGGTTACACCTTCCATCTATAGAGCTCACTTAAAGATGTATTTTCTTCTTAAATCCGTGAAACAGTTTAATATTTTTTGCATGTAGTCATGCAAACTCACAAATCTTAAATTTCTTTTCTGATCCAATCAAATAACATGTTAATACATGGGTTGAGGCGGATTATTACTGTCATAGATGTCATTATCTGTCATTTCACCCACCCAAAACGCAGTAGCAATTAATTACTGTGTTGTAAAGAGACTACACATAAAATGATCATATTGAATCAACTGAAGGCCTGAAAAAGTTAAATAACCATTGGTTACTTTGCTCAGATAAGGCCTTTGAGCCTTGTTCGATGGAAATTTATTCGCATTCTCTATCACACGTTTTACTTCCTTGAAAGTAATCTCGAAACTAATCATCCTGCTTTTAAAATCATGAAAGACAAATTATGATATCCTGTACTTCCCCCCGCTTCAGATAATATACGGTTGGTCACAGAACATAATATAATACTGGCTGTTGACTCAGTTACACTAAAAGGGTCGATTTTGCAGACTGCCAGGATAAAGATGATTTTAATTAAATTGCACAAATCCCTTTGTATTACAACCAAACCCTCCGCAGGCCAACTGACTCTCAGCCGTTCTGGCATGTATAGAGTTAACCAGGTTACCGAGGTTCCTAGTTAAGTTCTTTCACCAGGAATGCAATTCATGTTTACCTATATAAGGAAACCTGTTAGGCTGACCTGAGTTTGGCGGATTTTTTGCGCTGAGAGGCATGTGAGCACACACCCTGGAGAGGGGGAGCGATTCCCAGCTGGACAGAGCAAGCTTCCTGAACGCCTCAGCCATTCAGCTGATCCGAGGCAAAGAGCAGAGCCGGCACTTGCCCCAGCAGGCTGCTTGGAGGACCCACAGGTTTACCTTTTCCAGCTCCCAGTTGAGGAACAAACCCCGGTCCAGGGAAAAATGGGGAAGCCGGTGAGTCTTACCGCTCGCTCTGTCTGCTTGCTTCTGCTAAGGGGCATACCTCACTGCTCCCACCCAGGAAGCAGAGGGAGAGGCGTTACTCAGCCTCTAACCCCAGAGCTCCTTCCTGAACAAACACAATGCCTCGCCTGTACCTCCAGCCAACTTTCTCAGCGAGTTTTGCACATCAAAAGCCCACTGAGGCAATCATTCTAGCACCTTCGACATTCCAGAGGGTGTTTTAACTGGGCAAGAGTTTCCAGACCATCGCGATGAGCAAACTTTCTCGTCTTTCTTGCACAATGTGTATGAGTTTGGGGTTGCTTTGAGAGGAATGCTGTGTCCCCATGGAAGTAATAGTAAATCTACGAGGGGTTCTTAAATGTACAGGCAGGGCGATAGTCTACAGAAAAGGAATTTGTCACTAAAGAAAGGCAGCGTGAAGGTATCGCTTTTTATTCCCGAGGAGCAAAATCCTTCCATCCTGTACATGCAGTAAAAGACACCTTCTGAGACACTGAGGAGAGAAAGAAAGCGAGCTGGCTTCTTTGTTCTAGGCAACAAATAGAAAGTTCCCTCTTGTGTTTGACAACTAGCGTGTGCCTATTTATGTATACGGTGAGAATGATGAACAAGGTTTTCTGTCAAGGGTACTGCGGTCATTTGAGTTAAAATTTGGCTATGTTCTACACACGTACAAAACTCTCAATCTGAATGCTATTAAATACGAAAATGTGAAAGCGTTTAAGCAGAGTAACTGGGAAATTTTAGTTATATTTGGGAACAGTCAATCATAAAAGACAACTCTGAAAGGAATTCAAAAAAAACCTGTTCCCACCCAATTGTGAGGCATAGGCAAAACATTTGAAAAGAAAAGAAAGTGAGTTTTCTTATATTTGTCAAATATGATTTGAAATAAGGTGCAAATTTGTATCTTTATTTTGTAAGGGAATATGCTTTTCTGGACTGAGTTACCTTGGATAATTGTGTTGAATGATGAGATTGCTGATCATTCAAAGGAATATTGTCCTTTTCTGCCACTCACAAGACTTGAGCCTAAGAATTTGGGGAGTGAGTTTTTAGTAATGACTGCAACAAGTGGCAAAGAAGATCTAATAGCAAATTCGTGGTAATGATAAGTTAGTTTCATAAATTAATGTGAAGGAAAGCAATCGGTGCAAACAGATCTAGAAGAATGAGTACTTTGCTGTTGTTAATTGCAAGACATAGTGAGGTTATTGTCTTAACACAGGCTGGCAGCTGGCTATTCAGAAAAACAAAGCTACAGCCAATTTTACCTAGGGTCCTTGACTTTAAACAGCACAAGCGTGCTGAATACAGTGCTTTAAATGTAGCCAACTTCCTTACATGAGAAAGAAAAGGAAAAACAGGATGCATCCTAGAGGAGACATTTTATTCAGTGAAACTCCTAATTGCACAACAGCAGAGGGAACAAGGTGAATGTTTAAAGCATTTTATCTCCATGGCGCTGCTAGGTAAAGTGGGAGTCTTAATAATGTGCTGCAATCGATGAGCGTGAGTAACCCAGGCAACACGAAACACTACTTTAAAATATATGGTTAATAACAGATGGTTTAATACCAGGTTGTCACACCATGCTTTCGATAAGATGGCCCCAAGCCAAATCAACCAGCATGTCTGTCATTTTTGCTGCAACTTGATATCTGTGTAGTTATTATACACTAATTACATTAATGGTCAAAGGAATATATAACCACAAAGACAGAGAAGTCTCCTGGGGCATACAGGGTAGTGAATCTTCATAGAGATTTGGGGACTCTCATTTAGAAATTCTCCTTGTCCAAAACATGAGTTACTACAGATGATTGAAAGTCTGAGCTCTAGCATCTACTCAGCCCAGGCTCCACAGAAACTCATCTGGGAGGTAACAGTATTGATTATGGCATGTACAACACTTTGACATCATCAACATTCCAGGTGAATTCCTTCTTGAAAATTAAGTTCACTTTAGTGTCCAGATTATCCAGTAAAAAGACAGTTGAGATATCATATTGTTACATTAGCCCTTTTTAAGTCACTGGTAGTAGGTAGTTTCTTGTGTGAAGGGTACAACTATTTAACAGCCTCCTAAGACCTGTGAGATATTAGTAGCTTTCCTGGTTTTCAAAAAGTAGACTGAAAAATCATGATAGGGAGAGATAAGCCTTGTGTAGCTTTGACATGGTCATATGTGTTGTGACTTTCTAAAAGAAATGAGGTGTGTACCATGTTAGCTGCAAACTAACTATTGGCTCATAGTTTGGAGAATTTGGGGAAAGATGTGATTATTCTGAGAAACGTTGTTTAAGAAAAAACTGCCCAGTGGATGGGCAGACAGGCACTGCAGATAATGAGCAGGTTGCAGGCATTCCCACTAGTCAATTATTTCTCTTCACACTTGACGTCCTGGCTATCAGGTTAGGCTTGGATAAAACAGATCTTTTGAAGATTATCTCAGGACCCCAATTTTTCTAACACATTGCACAGATTCAATAAATTTCTTTATTTCCTATGATGACTAAAGGAAAGGAAACTCCTGAAACAATGCAGGCCCACAATACTATTAAGCACATCAAAACACAACAAATTTTTAAACTTGGGCCTTAGAACTTAATGAAATCCTAATTTTTATTATCTTATTATCTTTCCTGAGATCATTGGCATCTTCAAGCTGTCTGTATGTCATCCAATTTGTCTTCTTCATTCCAAACAGATGTTCTATAGTGTGTGTGTGTGTGTGTGTGTGTGTGTGTGTGTGTGTTGTTCCATCCTTAAAAATCTTCTAAAGAGCTAATGGCAGTTTTGCTTCATGAGATCCTTTCTAACATTTTGCTGTTGGTTCTACTTCACTTTTTCAAGTTGTTGTTTAGTCAGATTCTTCTGCCATCAATGTGCCTTAGTCCCAGGGCAACAGACATAAACAAAATCAGGCTTTAAATAGTTATTACTTAAATTTAAGTTCCTTACTTGGATGCTGTACCAGATTTGCACTGAGCATTGCTAACCTTGGTGAACTTTTTATGGCTTCCTCTACCTACCATTTGACATCAATTGCCTTTAGAAAAATATTTTGCGTTATTAATTCCTGTGGCATTCATTCAGCAAATATTTATCAAGTACCTTTTGAAGTCCTAGGCCACGTATGCTGAAGGAAAAGCAGGTATATAAAAGACAGGTGAACTTGAAACAAGTCTTCATTCAGTAGATAACATTCCTTTATTATAAAGAGAAATCTCATGATCTGAATGGTGTGCACCATATGAACTATAGTTTGGTTTGCTGTTGATTCATTTGATTATCTACTTATTTTGCTGATAATCCTTTAAGTCAGAGCTTCCCAACTCAAGGGTACAAAACACTGTTAGTCACTGGACACATAACTGACATATCAAGATGGTGTCATTAACCACATGATGCCCATGTAAGATGATGCCAAGGACCTTAATGTGCTGACAGAGGATATATACCTATACAGTCTCCCTACAGAGCAACCCTAAATAACAGAGAACTGGATGACATCATTTTACTTTTTGTTTTTGCAGTTTTCAACACCACTGTGTCAGACTGGGAGTTTGATTCTGTGGTAGAGCGTTTCTTTAGCTTGCATGCCACTCTAGATTCTACTCCAAGAATGGAAAATAAAAAGTGACTATTTTCTCTTGGGTTGCCAGGGAAGAGATTCTAGAGCACTAGATGGCTCAAGAGCTTTTTATATCAGCTCATTACCCCTGGAAATTATTCAGGCATAAGTTCTACTAAGAGTTCGTAAGTAGGCAAGAGCAGCTGCCACTATTTCTAACATAACATACATTTAAATGGCAAGGTTTTTTAATGTTAATTTTCATCTTATAGAGAAAATAAAAATAGACTTCAGGACTCTGGGGAGCATAGCCTTCTCAGATATATATGGTACTTAAAGCCGCATCTGCATAAAAATACCTTGACCTGTGTGAGAGAGAGTATGTTCCCACTCTCTTGTGAGTTGCCCTTCACTTGTTTCAACTACAGACAGAAATGAAATTAAGCAGAACCTCCTCAATTTGACAGTTTGAGTTTTAACACGTGACTGAATTGGAATTTTGGTCAGAGCATGAGCCAGGAAAAGTTGCATTATTTATAGGTATTGTTCCTCGACAGAGGCCTTGGTTATTTAAACCAAAATTATTCTCCCCCCTGAGTATCTAATTGCACAGTTATTTATATCTATACTGAAGCACTCATCATGTATTGCCTCAGGGAACAAATGCACTATATAAACTACCAGAGAACAGATAATAAGTTTATTCCAATAGATAGCCATGGCTTAAAGTTAGGATACAAAACAATGGTTTCTCAAATTTCTTCTGAAGCCATAGATGAAGGGTTAGACCATGTAATTTCAAACTTCTTGGGGATTTGATTTCTTCAGTATCACTGGGTACATAAAGATGCACCTCATTAGACAGTTTATAAGTATTAAAATAAGCATGTCTGTGAACACATATGGCATGATGCTAGACATGAGGTTAATCAATAATACTGGTTGGATCTGAAATGAGTGGGCATGTATTAAGCATCTTCAGTTAAACAATTCTAAGACTGAAGAGGCAGACACGCACTGCTGGACTACCCAGTGATTTAAAAGTTTTGTTTCAGTGAAGCACGTGTTTTCTAATGTCTGCACCAAGCTGTCCTTGCTTAAAGTATTACCTATTTATCTTCTCTAAAGTTTTGAGTTTGAGACTCTTTGTAAAGAATACTGTTATAGTGTATGTTATCTCAATATAAGTTTCTGTCTTTGAAGGCTTTCCTTCAAAGCCACATATTTTATAAACAGGGCAAAAAAAAGCTACTTCCTAATTATTAATTTAATGGTTGAATGCTTTCCAACAGCAAGAATAGGAGGTACCATGTTAGGAAATTCAGTGAAAAATAAAACTAGCTTTTTAAGAAGTAGAATGTCTCTGTGGCTGTAGTCCATAGCACTGATTTTTCAGGTATCTCCAGGGTAGAACTTTCTCATGGTATTATGACCCCAAGGCCAATCTTAGTCCCCATGTACCACACCCTATCCTAGCAGAATGAAACAACACAAAACAGAATATGTCTGTGGGTTGACATGACTTAGCAAGAATTTACTCCCTATTAAGAAAAGTGGGATGAAAAAGAGAGGCTTCGTTAAATGTAGATAGATCAAGTAGCCTCCAATTGCATCTATTATAATATGCAACATTAAGAATGAAAAGAATTAAGCCCCAGCCCTAGCTGAGGAGCTATTGGCAAATGATTACTGCTCAGAGAGGAAGGGTTGGTTTTCTTTAAGGGTGTGATGCTTGGTAGGTTGACCAGGCTCCAGGGGATACACAGTAACTGAAGGGTATTGTGAACACAAATTAGACTTGATAAGCCTTAGAAAATAAAAAAAAATATATTAACATGGTGCATGAACTCATTGTATGAAAGTCTCAAAAATTCAATAAAAATATTTTTAAATAAATAACAAAGAAAGAAATTGAACCTTTAAGACCATGAATTTCCTTGACACTTAAATATTTTATGCTACATTTCTTGATAGCACTCTTTGGGGGTATATTTAGACTGGGTATTTGGAAATCATATATTCTTCATGTGTATACATAATATGAAAAATGTAGGTGAGGTAAACTTCTTAAGAATTTCAAATTTTCAAGTGCAAGTTGTCAAGTCTCTGCTTTTCTGTACCACATCATTATACTTGTGCCAAGAAAGAGTCTCTGCTATCTCTGAGTGTCTTCCAAAAGATAGTATCAAGATGATAGTACTTCCTTAGACAATCTTATGAAGAAATGCACCTGTCCATCCATACCTCCAAGGAATGCTCACCATGTTACTACAGTTCTCAGAGAGCCAGTTCTGTGATCCCGCTAATGCGTGTCTACAAATACATTAAGAACCAGCTTTCTTTGTGGGTTTTATGGGTCGCTCCTAGGCACCCATCTTGCCCACTCCCACTTGAGGCTCTCTCTCTCTCGCTCGCTCTCTCTTGCTCTCTCTTCCTTTCCTCTCTCTCCTTCCCTCCCTCTCTCTCATTCCCTTTCTTTCTCCCCCCTTCCCTTCCTCCCTCCCTCCCTCCCTCCCTCCCTCCCTCCCTTCCTTCTTTCTTTCTTTCCTTCCTTCCTTCCCTTAGTTTTCTCCCTCCTTTTCTCTCCTTCCTTCTTCTTTAAGAGACTTTGCAAGGCATATATGATTTCTCTTCTACTAATGGTTAAGGTGGGTTTCAAATAATGCCTATGCCGCAGTGACATTACATGAGCCTCTACAATCAAGGGGGTTCATGGGCAAGCAGGACAATTATATCATCACTGAAATGTGAAGTATTTTCCAATTATCAGTTATGTTAATCTGGAAAGATTCCCCTCAGTAGAACTCATAAAATATGGTATATCTTCTTCATCTCACACAGATACCTAATTCTCAGCATTAGAAAATGATTGCCATTGTTTTCTAAGGTACAATCGTGTCCTAAAAATAAAGTATATGGCATTATGAAAAGCAACACTTGTATTTGGCATATTTACGGCTTTGCCATGGTTTTTTTCCAGCTAAGACTAAATAATAGAGAAAGGTCTCTGAGACTGGGACAAGGAATGATAGTTATTAGGGCTGAGAAATGTAGAAATCGATGGAAGACAAGAAAAACAAAAGGAGAAAACAAATGTCTATTTATCGGTGTATCACCTAAGAGCAAAAGCTTAGGTGGAACCTTCGCTCAGGTAGATAATATTCTAGCATAGAAGATTAACACTGAAGAAAAACACATAACCAAAAGTAAAGATGTTACAAAAGAATAAAACTCTAAAGGGAAGCTGCATACTCCATAATATTGTAGTAGGAGGACTTAACTAATTAGCAGAGAAGTCAGAGACCTCATTTGTAAGAAAGAGATGTTTGAGTACAGAATGAAAAAGAAAGGGCAGGACCAGTACGTATGGAGGAATAAGAAATGACCATATTCTATTAGGGAGTTTTTAACACAGTGTTGACATTTATCTTTGGAAAGTCCACATTGGCAGCAACCTGGAACAGAGGTCAGGTGTGAGGGGTATTGGAGTGATTTTCTGTAGACTAGACAGGATCAAGAAACATTGGTGCCTATATTGTGTCACGGTGGTAGAGATGAAGAGAGGCAGATGGATTTTAGTTATACTTCAGAGTTGAAATCAATAGAAGTAAGTAAGAGATGGAAAAGGAAAACGATGATTGACCAGAAGATGTCAAAGAAAACTTCCAGGAGAACTTTGGCTATTAGATTATTAGCTTATTATAGTAATAGTGGCATCATCAATGACGTAGGGAACAATGGAACATAACCTACACTGGAAAAGGGATAGGAGTCATTTGCATCCTGTGAAGTAGAAAAGCAACAAGCTTTGAACCTGAAAGTCATGATGTGGTGCCATTCACTACCTGCAAGATACCTCAGCTCCCCCATGCTTAAAAATTATACCATAAACATCTGTCTCAGGTGTTGCTGGGACAATCCAGAGATATGACTAAATGAAAATCTTCCTTCCAAGATTATACACAAGTTCCCATTATGAAGTTTACCATTGATGAAAGTTGGAAGGAGAATACCTATTTTCAGTAACTTCCCAGGGGTAAGGTACAGGTGGTGGGTGTGGTGTTGTGGGCGAGGCTCTTGGCACTGTAAGTTTTCCTAAATGAAGATTTCTCCTGGCCAATAACATAAGAGGAAGATATGGACTTCAATTGTCTTGTGAATTCCTTCTGTTTCACTCTTGCCTTCCATCTCCCTAGATTAAGGGATCCTGTATAATCGCAAGCATCACTTTTTTCTCTGCTGAGGACCCGTATCACTTGTAAGAGGACTATAGGAATTACTAAAGTGTAACCCAAGAGTTTACACTAACAGATGAGTGTACATGATTAACTCCATGCTCCTTATAGGGTTTGGGTGAAGATTTTGCCATGCTGTTTTTCTAGCATTCACATAGCAAGGGAATTTTATATGACATGTAATTCTACTGACTGAGTGATCTTGGCAAATTCCTCTCTGACTTCTAAATATTCTTTTATTAAAGGGAGTCCTTGGTGGGTGAAAATTGTGCCCGAATATTAGGAAACACAGAGAATGGACAGATGTTGGGAGGAAAAGGCTAAAGACTGCAGAATCCAAATATTAGCTTCTGTTTTTCTGCAGGTGTTCTGGTATTGTAGGACACAAATCACTACCAATATTCATCCATTCCTGCCTTCTGTTTATTTTCCTTTCTTCTTGACACATGATGTTTAAGTCTCTTTATTTTAGACCTGAGTGGATGCTTACAATTTGGGGTATACTTATTTACAAATACAGATACAAGTCACGTTTATGACTCACTGAATTATTAAGATGATTGAATTTCTGGATTCAGTTATATCTTTACATACAGCAAATGCTTATTTTCGTGTAGAAATATGTGGGGCAGAGTGGGAGGCTTTTTCCATTCTATCATTTCACTTGTGAAATGTTTGGTTGGAAGATTGGGAGCGGATTTTATGAATTTTCAGATAACTGGGTGATGCTTGGGTCTTCATCCAGGTACCTGAGATTTTACTTGTCCATTCTGCCTGGGATTTGGGTGAAGGGTAGTTACAGAATGAAGTAGACTAGAAGGTCTTATCTGAAATAGAAATCCCAGGCATGATTTTTAAGAGTTCCTCTTCCTACCCCTTTCCCCTACCTTCAATAATTTCTCCTCTATATGATCCATTTTGGTGCAAACATATTTCAAGGCGTAAGGACACTGTAAAACATTCATTTCAAATCTGAGTTGTATCTCCCAGAGGCACTGTCATAGTCGTATTGTGAAGACCTATTTAACTGTGCCTTTACTGAGTTTAAAGCAGGAATACTTGCTCCATAGAAACCTACAGTCAGTATAGGATGTGCAGTGGCAGATACTCCAAGCCTGGAAGTTTTAGTGGTCACAGTGCAAGCAGAAGCCAGAGCTAGACAGTGTAGAATCAGAGAATGAGTTCACTTTGTTCAAGAATGTAGGTATCTGCCAATAAATCACTTGCCAGGAGACTGAAGATAGTGAAGGACTGCAATCAATGAAAAATGGTGAGTGCTTCCATTTCATGACCCCAAAGTCAAGCTCTTGGCAAGATAAAGATGTGAGTTTGCACACCACCAAGATTTCTGGTCTGTTTATTCTGCTTAGAAAGAGTAAAAGTAGGGAGGAGGAAGGCCTCTTTTAACAGACTAGAGGTCATAAATTAGTTAATAAAATATGTCCCAAGTTATCTCTGAAATAGCCTATTTTATATATACTTGTCTTTTTGATTTATTTCATTCTGTGCTTCCTTAAAGTTGCATTTTGGTAGCCTAAGTCAATAGACGAATTTTAAAGTATACAATTATAGATGACCTACCTTCTTGTGAGAAAAATACTAGCGTGTGTATACACACACACACACACACACACACACATATATTTGTGTTTGCTGTATACAATTTAGAATCCAATGAAACATGCATACAGATATAAATATATTTAGTTTTATTAAAAATAAATTGTAATATTGTCTCCATGATTTTTTTCAGAACTTGTATAGGTCTAATATATTATTTCTACATACTGCTGCGAGTATATCCTGTTCTTATTTTATCTACTAGAATCACTAGCAATGCCAAAGCAACACTGCATGTATATGTGCATTTCTTTGTATATTAATGTATATATAAAAGTATTTGCCCATTTGAAATTTTCTTCGTTTTAAGGGTAAAGTTTCAGTCATTGTTTGCTACGTTTAGCCTCAGACAAAAAATAGAGCAAGGAAAGGAAATAGCACAGTTTTTATGGCCATATATGATGACTTAGAGAGAACTAGAAGATCAAAGAGTACAGGAAAAAACAGAAGAAAGAATAAAAGATTTTTAAAAATAAGAAATATTACAAGAAGTGAGGCATTAAAACAACAAAAATCTACTGCCCTCTGTCAAGTCAAACAAGCCCCCTTCCCATATAGAAATAAAATCCCATTAAGCAACCAGACACAGTCCAAAAGGTTAAGGAAAACTGGCAAGGCACAAGTTACTAGAAGATACAGGAGACAGAAAATAAGAGAGATCAAAAGAAAGGGAGAGAATGATACTTCGAGGAAAATGCTTTCATTTTTTTTTAATGAACAAAGAAAGGGAAATGAAAGAAGAAATGGAATGGTAACAATAACAAAAATCATAAAATGGAAGGTGAGAAATTAGAAAGCAATAGTAAGATAAACAAGATGTTGTTAGCTCACATTTAAAAATGCCTGGCCAATTTCTAAGTCCCTGGGAATAGCTTAGTAAACATGCCTCAGTGAGATAACGTCTAGTGAAACTGACCCCTGAAGATGCCAGAACTTGTCTAATCTTCTGCTATCTGAGTATAAATGCTATATGCTTTTTTTAATGTCCCTCCTCAGAAAGGCACAAGTGGAAAGAATCCAGAGCTTCTTAGTTGTGAGTTTCTACAAAGGAGGCTGGCCCTCCAGAGTTAGTAGATGACTATTCGAGGTCAGTGAACGATAGATTCATGGTCTCAAGAGCTAATCCTCCACGTGCCTTCCATACTCCCCAGAGTCACTTATTAAGCCAACAGCACCTGGCTTAATATTTGTAAAATACGTTCAACTTCTGCAGGGGAGAGAGAAAGAAAGGTTGAGGCAGTTGAATCCATTTCTGCTGTCAAACACCACGGCTTGGCTTGGTTACTGCCAGGCTCATAGCCTGCACATGAAATTCCAAATGCAATTCCTTGTGATTTTTTTCTCATAATGATGTTTGTTTACAACACAGTATCCTGAGTAATTGTTTGTAGGACAAGTTTGCATCTTACAGACAATCACACATCTCAAGGCCCATTTCAGAAAACTGTTTTGACACAGCACATTAACAGTGGATTATTAATTCCTTCCTTCAGCAAGGAGAGATGCTCAGGGTGACTGGGGAAAGCTTACCAGTTGTAATCTCACAGTTATGCAGCTGTATTTAAAGCTCCAACTGGTAATTCAGATGATGGCAAACTTCACTTTGACACAGTGCCATAGTGCTTCCATTAGTGCCCTGGGTAGAGCGCAAACATCTGCTTGCTTTTATTGTCCATGTGTTACTTAAGATGGTCTGTTGCTTTATGACGTAAATCACTGAAATCCACTTGCTATTTTTAAAGACTCTTTTAGTGTTTTCTTGAAATGATCACTCTTTACAGTTGCTTAATAGATAATTGACCCTTTAGGTACACAAAAATTATAAAGATCATATTTTCTGCTCTCCAAACCTTCTTCAGGGTGACATTATAAACTAAAGTGCCCTGGCTTGCTGTATAATTCTTTGTCTATCAGGGCTGTGTGAGTCACAGGTTCACATTAGCACAGCAGATCAAAAGAAAGTATATTTCCAATGACTGGATGTAAGGTAATTGGCCTGTTGCTTCTTGCGCACTGACTAGAGTTTTATGGACTTTCTTAGTTCATTTTGTCTTGAATGGGTTTGTTACTACTTCCCCTGCATATTTGTCTTACTCTGGCATGCTTCTGGGCAGTCTATTTTCCCTCTAGTCTGTGCATGTGTCTAATGCAGATACGTTCCAGAACACCTAGGACCACCGTTTTCATTCCAGTACACTGGATGTATTCCAGGACCTCTTGATGGGAAAGTTTGTCTTGCTTTTATGGTACACAAAGGCCTGTAGTCAATGGGACTACTCAAGAACATGAGAGCCATGATGAAAAAGCTCTACCATATGAACAGCAAACCCCATCATTTGTTATACCAGATTTGAGAAAATAATGGCTTGAGGTAAAATGATTACTAAAATACCTCTGCTTAGCCCACTGATAAGAAAACCTCAGTGTCATGGCCATGAATACTGGGTCTTGAACCTTACAGAATATTACAAAATAGCCCATCTGGAAGAACATGTTCATATTCTGCCATAAAAAAGGGATGTTACTCAGGTTCTAGGACTGCATGGAGGCAAGAAGTTTTCAGGGAATTCCTAGAGGAAGAATATTGGAACATGATATTTGAGGATTGTCAAAGTCCTTGAAAATTGCAGAAGAATGGAGAGGACTAATTGAGAGACTCCGAGAGACTTAAGAGAACAAATGTGGATATTGGAGGTTGGAATGTTTTCTTTCCACTTGACAACTATTCATTTCTTGCTCTCTCTGGGTTCTGAATATTGACTTTATTAAAATGGAAAAGAGGGAAAATGTGCCTCCCAAAGGTAATCTAGTTAAGGAATTGGGAAAAAGAACATCCACTGCCTTCTAACTGGGGAGGGAAAAAAATGAAATGGAGAAATCTGGTCACTAAATGCACAAAGAATTTAACAATTGCCATGCACTGTTGAAGGCAAAGAATATCATGTTATATAAGAAAAATAGAGGGGCATGAAAAAGAGAGATGCTCAGAGTAAATTTTCACTAATATTAATTTTATTTGGGGACCAGCAAGATGGCTCATTGGGTAAAGGCTCTTACCTGACAAGCCAGATGATTTCGATTCAGTCTCCAGGACTCTCCAAGAGAGAACCAACTTTCATACATCATCCTCTAACCTCCACATATGGGCCAAGGCATACACAGACACACATAGACACAGATCAGACAGACAGACAGGCACACACACACACACACACACACACACACACACACACGTTTTCTATTCTACCCAAAGGCACATGTAGAAAATAAGAACTTACCTTGTTTTCATAACCTTTATTTTGCCACCGCCACCATCACTAGCCATTATTATTATTATTATTATTATTATTATTATTATTCTAAACTTTTGAGCCACACAAACCTGACGTAAACTCTCCACTGTGTCACTAGCTAGCTGAACGTCTTGTACTTAAACACCCTGACTCTGGTTGCTCTCACCACCTGTTTTTCCAGGTCACATGGCAAGACCAGGCACAGTATTATACACAAAGGAAGTACTTAGGAAATCCTAGTTAATATCATCCCCTAGGATCATTGAGGGAGCGATGGTCCGATGTTTGATAAATGAGTGGACTGTGATGAAACTGTCCTTGCAAGGGACAAATCAGCCAAATATACCACCTCCAGGGGAGAAAATGATCTTTGAATTTGTTAATAGGGCTTTCACTCCAGGTCGCTCAGAATTTAGACATTCTTCAGAGACTTGTGGAGTTAGGTAAGACTTAAGGTATCTATCAGCATAGCCAAGGGAAAGGATTGGTAAAGTATAGCAAAAAATGACTTCCAAGAATGGAAGGGGGATATTTTATCTCACTCTATATCTTAGACTCAGAATTGAAAGATTTATACCTTCAAAGAATGTTCTTGAACTAGACCTGACTGAAGCTTTGCATGTGAAACACTGTGCAAATGAATTTGAGTTAATGCTACTAAAATATTTAGAGATTTCGGGCAACCATTGTAACATGTTGGCTCAAAACTAACTTTTAAGAGTCTTGCCTGGAGACAAATTCTCTGTAAAAATGCTTGAACAAATTAAACACAAAGCTAAAATTTGTTTGGAAGATGATGTTTCACCCAGTCTGGTTTTGTATTTCCTCTTGGATTAGAAACATGTTAGTCATTTAAAAAATATACATATCCTGAAGACATATTTCAATAGGGCAAAACCCCTAATCAACAACAAAATCCTATTTCTATAAATACACAAAGATGGCAGTAATACAGAATGAAAGATGACTTTTGATGTAAAAAAAAATCGTGTTGACTTCATCTGAAAGCTTAGAAACTATAGCAGTTTTACAGTGTACAGCATTGTCAAAGTCTACTTATAAGGATCTCCAACTTTTCTTTTTCATTCTGTTGGATTCTAGAGCAGAGACAAATGATTTAGTTGCTTGTTTTACTCAAATGTAGTTTGTAAAACTGCTATCTCTCTGAAATGTTTAAATACAAAGACCACAAAACCACTTATCATTCCCCATCCTTCCAATGAAAAGTAAAGAGCTCAGTTCTGACCTTCTATTCTTGAATGTGGATGTTCTGTTTTCCTTCTCATTTAGCTGATCCTTCAAAGATACTTGCTAAATTCATCCTTACAAAACCACCAACAATCCAGAAATGCCTGAAGGATCAACTTCAAATGTTTGTGATATCCTTATTTTGAGAGTGTAATTTGAATCATCTAGTAAGGTCACATAATTTGGTTTCTTAACTCCAAAGATTAGCAGCAGAAGTTGAGCCCTGTCAGCTCACTTCTATGGGTATGCACTGCCTTCTTTCTCTTGCATCTCTCCATGAAAGACCCTTTTGATAGGAGGTAAATCTGTCAGAAGCACCTTGTTCACCTACAAATCTCCCTAAATATGCTCTGAAGCGCCATTTTGCAGATGATGATATTTATTAAATCATATCCAAAATGGGACATCCTAAATTAGATTTTCCCATATGCATATGGAAACAATATCTATAGTGAAATTATTTAGATTCCATGCAGTATCACAAAATACTCAATTTATTTAGTTATTGATATTGTATATTTAATAATTTTTGTGAACCTAGTAAGTTCAAGGCAGCCTGCTGGGTATTTAAGGATAGTAGAAAAAGTTCAAGCATCCAACATGAACATAATCCACATCTCCAACATG
This sequence comes from Nannospalax galili, assembly GCF_000622305.1. Taxonomy (NCBI): domain Eukaryota; kingdom Metazoa; phylum Chordata; class Mammalia; order Rodentia; family Spalacidae; genus Nannospalax; species Nannospalax galili. The sequence goes on from NW_008355477.1 coordinate 3,784,268, forward strand.
AAAGTGCATCGTATATTGTAGGATAAAGCAACTTTGTTACAAAACACAATCCATTCATTTGTTTAACAACCATTTATTAGACACCTATTTATTGGGCTATGGGGATACACATTTCCTGCCCTCAAGGAAATTATAGTTAGATAAAGAATTTTAAATAGGTGCTAAGTAGAATCCCAAACGGAACATTTTCATTAAAACTATAGAAAACACAACATATGTGAAGAAAGCTGTCATCTGTTCAGTTTCTAAAAGATTAACTCTGGTTTATGCTTATACAAATATTGGCCTCAGAAAAACTGTATACTAGAAAGATGGAAAGTATCTTGTTTGGGCTTTAATACTAGTCTTATTTCATACTCTGTGATCTACTTTTCTGTTGTTGACTTGCAAAGTTCTGAAGAGACTGAAAACAGCGCTAAGGTCTACTAAGCTTCAGAATCTCTAGGCAAGAGCTAGAGCAAAAAGCAGGCCTCACCTGTAGCAATTATTTCTGCTGGTCTTGGGACACGGCTTGAGAGTTTGCCTGCGTAACATACTTGCAGGTGATGCTGATGCTGATGCTCTAAAGAATCCACTTGTTGCTACTGGTTTCAGACATATTCACACTGTTGCAATGCCTCCTAAATTTGGAGAAGAGTGAAATATTGTCAGTGCTAACACTTCTGGTAGTAGGCAATGGATTGACCAAACCAAGTGTCAAGTCTAAGTCAGAAAGGAAAGAAATTCTGCTTTGGATCATCCAGGACACTTGTCTGGTGAGACTAGGATTTGAGGAACTGTAACTTTGCAAAAATATTGTTTGCTGTGCTTACAGGCTTTGTGTTTCCAGCTCTCATGCACACCCTGGAGGACCAGCAAATGTGTTTGCATGTTCACGCTTTGCTATCCCTCATCACTTGTGTTTGCTGAGAGGCAGTTTCACAAGGCTTCATCAAGGGAGCTGTGGCAAAGACATGAGTTCACAAAAATCCCCCAAAGCCAAGCTACCCTTGCTCTTTTTCTCATGATGAGAGATATACATGATGAGAAACAACATGCCTCTGACAGCTTTGGTCTCTAGCAATTTTATTGGTGCAACATGTTGGGATGAGAAATCACTAACAGGAAAGAAAGAATTTCTTGTTCTGGCACAGCCAGAGTTGACCACTCTGTCTCTGGTGCCTAACTCTTTGAGGGGTAAAGTTCTTTAGTATTTCAGGGTCTATAAAATGAGAATACAAGATGACAGAGAACTTTTTAAACAGTATGGATTGTGGTGTTATTTATCCTGTAGTGTTTTATGATAATGTTCATAAAGTCGTGTTTTAACATATACACAAAGGGAAATATATTTTTAATTAGGCTTTATAAATTTATTTTATGTGTATGAGTGTTTTGCGTGCATTATGTAGGTACACCCATGTCTTGCATGCCTGTGGAGGCCAGATGCCCTGGAACTGGAATTACAGAAAGTTGTTAGTGGCTTTGTGACTGGTGAGAACGGAATCAGAGTCTTCTGCAAGAGCAGTCAATGCTCTTAACCACTGAAAAATAAATTAGTGTTTCCTTAACTTAAAATTTAGGAAAGTGTGTTTAAAAGGGCCACACAAAGGAGCCTTGCAGTGATCAAGTGAAACACGGGCATGCATATACACACACTCATGCACAAGTACTAGAAAACTTGAGAAAATCTGAATAAAATTGATGAGTTACATTAGTTTCAGTATGCAGATTGTGATATTAGTTTGTGGTGGTGAGATGCTGTAATATGTTGGTGCCTGAACAAAGACAGGCTGATCGGTGGAGTCAGACTCAAGAGTGAGCCCAATGTCCCAAGACCTCGGTCCTTCTGGGTTCCCTTAGAAGTGTTTCCCTGAACTTGCTTTCTATTTATTGAAATGGAACACCAGAAGAACATGGGAAAGGAAAGGAGAAACTTGCCTTATCAGAAGACTTTGCCTCTTCTGACCCCTACTGACCTAGAACAACAAACACAATCACAAACAGATGTTATCCATCTACTCCCACTTGTTTGCAATATAAACTTGGGATAATTCATTGCTTCCAATGACAATTCACTGTTTTCAGTGCTGATATTTTCACAACATACACACCAACATATGATGTTATTCTGGGTCAAGGAGAAGGAAGGGTCCTGAGTGATACATTTAGCTTAAAAGAGGAAGGAACTCTGATGTCTAGTAATGTTGTTTACATTGTAAACAAGCTGAGATAGTGTTAAAAGATCTCACAACGGTAAGATTAACTTTGGTTGCAAGGTTAGATAAAATTCCTATTTGTAACCGAAGCCATTTCCCCCCAAAAGTCATTCCAACAATAGTTTTACAAATTTTTACAAAGTGACATTAAAAATTAAGGAGAAGCTAAGCAAAGAGGATAAGGATCTTTTCTGTATTATAGCTGACAACTGCTTATGGATCACCAATTATATACTTAAATTTTTTTTCATTACAAGAAAATATTCTGGGTCAATGCAATGAATCAGTGTGTAAAGGTGCTTGCTGCCAAAACTGACAACCTGAGTTCAAGCTCCAGGACCCATATCATGGAAGTGGAATACTGGCCATAAATTTTACTCTGACCTCCACATGCATGCACAGACACCCCCCATACACGTAAATAAATAAGAGAACATTCTTTTATAAGTAGTAACAGAATTTATTATGAGCCATCCTAGTAACCAAACATTTGTGTTAAAAATTTAAGTGTGAATTTACATGCAGTAGTATTTACTAATTACATTCAATGAATCTTCTACAGTTGTGAATTCTCAGAAAGTAAACCGTATAATACTCAGAACAAAATAAAATACAGTGTGATTGTATATAGCAGAGATTGGCAAGCTATGGTGCTCTGACTAAATCTAGATCCCTGTCTGTTTCCATATCATCCATGAACAAAAAAATCATTCTTGAATTTTCAGACTTGAAAAAACTTCAAAAGAAGAAATATATCTTTATGACAAATGAAAGTGATGTGAATTTCAAACGTCAATGTTCATAAAGACAGTTTTACTGGAACACAGTCACTTCCATTCATTTTATTCATTGTTCCTAGTAGTGTCAATGGCCCAACAGCAGAGTTGAAGTTCCTAGGTTGCAATGGGATTGTTGAGCTCATGAAGCCTAAACTAGGGACTATCTGAATTTTAACAGAAAAAAAAATTGCCTGATACAGTTAAGAGCCAGGATTTTCTAGACTAAGAATTCTCATTACCACTTGGGTTTGCTGAGGTAGCTCTGAGGACTGATCATCTTGAGTTCAAAACGTCCCTGAGGAAGACAATCCTAACCATTCACATCATAATCCTTATAGGAAAATGACTTAAATGTCACTACCTGAATCAATACCAGAGCTGTAGGTTGTTTTGTGCTTATATATTCTGTCTTTCTGGTAGAGTCATCTAACTCATAAAGTATGTTCCTTGTTGAAGCAATCCAAATATTCTTCAACAAGCAAAGGGTTAAGCAAACTATGCTCCATCTTTACCATAGAATACTATGAAGCAATGAAAAGGAGTGAACTATTGCTCCATGCAGCGCTATAGTCGCCAGTGTATTATGAGTGAAAGAAAATAAATGCTGAAAGGATATAGACTGTACTGTTTCATTATATTTATAGAGAGCAAGAGAGTGTGTGTGTTTCTTGTAGAGCAAAAGAAAGAATGACAGAATGTCCGAGCAAGACAGACGTGGGATCAAATTCAAATCATCACTCTGGCATTTTCTAGCTACGTAACCTGGCAACATCACTCACCTTCCTGGGCTTTTCTAACAACTGAGATAAACATGTCCACTTGCAGGGGTTTTTGAGAGGACACAATGAAACTGAACATAAAGGGCCTGGCATAAAGGTGTCGGCAAATGCTCATTTCATACCTTTCCAGATAGAAGCCCCTTTGTTACTATGATTTTATGCTTGGTCTCCCCGTGCTGCCTATCCCTCAGTCTGACTTTGAGATCTATAAGGAAGGATTTAGATCCTTTTGTGAACATCTTTTCGCCACCAATTTTACAGTTTCCCTGTGCGCATCTATGAAGTGTCTTTAAAATAAAACTAGTCCATCTCCCTGCTGCCCAGATTTCTCTGTCAAGAGAACTGAGAGGAGCTTTTGACACAATGGAATACAAATCAAATCTCTTTTTCAATTATGGGATGAATGTGTCTACAGAGCTGGGGAAACCTATAGACTGATGTGCTCCCAGTAGGCCCAGGACTGGTCTCCAGTACCAGGCCAAATAATGTTTGAAAAATTTTCCGGCCCTTTAGGTTATAAAGACAACCTTCTCACTAAAATCAAAAGTGTAAAAGGAAACATGAAAGGAGACACACTTGCCTCTTCATCACTGTTGGACGTTCCAAGTGCCTGAGCTTGTGACTGACTCTATACATTGAGTCAGTGGGGAGTTGGGTGGGTTTTCCATGCGGGTTCTTTCAGGACATGTCCAAATAGCAGGCAGGACTATGTTCAGAGCTGTATTCTCTCGAGGAAAACCATAAAGTCCAATCTAACAAGGGAGGGCAAGACAGGAATGACCAGTGCATCCCTCAAGGTGATTTGGACCCCTCCTAGTGATGCTCATAGACCTAATATTGAGATAGTTTCTGATTTGGGAGGATTGTTAGCAAAACTGAAAAGAGAGAGAAAGGGAGGCAGAGACAGAAAAAGAAGAAAAATAGTTGAATGATTTTGTGCATGTGTTCATCAGGTCAAATTGGTCTTTTTGCATTCACAAATTTGTTTAAGAGTCATGGCTTAAATCACTAGGTTTCTTTGTCACCCTCCTTCTCCTGACACATAAAGGATATGATAACCTGTCAGCAGAATATAGGCATGTTTTTGTAATGAGCAAATATAGATTTTTTTCTGTGTGACCACTCAGGATTAGTTGGCCAGACATAAGTGAGACTTTTCCATCCCAGCCATTATCTGCCTCTCACTTCCATCACCTTACCCAAACTGTCCCCAATAAATGTTGATGGTCTCTGCATGGCTGAATTCACTGTGGGTGCAGTTTTTGTACCTATTAACCATTTCTTTATTTATGCTGAATGAACTGTCCTAGCTCTTAGAAAAGTTTCCAGTGCATTGAAGTTTCCCAAGATCTCTTGATAAGGATCTTCTGCATAACTGTTTGCAGTACAGTTTCTAGGATATGCTCTGAAGATGTCGTACGTTAATGCTCAAGCCTGAGGATTCAATGAGGTATCAGTCCCCCGACTGTTATGTTGTACACCACAGTTGATCTTAACATAGAAATTATAAAGTGTGACTTGGTCTCACGAACCCTTAAAAGCAGAGAACGTTCTTTGTCTTGGACCAAAGAACTCAGAGAGACTGGAACTACAAAATATATTTGATATACCATGTTTCCTTTTGAAGATGGACAGATTCATACTCAAGGATAAAAAACAGCCTGTAATTGCTGAGCAACCCTCCTCTGACAGAAATGTATAAATTGGGACCTCAGTCTTTCACGTTCAAAGGCCGAAAATCAACCTATGATCAGAATAACCTTGGAGGTGGATTCGTTTACAGAGCCTCTAGATAAAACCCCAGGCTGACCAATGGTCTAATTTCCACTGTGTGAAATGTCGAGCATAGAACCAGTTGACCCTTTGAGGCTATCCAGTCTTCAAACGTACATCAGCATGAGCTAACAAAAACTGTGTTAATTTACTAACATTTTATGAATTGTTATGCAGCAACAGAAAATCAGTACAGTATTCATCCTTGTCTTCCCTTTAAAGTTTCCAGAACTGATTTTTAAGTGAATGTTTTAAGTAAATGTCTCTGGTTCTAGATAAAAAATATTTCCCTCCCCACTTCAGCTACTTTGATTTTTGTTTTGTTTTTTAACAGAGTCTCCCTAGTTCCAGCTTGCCCGGAACTCACTATGTAGACCATGCTTGCCTGGATCTCACAGAGATCTGCCTGGCTCTGTCTCCTGATGGCTCGGACTAAAGGGGTGTGCTACCATGGCAGGCGTCATCTACTTTGGTTTGAGGGGTCATTTCTTTAAAAATATTTTATTTATTATTTTTATTTTATGTGTGTATTGCCTGCATGTAGGTAAGTGCACCCATGTCATGCAATGCCCGCGGAGGACAGAAGAGGCTGTCGGATCCCCCTGGAAATGGAGTTAAGGACAGTTGTTAGCTGCCCTGTGGGTGCTGGGATTCAAACCCGGGTCTTTTGCAAGAACAACCAGTGTTCTTAACCGCTGAACCATCTCTCCAGTCCCCAAGGAGACATTTCTTTTCCTATTTCAGCACAATTGTCAGTTAGGCTACTTGACAGGAAATTTGAAAAATGAACTATAGTAGCATTTTATGCCTACGAAAAGAAGCAGTTGTTGATCTAGTTCTAATATGCATCATATAATGAGATCTTTTTGAATTTTTTTATTCATTTAATTTTATTTTATGTGGACACCATGTGCATGCAATGACTGTAGAAACCAGAAGAAGTGACTGTATCTCCTGGAACAGCCGTTAAAGATGTTTATTAGCTGCTATGTGGATGCTGGGAACCAAATCTTGGTCTTCTGGAAGAACAACCACTGCTCTTAACCATTGAACCGTCTCTCTGGCCCCATATATAATAAGATCTTATTGTTAACATGAAGTGTCAGGAGAACAGTACCTTTCAGCACTTGGAGCTCTGGATTTCTACATTCACAGATTGCTATAGTAAAGAAGAATGCAATTTATTCATAAATCCGAAATACAGTAACATGAGAAACATCTGGTTACTATTCCAACATGTAAAGAATTTAGAAGTCATGGTTTCTGCCCTTTCAATAAGATAAAAGAAGACCAAACAGAAAATCAAGTCTTTTCTTCAATCCATCAGAGACTTGAGGTCTCACATCTAACTTTAACTTCTAAAACTAGGGTGACAAGAATATTCAGATGATATAATATAGATTGGTTTCCCAGAAGTGGAAATCATTATACTCAGTAGCTAGTAGGAACACTTAAATGATAATGTCAATGAATTGCTGTTTGTTGGTTGTCTCTAGCTTGAAAGACTCAAACCTATGGGGAGCCCAGTATATAAATAGGACCCCAATATTTTCAGACGTTTTATTTCTAGTATTTGTACCATAGTTTCTTAGAAAATGCCAGAGGAAAACCACCTATTACTTGGCTAGTCAAGGGGAAAAGAAATTATTCTGAAATACAAAACTAATCATTTAAAATATGCCAGAGCATCATTCACCAAAACAAGCCTCAGCAACAAGGGAAAAAGAATGCCTTATCTGGCTCTGACAAAGGAAAAGGAAAATTACCCACTTCTAGTCCTCTTTAGCATTGCTGGTTCACCTAAGAGGAAAATATTAGCTGAAAGACACTCCTGAAAGGTTCACAGCACAGGGTCACGGGTACAATAAGTCCTAGTTATAGGATTACAGAATGCTTCCCTGTCCCTCTACGCTCTGTCCCTACATCACAATGATTAAACTCAAAAGTGGAGTTTCTAGGGAAACAAAAAGACAGCATGGGGAAGGGCAAGGCTACTTCAAGAATAGAAGTCTCTAACACCTACACCTGTAGCAAACAACAAAGTGTCCTACTAGCCAGGTCATCATAAGGCCTTACACTAAAACCCTATCTGTGTTAGTCCCTAGAACCCAGTACATCACCTCTTAACAAAAAATTCAAGACATTCTAAAAGATAAGCACAAATAATCAGAATCTGAAGAGACAAACAGAGCATCAGAACAACACTCTGGTATGATAGAGGTTTAAATTCAACCCAGGGACATACTATAACTGTGATTAGCATGCAAAGGATTCTGATGGGAAAAGTGAACCACCAGTTGTCCAAAGCTTAGAAGTTTAAAATACCACACCATTGCACATTTATTATCTCACAGGTTTTGTGAGTCATAAATTAGAACACAACTTATCTCCGTCCAATACTGAGGGTCATATGTTCACTGATCCTGGGATCTCATCTGGAGGCCCCACTGTTGAAGATGTGCCTCCAAGCTCATTCCTGTTGTGGATGACAGAACTTAGTTCATTGATGACTTTTAGATAGAGGGCTGTGTTTGCTTGCTGAATGTTAGTGACAGGCCACCCTCTCTACTCCTTGCCATGTGGGCCTCTGCAGCAATTCCAAGTGCTTTCAACAAAGCCAAGGAAGGAAAGAGTCTACTAGCAAGACAGATGAAATCAGATGTTACCAGATGTCACAATGTGTTTTTTCCCAAACAAGGAAATGATTCCCTCTAGATATAGCCATATTCTATTAGTCAGAAATAAGTTACTTAAAGGGAGGGAAATACAAAGTTGTAAATGCCAGGGTAACATGGACAATTTAGACTCACCTTAGAGGCGTCTACTATTGCACTTATTGTCATTTGTGGTGTAATTAAGTAACTATTGTGCCTGGTTAATCATAAGGGCTGAAAACCCCCCCAAAAAATTCTCTTCTCTTCCTTTTTCTTCTCTTCTTACCCCACCTCCTTAGAAATATAAAAGAAAACTTGATAAGCTCAGAGAATTAAAAAATACCCACTACCATACAGCTTGCTGAAGACCCCCAAACTAGCAGCCTTTCTTCTTCATCTTTCTGAGTTAAAGTTTAAATTCAAAGGAAGTTGAATTGATAAAACAAGCAGCAGTTAAGTAAGGAATCAAAGTGGTAAATTGCTGTTGTAAAGTTGGATACTTGAATAAATGACATTTAAAGAATTCAGATGAGCAATTTCAGAGGATAGAAGCAAAATAAGATGGGGAAGGGGAACATCTAGCATGCCAAGAGAGGCTGCCAGACCCTTAGGCAATCTGAAATAATGAGCAGCATGTCTGCTTCTGAGACGCTTGTCCTCTGGACAAGGCGAACTAGTCTGGAGATGTTTGAATGCAAAAGAACAAGTATTATAGCAAATATAAACCTGGTGAGAAACAGAGCAAAGAGAGGAATTCTGCAGGCACAGTTTGGGGATGGAGAGCTTCGCAGAATAATTGCTCTAAAATAATATGAAATGCTCTCCATGCCACAGCCAGCTTTCAAGTCCTGATCAGCAAATCCCAGCTGCCAGTGCAGCTCTCTGCCATGTCTGCTCACTCTAAGCATGGATAACAAAACAGACTCCTGTTTCTGAACAGTAGTAACTGAGTTTGCATCTCACTACTGTACTTTAAAGGCCAGCACACTATGCAGTACCTAATCTGTGCCCATTAAAAGAACTGGTGGAATAAAGAACAGATGATGAGCAAAGTCTGGAGAAGAGAGTGGGACGGACTGAGAAGCACTGAGATTTTGAAGGAAGAACACAGGATTTTGCACGTGACTGTCTGTCATGGTGGAACATGTAGGGATGGCACTTCCTAACAGCTACTACTACTGACTCCCGATTCTATTACTGCCTTGGTATTTATCAAACCTATGTGTGATTTTAAATCAGGACACGGGAAAACCTACCCAGCCATTGCTGGATGTGATTTCTGTGGTTCCATTCTCCATATTATTACAAAGAGATCCAAGGACTAGCTCACTGACTCAGGACAATGACTTACTCTTCCAAGTAGAAAGGAAAACTCCCTTGTTATGATATACTATATAAAGGCTGGTTTCAATGACCTGGGGGTGATGCTCAGTAGTAGAGAACTTGCCTATCACGCAGAAAGGTCAGAATTCCAGCCTAGCCCTAAAAATATAAAGTGGTGGTGGGTGTGTGGGGGCGGATCAAGGTCTGCTTCACTTCCTTGCTGGCCACATAACTGCAGAAAATCACTTAAACTCTGAGTACAACGGAGATATTGCATATCTCTCTGCCGTAAGGCGAGGGGAGAGCTGAAAGAAATCATGTACACAGTAGTTACTCCCTCTTCAGAGACTTCCAGATCTAGTGGTATCAGTCACTTGGCACATAACACAGTGAGAACTGGCAATGACACCAGATCACATTTTGACTGTAAATAGCTGTGCAAGTTATTCCCTAACCAGGGAAGGAAAGAAGCATGCTCAACTGGACAGGCCCCACTTAATAGACCCCATTCTAAATAAGAGTCCCATTGCTTGTCCTCACAGTTCTTCGATAATTCACTTTTGGTGTGATTTTTACATCTGCAAATAGAAGACAGAATACAGGCGATACATAGCCTCCCATGACATTCTTTGTATAGTAGTTAAGATAGATTATTTGTTTTAGAGGTTGCCTTTAATTTAGTAAGTGAAGTTTTGAAAATAGGGAATATTGATAGATGTACTTTTAGTTGTTAGGGAGAGTACAATACACTTGATTCAAGTAATATTCAAGCCCTTACTTTTCCTTACTTATAAGATACTCATCAGTTGTGAAGAGTTATTTTAGAAATTATATGAAGCTTATTTGGAAGCACTTAGGCACCTTCTCCTGAACTGAATCTATAATGTCAACATAACCCTAAGCTGTTATTGAAGGATGGTTACATTGTCTTCAATAAAACCTCCAAAAATCCCTTCCAGCATTGAAATAAAACCTTGTACTTTCCACCTACCTTACCCTTCATATTTGTGGTGAGCCATGCCACTCTTAGAGAAGAATACTAGGTCCACACCTATTACTGTGGATGAACCACATTCTCACCAGCTAATCACCCTGAACATGGCTTCATTAGGGTGTTGTACACAGGAAAGGTAAGGTATTAAGTAAATATCACACTGATTACTTGAGTAATAAAGGAAAACCATGCAAGTATTTTCCTTTAATGCTCAAACAAAATTTTGAGGCTCACACAGAGAAAATCGTTAACTCATCAGAATAACAATCATCAAAAATAATACTAATGGACTTTTCAGCTCTCTCCAAGAAGCTTTTAGAAAATTATATCATTCATGCCAAATGGCCATAGGTGTAAAATCAATAATCATACTCTCTCAAAGTTGTGTTAGTTAATTTTCTCATCATTGTGATCAAACACCTGACAAGAAGCAAAGAAGGAAAGGTTTATTTTAACTCATGATCAAGAGGCTCATGGGTTGAGAGTGTATCCTCCATCATGGCAGGGAAGGCATAAGTAGGGTTCTTGGTGTCAGCAGTTTGTAGCAGCTGCTTTCTCACATCACAGTGGAATAAGAAAATAAGAGCCAGACAGGAAGGAGAGAGCAGAAAGGAAGCTAGGCTAGGCTATAAGAGCTCAAAACCCACCCATCACAACCAACTTCCTCCATCAGGTCTCCTCCTCCTTCTAAAGGTTCCACAACCTCACAAAACAGCACAACCAACCTGGGACCAAGTGTTCAAACACATAAACCTCTAGGGACTAGTTCACATTCAAACAAAGGGTTTAGGAAACAAGTCATTAATGGAGCATTTGCTTAACATACTTGAGCCACCAGGTTCAATGTGTAGGAGCAACACACTTGTCCTATAAGAAAATCATGAAAGAAAACAAAAATTACATGATTCTGTGACTAATTTACTAAAATTAACTAACACAAGTTTTTCACTGTATGTCACCCTGAAGTATGTTACACTGGCCAACTTCCTACAAAACGTCACATAGTCTATATGATTGTTGACAGCTTTTAAAATGTGCTTTTTCAATTAGAATAAATTATGCCTAAGTAAATAGTACAGTTTCTGAAAGCTCTGAAGTAAAGCTTTTTCTAAATCCATGTCAGATTTACAAGAAAAGGCTGAGGAAGATTTATGATAGATTTCGTATTCATTCTTCCTTCTACCTTAGTGCCTCTCGGTGAACAAATTTTTGCCCTCATTCCTTTTGGGGAAAACAGTCTGTAGAGATTTTGTTGATGGCCTTTCTGAGTGGAGGCAGATAAGGCATTTTATGGGTGGTGAGATTTAGACTTGCAGGATTTGCTCTTGGATTATAACCAAGGCAGGGAATGAGGCAGTTGGAGCATACTTTCTTTAGGCTGACTTTATAGATTGTTTGCTGATTAATGGCCTTATGGAGCTGTAAACTTGTGTAAGGCTGATACAAGGTTATTTCTGTTATTTCTGGTGCTGCTCTAAATATGTTGTCATCAAGGTTATTTTAGCAAAAGGCAGAGACAAATGACTTATTTCTTTGCTATTTCAAACTAAAACTAGCTATTTTCTTTCCCTTTAAAGAAATCGTCATACAAATATTATGATCTTAAAATGTCTGCTTTGAAACTAGCTTGAAAATCATTCTACCCATGACAAATAATGCTCAGGGGACTGGAGAGATGGCTTAGTGGTTAAGAACACTGATTGCTTTTGCAAAGGACCTGAGTTTGATTCCCTGCACCCACAGGGTGGCTAACAACCATGCGTAACTCCAGTTCCAGGGGATCCAATGCCCTCTTCTGACCTCCTCAGACATTTGATAACATAGGTGCATTTACACACATGCAAGTAATACACTCATACATATAAAAAATAATAAATAAAATATTTTAAAAAAACAAGTAATGCCTGGATCAGAAGCATTTCTTTATGAAACCACGTTGTTTTCTATACTTAATGAGGGAATAAAATTTTGCAATGACTTTCAAGGAATCTTCCCATAAGAGCAATTCTAGCCTTGTGACATTTCAGTAAGATGATGAACTATAGCTATGATTCAGAACAGCACATGTTAAAAGGGTTTTGAGTGTCCCTTCTGGATTGATTGATTTATAATGTCCATGAAGAAGAATATGTCAGTATGTGTCGAAACAGAAAAGTAGAGAGTATTAGCTCATTTTTTTTCTTAATTTTTGACACTATGGTGCCATGAACAGTGCTTTCAACCTGCCATGATTTTGCCTTATATGGGTCATTGATCAACTTTGGAAACATTTTTTTTCCTTTTCAGGACTTTAGTACACTAGGTGGCTTTCATAGTAAAGATTTATCTGGTCCAAAATGTCAATAGTGCTGAGACTAAGAAACCCTAACCTAGAATCATCACTGAATCCAGGGAAGGTACTCATGCTGGGATGATGAGAGGAAAGGATGTGTTTCTTAGGCTCAGTATGGGTACGAATTAAGAAAAGGTCAAGGATTTCACATTTTTTACCTTTGAGTGTCTTAATGGAGCAATTGTTTTTTCAAAGATTAAAAGGAAAAAAAAGCTAGATAAGTACTGAATTTATAATGAAGTCATGTCCCTTCATGTTTCTTGATCTGCTTCCAAAGAAAAAAGAAAGGAAATCACCCATAGACTATAGTTAACACTGCCTTTGTGCCTGGATTAATTAAACAGGAAAAAGAATGAGCAGTGTATGAGGGGAAGGCGAGATCCATGTCTTAATTATAGATTTTCCCTAAATGTGTAACTCTCTGAGCAGTGAGTTGGTTGCTCTGAGGTGCTGGTACAAAGTGATATTTTACTCTGTGATTTTTTGGGTGAGTCACTTCAGTCACCCAGTTCAAGTTCCTTAGCTGTGTGCTTGCTGACTGGTTTCTATGCAACGGTTGCTCTTGGGTTGGGAGCAGCTGCTTTCTCTTAAATGCCTGTGCCTATGTTTGCTACATTTCTATGACAATGTGTTCACACCAATATAATTATGACTGCATTAGCACTTGTCCTGTAAACCACATGATTCAGGGGTTTATGAGGAGGCAATAAAAACTCACTTCAGGCTTGAACTTGTCTCTGGGTGGGGGCAGTTGTAAATGGTCAGTGTTGGTTAGGACCTTCTGAAGTTTGTGGCTATTAATTCTATTTATTGGTCACTTCTCTGCAGAGTCAAAACTATGTGCTGTGGGATTTAGATCTTTAATCATTTAGCAAAACATAGGACCTTTGCCAAGTTTCACTGGCATTCATTAATTCTTTCAACAAATATTTGAGCTCCTAAAATGGGCTCGGGACAGGTAAACAGCACAGAGTTCATGTTCTCGTAGAGCTTATATTCTAGTGGCGGGAAAGGAGGCCAAGAAGAGGAGAGTGAGGGAAGAAGCCAAAGAGCAAAGGAAAGAGAAAGAAAAGAAGACGAAGAAAAGAAAAAATTTGGGAGGAGAGAGTGAGAGAGGGAAAGGGAAGGGAGAGAGAGAGGAGAGAGAGAGAGTAATGAAAGCAATGACATGAACTGAAGAGGGAAGAGTTATGTGGTAAGAGCTTTGCAAAGTATTAAATTTGAATGATTTATGGATACTTTAGAAAAGTAGACAGGAACAGTCTCTGTAGGAGATTATGAGAATGACAGTCTTGCCTGCCCAAGGCATTCCAGGCAGAGCATCAACCGGAAGCCTGGGTGGGTAGTCAGGCCCATGCACTGAAACAGAAAGGGCAAGGGTAGGACATGGCAGATGTGATAGGGAGTGGAACTAGGGCTGCCAAGACCTTCTAAAGTAGGGTGTTGAGCTTGGTCTTTTAAACGGGACGAGTGTGGGCTGATTTGAGTTTGAAATAGATCCCCCTGACAGTTGAGGATTGGAGAGGGGGCAGGGAGACTAGTTGGAAAATCCAGATGGTGACATTGTGAACTCATTTGCAGGGCTGCCTACATAATCCCCTTCTGAGGGGCAGAAAGCAGCTGAGCAGAGAGGCTCTGGTTGCCACTATTCCCCGTGCTGAGGGAATCTATTGCGGGAGACCTGTCAAATTAAGAATGATAGAGGAAAGTGTAAGACCTTTTCCAATCAGTTTGCTCATCGATGAATGGGCTTTATAATGCATGATTTTAGAGAACTGTGCTCAAGTCAACAATGTATGAAAAGCTCCAAGCCCTAAGGAAATCTGGTAACTCATATAAACATGTTAATAATATCCACAACCATTTTCCACAGATGTGGGAAGGCAAAGTATTTACTTTTTAACGTTGTTTTTATTTTTATTTATCTAGTCTTTGAGAAATTCACACATGTGCACATTGCGTTTTGATCATATTGAATTGCTCTCAGGACATAATGGAGAGTTTTTGTGTTCAAAATGAATGACATGGAACCGTCCCAGTGGCTGAAAGGATTTCTTCTTTGTTCTTCAGTTTTCATGTCTTTTTAGGTCCTTCTCTTTTCTTTATATTTTTGGACTGTTTTCTACATTGCTTCAAATTGCCTGCAGAAAGATGGCACCTATTTTAATGTGTGCAGTACAGTGCGTGCGTGCAGTGGTTTTTTGTTTTTTGCTTTTTCTTCTGTACAATGAAAGCATTCTGCACTATTTGTAAGCTAATAAAAAAGCATTGAGACGCAGAGAGAGAAATCTGCAGCCATCACCACTGCCTAATCATAATATTTTCATCACTCTAAAAAGAAATTCTGTACCCATTAACAGTTCTTTCTCACCTCCTCTTCTCCACAGCCTGTAACAACCACTTATCGGCTTCCTTTCTCTCTTGATTGGCCACTTCTAGATATTTCCCATCACTGGAATCATCTACTATGTGTCATTTCCTGTCCTGCTTTCTTCACTTAGACTGATGTTTTCAAGGTTCATTCATATTATAATTAGCTCCTATTTCTAACATATATATTTATATGTTATTTTTCAAAATAGAATGTTTTAATTTTGTTTTTTTATTGAATTTCTGTGAACTTCATGCAATACATTTTGATCATAGTTAGACCCCCTCCCCTATCTACACTGTTATTACAGCCAGATTTCATGTAGGATTTTTGTGAATAGTATTTACAATAGTTATGAAATTGTACCAATAAATTTTTTATCAAAATGGAGAATATGATTTTTAAAAAGCTTTCCATAACCATAAGGAAAAAATTGAGAATATGAGTTCTCTTTATCTGAGTTTGTCAATTTTATTTTAGCATAACACACAAATAGAATAGCCTTTTCTTGGTACCAATATGGCATTGCTATGATTGTTTCATTTCTTTCCCTCTTTTTATGGAGCTGTCTATCCTCTGATTAGTTCATTTTTCTTATTCTTTCTGTATAGTCTGGTGCAAGGCTGGCAAACTATAGTCAGTGGCCAAATTCTGGCTTGTCCCTATTGGATCATGGTCACACTCATTCATTTACATATTATCTGTGGCTGTTTTCACTCCAATAATGTTGTATTATAACAATAAACATCAATTAAATTATTCATTATCTGGTCATGTATGTTCCCCAAAGTTTATTGATTCAGTCTAATGTCTGACTGAGGACGGTTCCCTCATAGCTTATTTCAATCTAATCAGAATGATTTGTGGCTCACTGTGACTTCTCTGGGATGGAATATCTCATTCACAAAACCATGTAGATTGTGAAAGTATTTTTGGAAATAATTCTTTTCCTCTATACAAGAGGACAAAAAATATTTCTATAAAGAATGGTGTTAGAGTATTTCTTAATATTTTGGGACTGTTGGTGAATTTAACTGTTACCTTGAGGGTTATAAATGTCAACTTGCAACCACACACACTCATACATGCCACCCAAGGGTGCAGAGAAGCATGTCAAATTTGACAGCAAGTTACTTATGCTTTCCTGAACTCAGAAATTTCTGAATTTCCAGATGAAAAACTTTGGGGATTACCCACTTGATCTACTGTTATGATCTGGACCCACATGTCTGGAGTCTTGTATTAAAAACCAAGAATTTTCATGTTATTGCCTGCTTACACGTTAATGTCAATTGTACCTTTTTATCTGGGCTGAGACATTAGCCCCAAGCAAGTTATTTGGATTATATGTCGTTTCTTTATCGTACTTGAAGAGTGGCAAGAGAGACAACAAAGGCTTTCTGGTCATACTAACCATCATATTTTCTGTACAAAATTAAAATATGACCTTGTTTAATTTTCTTGTTTCCAAATGCCTCCCTTACAATATTTCCTCCTTAAGAGCAACTACCTTCTTGATTTTGTTGTACCCCTGGCTCGTGCCTCTCATGTGGCCCATTCTCTTTGTGTTTCTATTTTCTCAACCAGTCAATGCGCTTTTAAATGAAAACAGCTTTTCTTTTCATGGTGTTACTCTCAATGCTTGGTGAAGTGTGTGGTACAAAT
The DNA here is from genome assembly GCF_000622305.1 of Nannospalax galili. Lineage (NCBI taxonomy): Eukaryota > Metazoa > Chordata > Mammalia > Rodentia > Spalacidae > Nannospalax > Nannospalax galili. The sequence continues at coordinate 3,801,136 of NW_008355477.1, forward strand.
GAAATGCTGAAAAAAATTAGTTGAATCAGGCTTGCGCATAGAGCTGTAAGCATTCTTTTTCACATATGTTGCATTTTTCATCTATAAATTCCTCACATTACCATTGTTATTTTTTTAAAACTTCCTTCCAATTCTTTCTGTGTAGTCCAGGCTGGTGTGAACTTACTGCGTAGCTCAGTCTGGCCTCAAACTTGCCATAATTCTGCTTCAGACTCCTATATGCTGGGACTACCAATATATAGATACCACTGTGCCTGGTTAACATTGCTTTTAATGATGTAGTTCATGAAATACTCAGGGTTTATCTGCAATGACAACTATTTCCTCTCCTTCCATCCATGAAGTCAACTATCATTAGTAAACCCACTACAGTTTCTGTGGAAAAAATATAATGGTTTTTGGTCAGGTGACAGACATTAAATAAAAAAAAACAAACTATGAATATTCATATATATGTTTATTAAATACGATAAGAAGTCAAAGAAAAATGATGGCGTGATCTGGAAGAATCAATATGAAGAACAACTAATTTAGACTGAAAAATGTGAATGTCAGGCTGCTGACAAAAATATTCACTTCATATGATAAAAATGAAAACGTGTTAAGAAATTGTTCCTAGAGGTGTGCAGAAGCAGAATTAATGGAACATGGAAGATATGCTGATTTACCTGTCAAGTAGAAGGATAAGGGGACATAATGTGACAATGAGGTTAATGAGAAATTGTGTTCTGACACTACAGGAAGGAATTTGTACCCAGATGACACCCAAATAAGAAAGGGAACAGAAACGTCTGGACGCCTGGGTATTTATCACTTGAAACCCTCACAGCTGTTCTTCGGGCTTTCTAGTAGCTGATCCCAACCCAAAGCCAGCCAGAAGGAGGATAGAGTCACATAAACAGATATGTGGGGGTCAGGGACACAGAGCAAGAGAGAAAGAGAAGAGTAGACAATGGATAATAAAAACAGAGGAACAAGGAAAGTAATGAGAAGTCAGGGAAAGCCTTTCTTGTGTGTGCTATTGAAGTGATGAGATGACCTGTAAAGATTCAGAGGTCAGGAGAGGAGCTTTCCAGTCACAGGGAACAGACTGTGTGAAATCTTTAAGATGGGAAAAATCTTAGGGAGCATAGAGGCTAAAGAAGTGTAAATATGGCTGAGGTGCAGGGGGCAGGGTTCAGGTCATGGATGCCTTCTGGGTGTTTAAGCCTGTTGGAATTTTGTCCATAGTGCCATAGCTATCTGTTAAAAAGACTGAAATAGTCTGGGAGGGAGAGATGTGGAGGGCTCAGTCGAGCATGGAACAGAACAAAGAGCAGACATTTCACACTATTAACCTAATTTTAGCAAAGTTATATCTTATCTTAATCTCACAGGCAGATGCAAAATGAGATTAGAGGACTTATTCAAGTGTAGGTTATTTAACAATTTGAATCTTATCAGTGTCATGTAACATTAAACTGCTCTGGCTTAACTGGCATAAATTTTTTCATTCAAAATCTGGAAGACATTAAGTAGTTTAGCAAAGTATTTCTCAATCTTTGCACAACTGGCTTCCTCATCCTGAGATTTCTATTCTATGCTGGGTTGTCTTCTTCATTGTAGGAAGTCTACCAGTATCTCAGGCCTTAGGTCTAGATGCCAGCAGCATCCTCCCCACAAATCATGGTGTGCTTGGTTTGTTTTTAATTGTCAACTTGCCGCTATCTATAACCACTTGAGAAGGAAGTTTCAGTTCAGAAGTTCTGTTTGTCAGATGGATTTGTTGACATGTTTACAGGACTTTGTCTTGATTGCTAATTGGTGTAAGGATGGCCAGCACACCATGGGAGGCAACATTCCCTATGATGGGCCCTAGACTGTATAAGAATAGAGAAAACTGAGTAGGAAACAGGCTGCATGGATGCATTCATTTCTCTCTCCTCTTGACTATGGATGTGGTGTGACAACCTGTCTCAAGATCTGACCTCTGTGACTTCACTGCAATTGTGGTAATCTGGAAATGGAAGCTGAAATAAACCCTTCCTCCCCTATGTTGTTTTTGGTTAGGGTGTTAGGATTTTTTTTTTAGATCACAGTAACAGAAATGAAACTAAGGCACATTTCACCTGAAATATTATCAGGAACAGTATTGTTGAACATCCCTGATTGACAACCACTGTAGCTTCATGTTCTGCATTTTGCCACATAGTACTGGCATCTTTGACCTATTTTTCCAGGAGTTTTAGGTTTGCTGAATCCAGGAATGATCCTTTATTTTCTCTGACCCCGAGTCCTACACATACAATAAGCAATAGAATAAGGAATCAATACATATATATGAAGCAAGTGAATGGAAATGAATAGACATTAAAATGTGATAGAATTGTGAAGATGAGATTAAGATTCAAAGAAACGTAAATCCTTTCCTCCTGATGCTCCTTTCCTTAAGTAAAGGATCACTAGGAAACGTGTGGAGGGAAATTGATTCCTTGTAAAAGTATTACTACTACATACCATAGTTAATGTTGATTGTCAAATTGACAGGATCTAGAATCATCTAGGAAACAAGCCAATGGGTAAGTCTGCAAGGACGTTTTCAGATTTAGTTCATTGACGTGGGAAAACCCACCGTGAATGTGGGTGGCACCATTCCATAGGCTGAGGCCAGGAACTGAGGAAAAAGAAGGAAGCAAGCTGAGTCCAGCATTCTTTTCTTTCTGCTTCCTGACTGTGGAGGAAGTATGAGCATGTGCTTCTGCTGCCATGAGTTCTCTACTCTCAAACTACGAGGCAAAATAAATCCTTTTCTTAGGTAGCTTCTGTCAAGTGTTCTGCACAACAATGATTAAAGTAACCAATAGAAATATAAAACAAGGGACTGGAGAGATGGCTTATTGGTTAAGAGCACTGACTGCTCTTGCAGAGGACCCGGGTTCGATTCCCAGCACCCACATGGCGGCTAAGACCTGTCCTTAACTCCAGTTCCAGGGGAATCCGAAGCGTTCTTCTGACCTCCGTGGCATTGCACAACACGGGTGCACTCACATACATGCAGCCAATACATACATACACATAAAAAAATCAAAATAATAAATAAAATATCATAAAAAATGAAACATAAAACGAGACCTCTATGTTTTACAAAGTCATCGATTGTGCAGATTGGATTATTTAAATTGTCTTTTCCAGATTCAGCTCTATCAGTTTATATCATCTGAATCCCTTTTAGTTTAAAGAGTATGGCACCTAATACCAGAGCTTTGGAGCCAGAATTTTGGTCAAATTCTAGCTCTGACACTTATAGCATGAGTAATACCAGCCACGTTACTCAGCATACCCAAGCTTCGGTTTGATCATCTGTAAAACAATGGTGGTGACACCCATCTCATCATTAAATTCATAAATGTAAAATGCATGTAGAATGAAAATTTTAAACTATAAAGTATTGCATAAGTGTTCATTATCCTTAATGTGAATTAATCAGAGGTCAAGAATGAAGCCTGTTTGGCTTTCTATTATGTTTTCCTTCAAAATATATGAAATGGCTTTTATGAACGTATTTATGGAAAAATTCTTTTCTAAAAAAGTGTCGTTCCATTGTGCTTCTTTATGTTATCATTGTTTTGTTGTTGCTGTTGTTGTTGTGTTTTTTATTGGTTGGTTGTTTGGTCAGTTGGTTTGTGACATTTAGCCCAGCCTGGCCTGGATTTCACTATGTAAACCAGGGTGGTCTTCAAATCATGGAAATTCTCCTTCTTCATGCTTCCTAAATGCTGGGATTAAAGACATGGCCCACCACTCCTGATACCATTTTTTCAATAGGATGGTTTTAATTTTCTTAAAATAATTTAACTTTGAGGCCAGGGATACATGAAGTTCAGTGGTAAAGTACTTGGGTAACATATGTGAGGGCCTAAGTTCCCATTCCAGCACCTTTATCTTTAATTAAATGTATTGTTTTAAAGCATTTTTTAAACAAAAGATCAAAGTAACCAAAGTACCTAAAGCAGCTTTATGGAAACTGCATTCATCCTTACCCTCTCTAGCTCTGCCCATTGCTCAGGGAAAACGTGTCTTGGCAAACAGTTTGATGCATAATTTCTTCTCTGCTTTGACATACATTTGCTTTATTTTCACAACTAAGACTATATGTTTTGTACTATGGAAGATCTTTTCTTCCATCTTAATTTTTATTTTTTCCACTATGTTTTAATAAACAGAAGACTCCTATGATACATAGGGTGTTTTCCCCTAGACATAGGCGTACCAGCATGTTATTTGTCTAAGTGAAATGACCACAATATTCCTTCAAGTTTTTCAACCTTCTTAGAACACATTGAGATGAACATCAAATTGGTCATGTGTAGATCTTTTGAACTTCTGGAACCATAAGCGCTTCCACCAGATGAATTGACATTGATGTTAGTTAGTGGCTGAATTCCCATAATGAAAGACACAGAAAACCTGTCAATTATATTTGACATTCAGTTTTTCAAATCTAATATGAATGCTACCTTTGCCCATTGTTGTAAAGTTACATGCATTTCCCATTGACTTTTGTGTGGAGGCATTGTGAAGTATGTTTGGAGTGCTACATTTGTGAGTCAGGGAGGGTACGTAATCCCCATAAATGTCAAATGAGGCTTACTACATTGATGGTAGAATATACATAATTATTAGCTACCTTATGTTTAGTTTGGTGTGGTTAATTTCATGTATTTTAATTTTATAGCTATGTAAATCCAGGATCAAATATAGAACTCTGAAATAAAGGAGAGTAAGTTGCATATTTGTCTCACCTTTTCTGTAAAAATAAACATGGGTTTGTCACAAAATATTGATTCATTCAGAATTCTAAAATCTCTTGTGAAACTAATGGAAAAGCGCTCTTATATAAAGCAAGAATACATTTTTGCCATCACGGAAAAACTACAAGTCTGTTTTTAATCTCACAGTTAAGGAACAGTTCTGATGGAGGTAGAGAATTGCCAAAGGAAAATGCTTTCCTGCTGCTAAAGAAATGATGAGGCAGGCAGTGGGTTTATTTTTATAACAATGTGTTTTGATCCTGTGACAAATGTTTCGCCATAGCCTTAACATTTTTCCTATTCTAAACTAAATTGTATATGTTAACATTCTGATCTGTCTCAACTTCTAAGAACACTAAGATGTATTGTTGGTGTTGAGGACTTTGTTCTCTGGTTTCCTGTAAATTTAATTCAATTACATGGTTGTCGAGTGTTTCCCATTTTCAAAGTACCAGCTAGGTGCTGTCTAGTCAAAGAAAAGAGATTAAAGCAGCAGTTCTTTATCGGGGTGAAGGTAAAGCCACCCCTAAGTAACTTAAGTGCAAAGAAGAGAGCAATGAATTCTATAAAATAACTAGAAAGTGCAAGAAAGGAAACCAGGGAGAGAATTTAATTTAAAGAGGAAGATCCTGGGAATCTTGAAAGGCATGAAACTAGAGGCTTACATTGGGAGACAGGTAAAATTTGATAGAGTACTGTGAAAGTTCTAGGATTGTAAAACATTCCTAGAGGAAGTGAAGAGGGTGAAATAACAGCACAAATATGACACTGTGGCTACCTATCCAAGGACTGGGTACTAGAACTAGATCTGTGCTAGCAAACATGGCAACTACTAGCAACATGCACCTATTTAGAGGTAATATTTTAAAAATAAGCTAAATATTCAGTTTTTAAGCTACACTAGCCATATGTCAAATGCTTAATAGACAGCAGAGAAAGAGAATGGGGTGGAAGGAGTGGTAGAAAAAATGCTAATCTGCGTATTTCACATTTTAGAGATTTTTTTATCAGTTGACCTGAAATCCTGTTTCTCTAGCAAGTTCCCAAGTGATGTTATCAGACCAGGGACCACACTATGAGTAGCTTCACAGATGATTGCTGCTTTAAATTTCAAATTGCACTGTATAGCAACATACATACTTCTTAGCAGTAAAGATGAACTAACACAGAAAATCTGAAAAATTATTGAAATTATACAAAATTAAAAGATTAAAAAAAAGATATAGTAGTAGATTCAACAGGTGTATAATTAAATTTCAATGAACATAATCAGAACAAGCTCAAGAAAAAAGAAAAGCATGTTTGGAGAGTGTTTTAAGTGTCCAATCCCTATTTTCTTTAATTTTGTGTGTCAGTTTATAATACCTATGTGTGTGTGTTTGATGTGGTCTTGATGTGGTATGTCTGTGTGTCTGCGTGTCTGTGTATGTCTGTGTGTCTATGTGTGTCTGTATGTGTCTGTGTGTGTGTGTACAGAACTCAGCACTTAGCACAGCATGTATGTGGTAATCAGATGACAACTTTGGGTGTTGATCCTTGCCTTCCACTTTACTTGAGGTGGGCTTCTTCGTTGTGCATTGTGTACACCAGGCTAGCTGACCTGCAGGCTCACAGGGAATCTATGCTCACTGATCTACCATTTCCCTGGAGTGTTCAGATTAAAGACACCTTGTACTGTGAATGCTTTACATGGGTTGTAGAGATTCAAGCTCAAGTTCTAACATTTGTGTATAAGTCCTTTACCCACTAAGCTATCTTCTCATTCCTCTCATTCTATCTTTCTTTATATATAGCAATCATAACCCTTACCAAGAGATTCATGGACATCCTTCACGCATAGATACACTATTGCAGTTTGAATATCAACTTGAGGATATTACATTTCAGTTTGTTTATAACAGTATTTTCTCATGGCTTTTGAACAAGGGAATGACAAAAATCCAAATTATAGAAAGAAAAATAAAGTGACAATGAAAAGGCGTTGCTGCCCGACTAAGGAGATCAAGTCCAAGGCCATTACAAATCCAGGCAGGAAGAATTAACTGTGTCAGACAGGAAAGGTCAGATGCCAAGTACACTGAGATCATAGAATCAACAGGATTGGACAGCTAATTGGATGTGGGGTGTGAGGAAAGGACATATTTAATGATGATGTAAAGTTTCAATCCTGAGCAACTGGAATGGTAGCAATGGGCTTCTCCAAAATAAGAAATACACAAGCACCCGAATCACTTTATAGTGAGGCATACACTCCAACCCTTTTGTGTTCCCTAAGATCAGATATACGCACCATTCATGTGTATGGTTTTTCTCTGGGATCTTAATGGACACTTGTTTCAGAACTGTACTTTATAACTCACTATGACACAAATTGGAAAAGCATCCTGTTCCAGGACTTACTAATACAAAGTTTATTTGCACGGGAGAAGGACATTCAAAATGGTATAGATAAGTTATGTTTTACCAACCCAAGTTAGGAAAAGGCATAGTATGGCTTGCAGGTTTAAGAGCAATTCAGATTTATTAAAAACACTTTGAGAATTTTGCAAAGCAAATTAATATCTTGGTCTTTAGAAAATGTGTTGCTGTCTTACATATACAAAATCATATCTACAAGGACAATTGATGACCCTGATCAAACATTAGAATGCATCAGCAATTACCAAAAAGATGATCCTAACTATTCCTCATTTATACATGGATGTCTAGAATTGGAAGTTATTATATGAATGCTATTTTAAACCTACAAAAACATTTCATGAAATTACCACTGAATTTGACAAGAGTTACAAAAAACTGGAGAATTTTAACCACATCAATAAATTTGTGTTATATGATATACCTAAAGTCTCTGGGAAATATCCTCAGGTTACTAAAAGGAAGTTGATATTTCTCTTTATTGTTCAGTATTCTTAACATCTTTGTCAGATTTAAACCCACAAACAGCGTCATGAGCTTTCTTTCTTTGAGGTGGTTGTCTTAAGAATGTGACTTTTTGGAGATGGAGAGATGGCTCAGCGGTTAAGAGCACTGTCTGCTCTTGCGGAGGACCCAGTTTCAATTCCCAGCACCCATACGGCAGTTAACAACTGTCTGTCCATAACTCCAGTTCCAGGGAAATTCAATGCCCCATTCTGACATCCGTGGGCTTTGCACAACGCAGTGCATGCAGACAATAGAATCATATACATAAAATATAAAAAAAATTTTAAATTATATTAAAAATAAGATTATGACTTTCAAGGGTCTTGTACATCATAGGGTATGTACCAAAGTCTTATTTCCCAGGGATCTGGGGCCAATTCCCTTTCAGTCACACAAGTGGATGTTTATTTTCAAAAGTATGTCTTAAAACTTATGCTTTCTTTTTAAAAGGAGGGAAATGAATTATTTCTAATATTCTTGAAAACGCATATGCTCACAAACTAAAGGAGATTTAATATTTGGGTGATTTTGTTAGATTTGATTTTTTAGAAGGCTACTTTAAAATATTTTATCATTTTTATTTTATGTGTATGAGTGTATTGCCTGCATATATGTAAGTGTACCTGTGTCATGCAATGCCCTGGGAGGTCAGAAGAGGGTATTGGATCCCCTGGAACTGGAGTTACAGATGGGTGTTAGCTGCCGTGTTTGTGCTGGGAACCAAACCTGGGTACTCTGCAAGAGCAGCCAGTGCTCTTAACTGCTGAGCTATCTCTCCAACCCCTAGAAGGCTATTTTAGCTCAATTTAAAACCTGAATTTCTTTTTCATTCACTTAGACCATCCCAATATTCAATCTTCATTTTCAACTTCAAATACCCAACCTATACAAGAACCCAGAAGTTCATCAGCACATCTTTCATGCAAGGTCCTTTGAGCCTAATGGGAATCATTTCTCTCTTTCAATGTTTTCTTTTAAAATACATTCCTGTGGACTGGAGAGATGGCACAGTGATTGGGAGCATTGGCTGCTTTTGCAAAGGATGTAGGTGGGTTTCCAGCATCCACATAGAGGCTAGCAACCATCTGTAACTCCAGTTCCTGGGGGATCCAGCACTGCTTCTGACCTCCACAGGCATTGCACAATACAGGTATATGCAGGTAAAACACTCATGCAGATAAAAAAAATTTTTTGGTTTTTTTGTTTGTTTGGGATTTTTTTAAAAAAAATACGTATTTATTATTTTTATTTTATGTGTATGTGTGTATTGCTTGCGTGTACGTAAGTGCGCCTGTGTTGTGCAATGCTGAGGGAGAACAGAAGAGGCTGTCGGATCCTCTGGAACTGGAGTTATGGACAATTGTTAGCTGCCATGTGGGTGCTGGGATTCAAACCCAGGTCTTCTGCAAGAACAATCAGCGTTCTTAACTTCTGAGCCATCTCTCCAGCCCGATAAAATATTTCAAAAAATTCAAAACCCATTTCTGGTGACATGAATATTTCAGCAATTCGTTTAACTTCCAGAATACCTTGAAAGATTTACCTCTCTGTTCAAGGCCATGTGACCAGATTCCTTCTGATGCTCCCTGTCATTTATGCAAATTTCTGTTCTCTGTAACTTCCTCCCTTAAATTTCTTTCCTTCAGGTATTTGTCAGACCAGTGAGAAAAGTAACTAATACACATGTATACCATATATATGAACTAAAAGAAATTAATAGTTCAAATAGGTGTCTTAAAATTAGGGTTTGAGTTAAACAAAGGAAGAAAGGTTTGTGGCAGGCCATTTATGGGAAGATGACAGGAAAACATGATGGTAAATATAAGTAAACTTTGTTTGACAAATTTAAGTGGTGATTTCTCCATTGATAAATGTTCCTTCCTTTTTCCCTGAAAGAAAAGGGAGACACTTTTTAGGGCTTTTCCTTACAAAACAGAAGTTTTCCTTACAGAAACATATTTTCAAAACTTCTCTGTCTGATGCTTTGGAAAATAACATCTCACAGTAATCTTTGTACAGAAGAGACATTTGTCACAACATCTTTTGAAGCAGCATATTCTGGTGTCCTAAAGTAACATATTCTGAATTTCCAGGGATTAAAACACAGGCATCTTTGAGGACAACTATTCTGCCCACTGTACGCTAAACATTCTTCTCGATACCTTTTACATGAGCAGTGTATCTCCATTCATTCAGTCAATAAAATTGGACACTTGAAGCCAAATTCCACCCGCTTCTCTTTTTCTCTCCCTGTTTACATTGAAAGGTTCTTAGGTCCTACATCTTCTGTGCTGCAAACTTTCCAGCAAAGTGCAATCACTTCACCTTGTCAATGATTTGACTTACACTTCCTGTCTTTTCTACCTTGACCGACCCACAAAATACCATTTGAATGTGCCTTCCTGCCTCCTCTCCTAATCATCTATTTTGCTGAGTAACAGATTCTGTTTCCAAACTCTCTTTCACAATGTCAGTGATCACGCATACTTCCATCTGCTAGCAGTGGCTTTCTCCTCTTTGTACCTGATAGATTTATCATTGTTATTGTTCAGGCACCTCCAACTACCTCAGTTCTTAGCATTGCCACACTTCCTCACATGCTCGGTCTGATGGAATCCCTAGCGGATATGACTTTCTGTCTCCCCAAGTAATTCCATTGCAACTTTCATGCATATTTCTTTGCTCTAGAAAAAATAAACTCACTATGTGACATTTGCCTACTTATATTCTTATTACATTTTATTTATTCTGTGTGTATGACAGAGAGAGAGAGAGAGACAGAGAGACAGAGAGACAAAGACAGAAAGAGAGAGACACAGAGAGACAGAGAGACAGCTTGTAAAGGTCAATTCTCTCTTACCTTGTGGGTCCCTGCTGTTTGAACTTCAGGCTTCCCAGCAAGCACTTGACCCAATGAGCCATTACGCCACACCATATATACATTTCTGTGTGTCTTTCCTGAAGATTTTGGAGAGAGGAACACAAATCAAGCCACAAAATACCAGCATACTATGTTGATTGAGTAAATAATAAAGACCTGGCTGGCCTCAAACTCACGGAGATCTGCCTGCCTCTGCCTCCCGAGTGCTAGGATTGTGTAAACCCAAATTCTTTACCTGTTTATTTCTTTGTTTTCTCATGTCCCAGGCTGGACAATAAGCTTAAAGTCAGAGCTCCTGTCTTATTCACTGTAACCTCATAAACAAAATAGAACTTAGAACACGCTAGGTGTGCGATAATTGTGTGGAGTTCAGCTGGGTGCTTTTTGTGTCACTGTTGCAATAAATTAATTAAAGAAATGAAAAATAGCCTTAACTTGGATGGCAAGCCTGGCACTGGGATATTCTGGCATCTTGTCTACTGAATAGACATCTAACCTGTAATCTCTGTCTGGATTCTGTAACTAATTTGTTCTACATGTCATGAAGCTAATCAGGTAACCATTAAGAACTTCTATTATTTCATTTTTAAAATTTGCCTGTCTCTGCTTCATAACATGATGAAAATCAAATAGGATAATAGGAGTATCTTGAAAAATTCACAAACCATTTTGTGAGTATGGTTTGTTGTTGTGATTCTGCTTTGTGCAAAATGACCATTTGCTTCGTATTATAGGTTAAGGGTGTTAGAAAGTCTTCTTCCCTTTGGTGGAGAGTGAATGGAAGGCAGACCTTCATGCCTTTCAATAATCTGGCCTTCTACTAAAGGAATGTACCTCTTCTCTCCCAGTTGCTTTCCCAGTTTATAACTAAGCTTTCAAAACAGAACAAGATTCCTCTATTATTAAGTGACATGAGTGGTTTCTTTGGAGCCTGAGGTTTGTGAAGCTTTGAATCTGTCACTGAATAAGTGAACAAAGGAAATGTCATTCTTCTTGAATATACCTGGTTTTCAGTGAACCATAATATATGCATTGATATCCTTTGGTCTTATTGTTCACAACATAGAATTCATGGGATTGTCATCTTCAGTAAGGCAAGGTTAGCTTGTAAGACCCTGCGTGTTACAATTCCTTGACAGGTAGAAACAAATGTGCAATCTCTGCCTGACATAGGTCTTTGTAATGCCAGCTTAACTCTATAATGTTTAAGGTTATGCTTCCATCGTGAATTTTCTCAATTTTATAGATGAAAATAAATAATTCATCCACAACAATCTATGAACATTAGGCTTGACCAGTATATAAATATACACTGATAACCCCCTGTCTCCTTACCTCCTTTCTCTCCTCCTTTTCCCCAGAGCTAGAAAGCAGCTAAAACTATTCTTTGTAGTGTGGGTTTTGTGCTCGGGGTGGAAAAATATCTAAAAGGAGGTTTCTTTGTCCTGATTCTTCATCTTCCTCTTTATGTTCAATCTGCCTTATACTTTTCTCCTCATCCAATGTCCTTTTCTTTTTCCCCTTTCCTTCCTTCCTTCCTTCCTTCCTTCTTTCCTTCCTTCCTTCCTTCCTTCCTTCCTTTCTCCCTCCCTTTTCTTCCTCTCTCC
>NW_008355477.1:3813455-3815220 GCF_000622305.1 Nannospalax galili
TCCCTCCCTCCCTTCCTTCCTTCCTTCCTTCCTTCCTTCCTTCCTTCCTTCTTTTGTTCTTTTTTTTTTCCACAGGGTCTCATGTATCCCAGGTTGGCCTGGGTCTTGCTATGTAGCTGAAGATGTCATGAACTTCTGAGCTTCTTGTCTCTGTCCACTGAGTGTTGACATTAGACACATGCAGCACTACATGGTGCGGTGAACGGAACTGGTGCCTCCTACATGCCAAACAAGCACTGCAACTCACTGAGCTACATTTCCAGACACCCAATTAGTCTTTCTTGTGTCTAAATTAATTATATACAATTCCTTCTCATATGTGTCCTCTTTAATCCCCATTCTTCATCTTTTCTTATTCCCAGTTCCTACCTGGTGGTCTTCATCATTTCTTTATCTCTCTTTATTTCCCAGTTTCTCTGTCTTTCTCCTCGAGACTCTGCCTTTTCCTCTTGCCCTACCATTCAATGCCATTCAGACCTCAAAAAAAAATTCATCACGTAATTTAATTTTCATTACAAAATAAAACATTGCAAAGCAAGAAGAGTTCAGGTTTATCCCCAGCAAACAAAAAAGGAGGTGCCATTACATTCCTTTAGCAAAGACAGGAAATGCTGTTGAAAGTTAAAGTAGATTGAGCCAAGGTGACTCATCTGTGCCACCCTTGAAAGAACTTAGAAATACTGTGCAGAATTTGGCAGAATCCTTTTATCATCTCAATATTCTCTTCTAATTACAGGTGCTTTCTCAGAGTACCAAAATTCAAGACAAGTTAACTTTAGAAACTGTTCCTGGTTAATTTCATTTTTCACTTTTTCAAAATATTGTTTTGTTCTATTTTCTCACAGACAACCCAGAAGGCGAATTTACTTTTTACTTATAATGTGGCTCTGGAGGGACTTTGAAAGAGTGAGTCTGAAACTCTTCAACAAGTTTATATTAATTCAAAGTTTTCATTTAGGCTTCTAAGAATATTCTTCCCGAGAACTAGTACTTATTCAGATGTGTGCACTCCAGTGAGTGTATTAATCATCACTGTTATAGTTCTGTGTGTTTATTTTTATCTGTGTTGAAAATGGCATGTACTTGGTGTTCTAGATGACAGCCTTAGCTTCCACTCCTTACTCTGTTGTAGTCTACATCAACTGTAGATACCTCCATTTATTGCACAGTGGTTATCAAGACTTTGTGCCTCCATGTCCTCTGTGATGCCAAATAAGCTGTTTTAAATCAGACATGGAGATACAAGAAATGAACCAGGGCAGATGTGGAAAGGAAAAGTGAGAGGAAGAATCCACATAAACAGGTGTTTTAATGTCATGGGGACTGGCTCTGGAAGAGTTAAGTCTCAGAGTGCCATTTATTATCATTACATTTCAGGCAATTTACTTAATCTCTGTGTGCTTCAGTTTCCTTATCCAGAAAAGGGAAGTGGAAATAAGTAATTAACAAAACACCCGTGTCCTGTTAAAATCAACTGAGGGAGATAAAGTACCTAACATCGTGCTTGCATACCTCAGAGTTAGCTTTCTTCAACAGAATGAATGCTTAGTACTCGTCTAGAAGTTGGAGAAAATGGACCCCCAAAATATGTGTATGATGTTCTTCAGTAGATTTATACTGTCATTTCCTGGATAAGCTATACTACATCATTTTCCCCCCTGATGGCTGAAAATGGCTCTTAGTTTTTCTGGTTGCTATTTTGAATGACATTACTTCTTGCTATTTTGTTTCAACATTGCTACCATACATCAGTATTATCTATTTT
>NW_008355477.1:3815234-3822434 GCF_000622305.1 Nannospalax galili
ATATATATATATATATGAGTGTTAGGCCTCATGCACTGCCCATGGAGGACAAAAGAGGGTTTCAGATGCCCTGGAACTGGAGTTAGCTGTCATGTGGGTGCTGGGATTTGAGCCTGAGTCTTCTGCAAGAACCACCAGTGCTCTTAACCACTGATCCATCTCTCCAGCCCCACACTGGTTTTCTAAATGTGACTCCTCTTTGGCTTTTGAACAGAAAATTGTTCTTTGAAAAATTACAGCCTCTTTTTAGAAGTTTTACTCTTTTTAAAGATTTTCTTTTATATCTGTACCATATAGCTTTCTGTCCTTTCATCCTCTGTTGGACACCTAGACTGACTCCGAATCTCAAATATTGTGAACTGCACTATGTTAAACATGACCGTGCAGGTGTCTCTCTGGCATATTTGTTCTATTTCTTCTGGATACATACCCAGAGGTGGAAACAAAAAAAAATTGACCTAGTTTTAGAATAATAACTATTAGAGGTCAGAAATAGGGAAAAATTTGTAAAAGGAGAAGGATTTAATCAGTGCACATTGTATGTATGTACTGAAATATTACAGTGGACTCCAAGAGTATGTACTACTAGCACACGTCAATCAGAAATTCTAAAAGGAAATGAATCATAAGTTTCAGATGAATATATACACTCATTTTCTGGTGAACTTATTCTCAGTAAGCACTAAGCCATCAACAATAATGTTTAAAATGATCATCTTCCTACCTTGAATTAAAAATAAAAGTAGCGCCTGGAGAGTTGGCTCAGCCAGTGGTTAAGAGCACTGGCTGCTCTTGCAGAAGACCTGAGTTTAATTCCCAGCACCCACTTGGCAGCTCACAACCATCTTTAAAGCCAGTTCCAGGGGATCCAAAGCCTTGTTCTGATCTCCACAGACATTGCATGATTTGGGTGACTTACAAGCATGCAGGCAATATGCTCATACACATTAACTAAAATTAAAAAATAAAATGTTTAAAATTTACCTAGCGCTAGGCTGTATTATGCAGTTCCTACTAGCTCCAAGTGGCCTTTTAAATTTAAATGAATAAAATTTAGACAGCAGCCACATGTCAAGTGCTCTCTTGTTCTATGTAGCTAGTGGCTGCTGCGTGGAGCAGCACAGATGAAGACCATTTCCCTCTTCACAGAAGCTTATACTGCACAGCCCTTTTCTAGAGCATCACTGTAGGCTTTCAGTCCAAGAGGAAATGGTGATGACATATTAAGGGGTACTATTTCTGTTCTTATTGAGCTCTTTTTCAAGTATGCATCGACTAATAAAATATCTGTACTCTACTAATATTTATGTGATTGGGGTTGGAGTGAAGGCTCAGCAGTTGAGTTCTCGTAGCTCTTCCCGAGGACTTGGCTTCCATTCCCAGCACTCTTGTGGTTGCTAACACCATGCAGAACTTTAGTCCCAGAGGACTCAACACTGTCTTCTGGCCTCCTTGAGCATTGCATACATGGGGTGCACTTATATGTGTGCAGGCAGAATACATGAACTATAAAGACTTCAGACGAATTTGTCAGTAAAGCCACAATTTCTTGGTATTCTTTAGAATTCTGAGTTCAAAATGGAAACTTAAATCTGTCAATCTCGTCTTCAACAGTTAAGGCTTTCTCCCCTTTGTTGTTTGAGTCTCTATTATTATCTTTGGGTTTATGGTGAGTACTCAGAATGTGCAATTGAAGTATACCAAAACCTCCAATAAAATACAGCTTTAACATTCAGTTACTTTATTTTAAAAGAGTTGATTATGATGATGGTGTAACTAAGATATTTATGAAATTCACATTGATGAAGATATATTTTATGTATAATTATATACTTCTACAAAGACTAATGATTTTATCAGATTGTTTTCATTTAAGGTTTTAATTATCTAGAATGATTTATGGATTAATTAGTTTTTACTAAAATGTCACTTGTGAGTACATTGTTCTTCCATTTCAACAATTTCACTTTAAATAACTGAAGGTAAAAGGGATGAAATATTAATTGCAAAGGTCTCAGTAAATGGATCTGGGGAGATACTAGAGTTATTTCTTCTCAGCATAGGACGACTTGAATGGATGAGGACACACTGGACATATAAGCCGACATCTTTGATTTCACAAGAAGTGTCCAGTAGAACAGTAAAGTTAGACTCAGCAAACAAGGAATCTCAGTGTTTAAAGCAAGGCAAAATGTGACTTGAAACAAAGAAAACTGGTGCTTAAATTAAAAAAAAAAAAAGATCTACATAACTGCGGAATCAAGGAGATCTGGATGAAGTTCAGTTCTAGTGAACGCTCCTTGGGAGCATCAGTTACCCCCAAAACCTTAAGATGAGGCACAGTATAATCTGGATACCAATGTATCCAGAGACTGAGTTCATAGAATCATAATATGCAAAGCAGAAGTCATCATAACTGCTATTCTCTGTATTAGTTAGAATGCAATGATTGAGAGGTAAAAAATATACAGATGCAAAGTACACACACGTACATGTGTATGCACATGCACAATGGCTCTATCAGTTCACCAAGGATAACATATAAGTTTCCTGTTTTACTTTTTAAAATTAACAATAAAAGCTGGACGTATTCCTGCATGCCTGTAATTGTAGCACTCAGGAACCCGGGGCAGAAGGACTGCTGCATGTTCAAGGCTAACCTTTGCTACATAGTGAAACCATGTCTTAACATCCCCTCCCCCATACACATAAACACACAAAATGCCCTGAGCTTTGCAAAGGCTGTTTACTTAGCTTTAACAAAGCTTCCCGACTTTAGTATCTGATTATAGGTACGTGACATTACATTTTATATGCAATTTAATAATAAAGTGCATTAAATTTATCCTGAACTGTGTTTCATCATCAGTAATCAGAACATCAAAACTGCTTGGCTTCCCATTTATTTATTTTATGTTATTTATTAAGACAGTGTCTCACTATGTAGCCCTGACAGGCCTGGAATTCACTATGTAGACCAAATTAGCCTCGAACTCACAGAGATACACCTGCCTCTACCGCCAGAGTGCTGGGATTAAAGGTGTATGCCACCATGCCTGACTTGGGTTTAGTTTAAACTAAGCATTGAAAATATCTTAATGTATCTTGGTTTTATAATACCTAACATCAGGTTTAGCTGTTTAAGTCTTTCATGTCCAATTACATCCTTACAGCTACTGTAAATCGAAAATGAGCCATGCCTCATTTAACCCTTTATATATCCCTTCTCGGCTTCCAAACTCCTTCTGCATGCCTTTATATGATTTCACCCCTCATGTACATTCATTCAAAATACCTCAACTACTCTTTTTAAAATGTAATATTTGCACTCACATTTATATAATCAAACCGTTGGATGGAATTTTTAGGCAATTTATCATTTTTGCTTTTGAATTTAAACATATTTAACTTAAAATACCATGTTTTATTTTGAGAAATGTATCTGATCTATTTTTGAATTGGTATTTAAAGTTTTACTTATACTTATTTGATTTTTATTTAATTCAAACTGTACATTTAGAAATTTGAACTGTTCGATATGGAAGGTAGTAAATTACTCAGAATCTAGGAATCTTGCTGAAACAGAAAGTGTCCTTTGAAATCATTCAGACAGTATCAGAAGTGACCCCAACAGTGCCACATTCAAAACTCTACTTGTGTCTACTGCTTTGGGTCTCCTCAAGGGACATGCATGCTTTTCTTTGACCAGACTTTCAGCAGCTTTAGAATTCTATTCTCCTTAATTTACCTAACTTTCTGAAAATACATATTAGTCACTAAAATTCACTTAAAACCATTAAAATGACTAAACCCACAATAGGTAAATTCAGTAACTTTAGTGTTCTTGGAAAACTGGCTTCTGCTCAATTGGCCTGCTTGCTTGAAGCTAGGTAGAGACTCTGATTTAAGCTTATAAAGTGCAAAAGGAATCTTAAAGAGGATACTTCAAACCCTTCTTGAACAATTTTAAGAGTAGATAAAAGGAAATTTTTAATTAGGATAAAATGAAAGATTTAGACTAGCTTTGCAGGTTTTTTCTCTCATAAGGAAAGGGAATGTCAGACACATAATTGATGAAAAGAACATTTCTCCTGGGTTTTCAAGCTAATTGGCTGCCTGCATAAACACTGGCATTGAAAAGTTCATTCAAAGAACTGTACCATAATTGTCCATACATCCTCTTCAAATGACTCAAGAATCTACTGCACACCTTTTAAATATGGTTATCGTTTGTCTCCTGATCCAGGCACTAGACTCAACTTGTGTATTGCATCTTCTCTGAGATGTAGCCAGTTCTGGGCTCCCAAGTTCAGATGATCAAGTCATCTCCCAGAACAAAGGCCTCTGTAACATGGCTCCCCTGACAGTGAGGAGGCCAGTGAGTGAATCCATTGCATGAAGCAAGGACTCAGAAGCTAAATAAATTTGAAGAATAAACCCTAAAAACTAGGAGAGATGTATTAATGGATTCAGTCTTAAGACCCTTCCTCACTGCCCCGAATGACCTGTTTTTCTTGTGTTTGCCACATTAATTCATTAGCAATAACAAGTCTGAGGGAAGAGATGAGGGCGAACCTGGGCTGACACGTTGCCATAGTGATGACATTTGAGCTTCTTTGGAGTGGGGAATCTGATTAGGCAGTTCAGCATTTTCCCTCATTTCATTTCATTACACAAGAAAAGAAACCCCTAAAAGGACTGCTCCGTATTTCATTAAAATATAAATATATTTCATGCCGACTCATCAATGGAACCAACAGGACAGTTAAAAGCTCAGCTTTATCATCTCAGCTGAGTTTACAAAAAAATCAGTTCGCCCTAATACCATAACGAACTGCATCATGAAAGCAGTGAGGAGAAAGAAACAGCATGCTTCATGCTCAATTATTTTTTTCCTCCTTCTGTCTAGGCCTTATGGAACTCCATCAGAAGATGCAAAGTCTCCTTGGACTTGCCTTGATTCTTTGGCAAGTTTTCAGTTAATCTCTTTGTTGGAAAGAACAGGAGAAAAGAAAATGAGGGAGTTGGACTTGATCTTCGTTTGTTTAGAAATGTATTTGTCGATGGCCAAACCAAATCCAAAGCATCCTTGCTTCATGCGTGCTTCTTTGAAAGAAAGGAAAAACCGGGTCCGGGTGGAAAGGAGAGTGCTTTCTTGTTGAAGGAAGCCTCTAACCTCTGGGTTCCAGAAGGCAGGCATGTGACAGGGAGTCTCAGGCACAAAGGAAGTCACAGGCACAAAGGACAGAGCTTGTTTCTCTCTTACCTCAGTATCAAGTGCCTTTTGTTAGGAGTTTCAGGTTGAATAACACATATAAGCAAATAACCAGTAGGTGGCGCGATTTGGTTTCAGGCCAAATTGAGAGCCTCTTGGGTTTTTCTGTGACTTTCTTACAAGGCAGTAAGATTTTTTTAAGAAAAAGATTAGCTCTTACATTAGGTCTCCTAACCTACTATAAGGACTATCTAAATACAAACTGTAGCTGTTATAAAGTGTCATTGTGGGTCATTTGGATACATTTGGTGAGAGGCAGAGCAAAAAAGGAAAATAAAATAATATACTTTAAATGTCTGCATGTCATGATATTGGGTGGCACAGGCTTGGTATCATTTGAAAATCGCAGAAAATTAGATAAAAAAAAAGTAGACTCACTGTACTTATGATTCTCTGAGAAATGTCTTATCTCCATATATTTTGTTTCTTCATACCCTGATGTTCTGCACCAACAGAAAAAAAGTTCATTGGGATTTATCATTGTGTCAAATTTGCAAATACTGTGGAATGAACTTTAATGAACTGACATCAGGGGCAGGAAGTGTGAGTAACCATGTTGGAAGCATCTTCCATGATGCTCTGGGTGGAGATTTGGCACTGTTCCCAGGGACCAGTCCTGGCCATGCCTAGTCTCCAAAAAACAGGATTCTTCATTTGGAAAGGAGGACGAGAGTGTGTCTAACCATTGTTAACGATTCTTCCAGAAATAGCTTTCATGTAATTCCTGCAAAGGTTCCTGAACTCCAAGCAGGAGGGACTATAGACAAGATCAACGTGAACTATTTGTCTATGGCCACAAAGTTCTTTGTCGTTTCTTAGGGGTAAGTGGAGCACACACAAAGTTAGCTAGAAACGCCTTGTGTCTTTGGAGCCAGTAACAAAGGATAAAAAAAAAAATCCTGAATGATTCTGTCCTCCTTTATCACTCCCTCAGCGTGCAGATGGAAAGTGATGTGCCTTTCTTCCATGCTCCCGCTGCTTGTTAAGAACAGTATTTCCTGCCTCACATGGTGGCGCATGCCTTTAGTCCCAGCACTTGGGAGGCAGAGGCAGGTGGATATCTGTGAGTTCAAGGTCAGCCTGGTGTACATAGTAAGTTCCAGGGCAGCTGGGGCTACAGGAAGACCCTGTTTCAAAAAAAAAAAAGAACAGTATTTCTTGATTGCTAAAAGACAAGTTTAGCTGTTATATTTTTTTAAATATCATAGATGACAATGACATTTTTTTCTTTTTTGTTCATTGTTTCTTTCTGGTAGGAAGGACTATTTAAATTTATATAAACTTTAAATAGATATTAGTTTAGTTTATAGAAGTTATAAAATCAAAATATTCTTCAAATTTTTAGGTTGAGCTTATAATTTTTCTTGTAATTCTATTATCTTTTAGTACATAATAAAAACAAATACTTTCACAGAGGGTTTTGATTAATACTCAATTTAAGTTAAATAATCTGAACTCAACAATTGCTCTCATTTGCAAACTTAATAAGCTAAGTTTTTAAATAAATTTACGCTAGATTTATAAGTACACTCTACTCAGTTTTTGTTTAACCATTCAAGTACCTACCAAATTGAACAAACATAATTTCAAGATGAAAAATCTCTTTGGAAAGTTTACCAGTCTTCATAAACTGAATAAATGCATTTATTTATTCAATAAATGTATATATTTAATCTCATTAGTATTTAAACTTTAAATATTTCCACTTATTAGCATTAAGACTTTCAAACATTTAGATGTTTGCCATTTAAACTTTCAAATATTCCCATGTATAAAATATTTTAAATATCTAAGGTTATTTAGAGAATTGAAAGGTCACTCAAGGAGTCCAATATTATTTACCAAACAGTCAAATCCTGTTATACTTTTCAGCTTACAATCACAAGTCAAAAATCAATTGCACATTCAGAATTTTAATCAAGTCT
>NW_008355477.1:3822659-3852408 GCF_000622305.1 Nannospalax galili
TGAGAAACATTGACCAAGCAAATGACATGATTTTCTATTGTGCCAGAATATCTTAAACATTAAAAATGTTTTCAATCACATACACAGATTATCCCTATATTTACTAAATGTATTAATACATTTAACACAAAATAATGAACTCCATGAAGTTCCTGAATTGTTCTTACTGTGTTTCTATGGCAGACTGATTGAGGATGTGCGCATGATAGCTTTTATGTTAGATATTTTGACTAAAGATATGAGGTATGAAGACCACTGTCACTCAAGGTATGTACCCTGAGCCTCAAGAGACATCTGCTTTGTACGATATTATGTCAGCACTACTCCAAATACATTTCTGTACATAGTTCTTTAATCCAATTTGGGGTGAAAGATGTATTGCCTTTCTGGAAACAATAGACTCTGAAGATATTTGAATTCTTCTCATCTAGCTGTGAATATAATCAAAGTTATTCCTTTATGTTCTAAATATGTCTCAAATCTCTGTTTCAGCTCCTACATAGACAGTTACCATGGGACCACATTAGCTGTAACCTTGGAATCACTTGATACTATAGAGAAAGGGTGCTGTGCAGCTCACCTTAGACCCCCGATCTTCTCTCAGTCCCCAGGCCAGGTTTGGTACTCTTGTTCTCAGCAGCAGCTGTATGATTTGTAGGAGAGAACTATACAACCTCAATCCACTAAATGACAGTCACACCCTTTCCAAAAAAATGTCTCTAAACGGCGCCTAGTGACACACATACACACACACACACACACACACACACACACACACACACACACACACAATCCTATCATTTAGAAGGCTGAGGCAGGAGGTTTTCGAGTTTCACTCCAGTCTGAGCTACATTGTATGACCCTATCTCAAAAATAAAAATGCCTGGAGGCATTGTGAAATGTCCCCTGGTAGCAAAATCACTCCCTCACAATTATGAGAGCCATTAGCATGGGATGGTCAAATGTCCACCCAAGGCAGACACAGAATGATAGGCCACCTATTACATGATTATTGGTTCTTTTTCTTGATCTCATCCATGCCCCGTGTCTGTTAGAAGGATTTGAGTATAAGCCCTGTTCAGATGCCAACACAGTATTCTCTGCCTCTAGGAGTTGAACATTGATTAATTTGTGTTTTTCTTTTTTTCATTCTTTGTTTCTAGTACTAATGAAATTAGAGAGCAGATTCTCTAGATAAAGGAATTTTGTGTTAGCTTTTTACTTTTTATTAACAATTGTTTCATAAATTCTGCTTTAAGATTATCTCATGTATGTGTGTGTGTGTGTGTGTGTGTGTGTGTGTGTGTGTCTATGTGTGTGCAAATACCCACAGGGACCAGAAGAGGCAATCACATCTCTTAGAGTCATAGGCAGTTGTGAGCTGCCCGAGTGGGTACTGGGAATTAAACATAGGTCCCCTGTAAGAACAATAAGTGCTCTTAACCTCTGAGCCATCTCCGTAGCCCACAAACTCTGCTTTTCAATACATCCACATTTATTGTCATATAGTGTGAGGGAATTAAGTTTTAAAAACACTGGTGTTTTTACACATGCTTATTGTTCAAACTAGGATTCCAGAAGAGTTTCCTGTTTCTGTATTTCTTTACATTAACAATGGTGAATTGGAATATTGAAAAGACCACATTGCCAATATTTTTGGTTATAATTTTGAAGCCAAAAATAATCAAGATCTGGGGCTAGAGAGATGGCTCAGCAGTTAAGAGCACTGACTGCTGTTGCAGAGGACCTAGGTTCTATTCCCAGCACCCAAATGGCGGCTATGAACTGTCCTTAACTCCAGTTCCAGGGGAATCCGAAGCCCTCTTCTGACCTCCACGGCATCGCACGACACGGGTGCACTCACATACATGCAGGCAATACACTCATACACATAAAATAAAAATAATGAATAAAAAATATTAAAATAATCAAGATCTGGCCAGTAAAAGAAAATATAGTCTTAAAACTGGTAATATAGACAGGCTCAGAGATTAGGGGAAAGCCAACAGTTTGATCAATCACATGCTACTTTTAAATCACTTCTTCTTGTAGCTTTAGATTGAAGACAAGGAAAACCTACATTCTGCCTCACAAGAGGAATCAACTGGGCAGCCTCACAGTATCTTGAAATACCACTTGTTGAAATTAAGAGCAGATTAATTTGTATGTGAAAATCAGTGCCACACTGTGAGCTTGCTGAAACCCATCTTTGTAAATGAAACATCTTTAACAATGGAAACCTGGGGGGCGGGAATCACCCAGATTGAGTTGACTCTGCAGCAGGCTTGATGCTATCATGGATGTCTTCATAAGCTGTTTACCAACATCTGCACACCAAACTGAGCTTGTATATGTACATTTCCTTGGCATGTTCAAGCACCTGGGTGAATGTGAATTCAGACAATCTGTGTGCCTTTCCCTAATATGTTTATTATAGTCTGAGTGGGATTTAGTTATCTGGGAATCACAGGCACAGACTACAGTGATTATTGAGTGTCTGTAAGAGATTGTTAACATGATGAGGTCTAAATAAAAAATGATATTATCCAATGCCTTCATGATGACCTTTCAAAAGCTCAGCAAGGTTCCACATGAAAATCTTTGGGAAAAACATACTTTCTTTGGTAGTCCTGTTGATTGTGATCAGGAAAGGAAAAAGATACACTGGCTAACAAAGTCTCCAGAAAAGGACGGAATAGCATGCAAACAAGTGGGGATGCAATTGCATTAGTGCCACATGAATCCAATGTTCATATTGGTAGCTGTAATGGAATGAGTATCCTATACAAATCAATTAGAAATTAAATTGAGGGGCTGCACAAATGGCTCAGCAGTTAAGAGCACTGACTGCTCTTGCAGAGGACCCAGGACTGACTCCCAGCACCAACATGGCAGCTCACAACCATCCTTAGCACCAGTTCCAGGGGATCCGATACCCTCTTCTGACCTCTGTCAGCATTGCATTTCATGACTGCACTTACATACATGCAATTAACTCATACACATAAAATAAAAATAGTAAATAATAAAAATTTTAAAAAAGAATTTAATTTGAACCATCCTGCCAAACAGAATTCAGACTAAGAAATTTTGTCCTGAAAATGTTAGGAAACTTTGACCCATGAACACAGATACAATGAATAAAACCTAACTTTATGGCTGTGCTTCATAGCACATTTATTTTAAAAGAAGATTCCAATATTTCAAAACTAAGCCCAACAAAACATAGACACGTAGTGCAGACATTAGATTAAAGAAAATTTAGTGTGGTTTTTGTTACCTACCCTAATATCATTTTAATTTTTGTCTTACACTTTGTTGTCCCAGGTACCTGCAATTATAATTCACCTATATTCATATGCAAAAGGTTATTGGAATATAGCCATGTAAATTTATTTACATATTACCTATTCCTATTTTCATATTGCAACAGAAGATTTACATAGTTGTTGCAGAGACCATATGAACAGAAAGCAGAAAATACATACCATATGTCCTTTATCAGAAAACAATTGCCCATTCCCAGCAACACCATTGGACAACCCTTCCCAAACTAAGATTCCTTCTGCAATTACAATAGAAAGAAGAGCAAACATTTTGTTCTTCTCATTGCTTTGTACACAGAAGGTCACAGTTTAGAATAGAAGACCTCTCACTTGCAATCTGAGGAGGGTCATGGAGGACAGGGATGGAAAGGGAACAGTTACTACTTAAGGATAACACTTAGTGAATACTTGTGCTTGATTTTCTTTCCAAAGAATTTTGTATTTGAAAATTTGTCCATAGCATGAAACTTGTGTCCTGAACAATAAAAATAGTTCAATAAGACTCACCAGTTTTAGTAACTCATCCCTCTTGGGTTCTGAACAACAACAACAAAAAACCACGGTAGTTGTTATACTTGAGTTTTTTTTTTTTTTTTAAGACTTGCAGCAACAAAAAGAGAGGAGCTATCAAACCAAAACCAGAAGAAAATGAGCAAAAAATTTAAAAGTTAAAAAATAGAATAGATATAATAACATGAGTATAAATAGACTTTCTTTTGCACATTGTACTGAATAAAAATAATAGCTAACAATTATTGTACGCATGTTGGTCAAATTGCATACTAAATCCATTGATTCCTAATTTTCAGTGTAAGTATTTTAAGCCTGTTTATTTCTTTTTTATGTAAGGCATGTGGCGTGCATGCTCGTGTATGTGTGGGTACACGTGTGTGCATACTTTTGTGTGCATGTGTGTACTTGGGTCTGTGGAGGCTTGAAGTTGATGTTGGGAGTCTTCCTTAAGCACTTTCTCATCAAGGCATGTTCTCTCAGTTGAACCCAGAGCTTATCGATATGGAAATTCTAGCTAGCCAGCTTGCTTCAGGGATCCTTTGTCGTTAGTCATGTCCTCCTTCAGAGTGCTGGAATTAAAGGCAGACCACTCACCTGGCATTTATGTGGGTTCTTGGGATTTTAACTCCGTTCCTTATACTTGTTACTAGAGTGGCAAGCACTTTGATTGGTGAACCATCTCCCCAGCCCTAAGTATTTTCATTCTTGTTTTACAAGCAAACAACCAGAAACTCTGAAAAACAAGGGACTTTCCCTCCTAATGTCTTTAAAATTTGCAGCAATCTATTTGTCCTAGCATTCTCTAAAGATTATATTAAACTATATGAATGTGATATTATGTCAACTTTAAGACTAAGCTCAAGAAATGGACCACTATCAATCAGGGTTGCAAATCAAACTTGCATGATAGTGATTTAAGAACATGCTGGGTAGCTATATCACATAACAAGCCACCTCCCCACTGCACTGGCTTAGAAACTGCCATCACTTATTGCATCTCCCAAATCTGCCAATCAATCTATTGGGGGTAAGCTAATTCAGGGTTAGATTGGTGACGGCTCGACTCTAAATGCCTGTCATCATCATCTGGATACCTGTAGGCATGCAAGCCCAGGCAAGCACTCCTCATGGCATTAGCAGAGTTAAAGACAAGTGGAAACATACCAGACCTTGAACCCTGGACTCCAGACTGGCACAGTGTCATTTCTACTCCATTCCACAAGCCAAGTAAAGAGGCAAAGACATTCACCATGCCCAGGTTACTGGATCAGGGAGAGAGAAAAGGTTAGGTTCAATATGCTACTAACAGATTTGGTTGAAATTTATAGTATTTTATTATGGATGTTAAAACTTTGGATAATCTGAACGCCAGAACCAGAATTATGTGTATATTCCACTGAAATTACCCTGTAATTAAAGAACTAACTACTTACTGTTCTCAATAAAGACTACATAAATGCAGCATGTAAAGTCCATATGGAAGAATTAGGTATCCAATTAACTAGCGAACTTGGGGGATACTATAGTTAAACCACTCCTTCATAATCCGTATGGTGTAAAACTAAAGCTTCTAAAAGTTAGTAGTCAGAGAGTCAGAAGAATTGGACCTGAGTCCTATTTCTGGCCCTGAGAGGAGATGTAACATCCTGAACTCCCCCAAAGGTCAGCAATAAGATATCTCTCTAACTCTGGTTCCAGGAGCCCTAAAACTTAACAAGATTACAGTCTAGCAGAAGGCTTTCTGATAAAGAACAAAGACATACCATTGCCCTCTTTGTAGCAGTCAAAGCAAACAGGCCTGCCAATCACCTGGATGGGACAAAGTCCCTTAGGAAAAGCTGTTTATTCTAGAAGCTTGAGAAATATTCTCAAGTCAGACTAAAATGTACTTCATAGCAACAGTCCCTTTGGCTCTCCTTTACGCTGTACTAAACTCTGACTGCTACACTATGTGTATTTTGTCCTGATTCCAAGGACCCAAGAGAAGAGGTGAGTCCACAGTGAGATAAGATCCCGGAAGACAGCCTCACAAAGGGTTTCTTGGACCCTGTTTCACCACCTGACTCATGCTTTATACTAAACTCTGGCCCAACAGTATGTAGTCAGCACTCTCATGCATTGTTGAGAAACCAAGACACTGTCGGTATTTGATTGGCTCTATAATCACTGGCTAAATAAATAATTCCCTATCAATTAGGGAAAACAGCATGTTTTTCATCTATAAAAAAGCTCAGTGTGGGGTTGGAGAGATTTCTCAGTGATTAGAGCACTGGATGTTCTTGCAGAAGAACAGGGTTCAAAACCCAGCACCGACATGGTGGCTAACAGCTGTCCATAACTCCAGTTCCAGGAGATCCGACTCTCTCGTCTGATCTCTGTGGGTATTGTACTACACAGGTGCACTTACACACATGAAGGCATAACACTCATACACATAAAATAAAAAAAATAATTTCAAAAGCTGAATGGTACACAAGGATATGTCTTTGTAATAAAGCAATTGAACGCAAGTTCTGTTTTATTAGACCCTTATAACAACATACTTAAAAGTATTAGTCTAGGTTTTGATACAAGGAAACATTTCTTAGCTGTCCTCTGTCTGCTTTGCTTAGTGAGCAATCTCTGTTCTGTGATAATAACTTCCTGCACTGTTCTCATGCACTTATATAGCCGTTAATAGAACATAAAAGTGAGCGTGAAGCTGAGACAATTTGCTTCAGCACAGGAGGTATTGATTGGTACAAATATTCTATAGATTCTCTTCATACTAGAAGAGCAAGCAAGGCAATTATGGACTTTCTCCCCCAATGATTAACAAGCACTTAGCGCAAGGCAAACAGTTTCTGCAAGACAGTGCAGTCTTTGTTTTGTGTTTTGATAAGACAAAAGAAACTCCAGATTCACATGATCTATTCCAAATAATACAGCTGTAAAAGCACAAATATGCGGTGGTTTTGGACACGGTATAAAAAGTAATGTAAATGTTTCATTTTCTTTTATATCCAAGGCATATCCAAGAAAAAAGTCATTTTGTTTATAGGAGCGAAAAATCCAAGTGATACTCCATTCTTATATTTGTAGGGAGGAGAACTGGATTCAGCAGAAGAGGCAAGAGAAAAGTATGAGTGAGTGCACTGATTGCAGTAAGCGTTGTCAAATGGTGTGAGCCCCAAGCTTGTCAAAGGCACTGTGGGCTTTTATTCCCTTCACTTGCTCCTGACTAGGACTTTATCACACTCTGAGCACTGACAAGCCAGAGGCTGACTTGTTTTGGTGCATTCGACTCCAAAGTTACATTGGTAAGGAAAGTACCCCCCAAGTGATCTAAGGATGTCACCAGTGCAGGCTGCATGTACCTCAAAGAGGAGACTTCTGTGAAGTTGGCAGCCAGGTGATAGAGAGCATATTTGGAGGAGTTGCCATTCTTGGGAGTTAGGCGACAACTCTAGCTCACGTTTTTATCGGACTTCTTTTCCTAATACGAGAGGCAGCAGAATTCACTTCTTTAGAATACTTTTTCTATTATCGAAGTTATGCTGTACAAAACAACACAGCCCCCTTTTTCTTCTAGAGAGGACACTCAAGTGTTTATTTATCCTTTCAAAGAAGAGCTGAAAATGAGGACTTATGTTCCTATACCAGGTACAGAGATTTGGCTATAGATCAGGACACACAGTGAAATCGACGATAGAGAAGGTGAGGAACCTGAAGCAATGGAGACAGCATGCAGAAGATCAATGCATACTAAATCAGAGAAAAACCCAGCATAGAATTGGGGAAATGAGTGGCAGGCCCCAACCTTAGCAGGGGAACTATTGGCAACTGATTACTGCTGGCTGAGGGAACACTGATCTTCTTTAAGGGAGAGACTCTAAATAGGCTGACTAGACTCCAGTGGATGAACTTGCACTGAGGGACATCTGGGTACACTAACTTGACAAGATAGGCCTTAACATAAATGACAAAATGTTTGAAATCCAGTTGGGGGCTATGAGGGTGTGGATGGGTGAGAGGGTGTAATTACGATTAAGATGTATTGTATTAAATGCACAACAACTTAATAAAATTGCAAATTAAGGGGCTGGAGAGATGGCTCAGCGATTAAGAACACTGACTGTTCTTGCAGAAGACCAGGGTTCGAATCCCAGCACCCACATGGCAGCTAACAACTGTGCGTAACTCCACTTCCAGGGGACCCAACAGCCTCTTCTGTCCTCCACGGGCATTGCAGGACACGAGTGCACTCACCTACATGCACGCAATACATGCATACACATAAAATAAAAATAATAAAATATTTTTAAAAATTGCACATTAAAAATAAAATAAATTGAAATACAAAAAAAGCAAGAATAGAGCTCCCCCCAGAAAAGGGAATGACCTCAAATACTCCAGAAGTGAGAAGTGCTGGGGGAGCATCCTGAGTGTATATAGGCAGCTACAGAAGAGAGTGAGGAAGGTCCAATCACCATAAGGACTCCTTATCTCACATCACTACAGAAAACAGATCTGGTGTGCCCATGTGATCTTGTTACCAACTCCTTCACATTTCAGGGAAAGTTCTGAAAATAATTAGTCATTTGACCCACAGCCTAAAGGCAACACATCAAAGCTGTGCCTCCGCCCAGCATTGCCGCCATTTCCTCCATCTTCTTTAAATATGAAACTTTTATGCCAAATGGAACGACAGAGCTTGCTTAAGAGGAAATGTCTTCAGAGGCTGATTCTGTGGGAGTGCTTTGCTCTGTAGCTCCAAGGAGAAATGTCTGGAAATATAGCATGTTCTCAGCCATATCTTTAAAGGTGCCAAGTTAAAATAATGTATTTATGTTCTGCCAATAATTCCTGAAGAAATAAAAAAGAGTATTTTCTAATTTTCTATGGTCTGGGAGCTCCCAAGGAAAAAAAAATGTTACAGGATAAGACTCAAAATGGGAAAGGTTATCTCATAGGAACATCTGTAATCATTTGCCTGTCAGTGCAAAATTAATTAACTGTGTACAGATTTTAAATAGTTCCCTTCATCTGCTTGCTATAGAGATATAATTTATGACTTACCATCTTTGAATTTTTGCAGCTTTTACTAGAGCTTGAGAACAAGATGTTAAATCTATTTTAATTACATTTGGAGGAGAGTGACATACTGATAGGTATTGTTCAAAAGGTTGTTTTCAAGACGATATGGAGCCATATGGAAATCTGACGAAACTTTGTCAGCAGTTTACAGACTCAGATGAGCATGTGGAGAATAAAGAAAGCAACCTACAAATAAGGAAGCTGTGTATCTTGTCTTGACACATAAACTGCTCCTTTACACTAACTACAAAGAAATTATGACCCTTCTTTGCAAGAATAAGTAAGCACTTTGTATGGTTGATGTACTTTAACATGCTTTAAAACCATAACCCAAAATTAAGTAAAATTGGGATTTGCCTTCAAATCTGTGTTTCTTTTTTCCTTCTTTTATATTTAAAATTAGTCAAAAGAGAAGCTATGATTTATAAATAACTACATTGTTCAAAATGGTGTGCTTGAGTGGAATATTTCTTTCCTCATTTTGATAAACTTCCATTTCCTGCTGAAAAGTAAAATCCAAGAATAAGAATATCTACTTTCAACAATGTGATACTTTTAAAAATAAGAGTTTTTAAAAGTTCTTTTCTAATGAGATAGTTTCAGAAATACTTAATTTTACCCAAAAAAATGACTTGTAAAAATTTCCCCAACTTACTGGAACTGCATTGCAGAAACCACAATAACTGGAGCAATTATTCATTGCAGATTTTATTGCATAAAATAATTGCTGTTTTGTAAGGCATTCCAACCCATTGATCTTGCATATGGAGATCATTTAAACCCCTCTTTGGAAAATTTCTCAAATGGTTGCTTGTCAATATTTTCCCGATGGCAATGTTTGAAGCCACCACTTTCATCTACAGGTGACAAACATACACACCCTGTCTGGACTGTAATAAGTATCATTTTCAGTAAGTGTTAGTGACACGTGCTTTTAATTCTAGCCTCAGTGGGCTGAGGCAGAAGGATCATGAGTTCCTTCCAGGCCAGCCTGTGCTACACAGCAAGTTTTGGGATGGCCTGGCTACAAAATAAGATTCTATACCAAAAAGGAAAAAAAAAAGAAAGAAAGAAAACCAAGATGATTTTTCGTTAATTTCCATAAAATCTAAATGGCAAATGAACATTGTGCTAGTTCCAAGTGTGATCTAAGTATCACCACCAACAGCATCACCTTGACAATTGTTAGAGGTGCAAATTTGGAGGCCCTAAACACCCTAGGTGAGTCAGGAAGCCTGGAGGTAGGACCAGCAATCTGCTTTACAATGCTCTGCAGATGGTGCTGATGCCTACCCACATCCTAGGAAGCAAGCATACCTGTGCTTAGGAAGTCTAGGTAACAGCAGGGGATGACCAATGAAAATGCAGTGGATGGGAGGGGGATGGATGGTGAGTGTTGCCTGAGATTTAGAGGAAGAAGGGGACAGAGGAAGGAGGTGTGAAGTGCTGAGGAGACAATTCAGTTGGTAAAGAGCTTGCCACACAGTCATGAGGACCTGAGTTCAGACTCCCAGGATCACAGTACCCAGGTAAAAATCCAAGTGTGGCACTATATATCCATAACTACATGGTTGGGGAAGCAGAGAGAGACAGACCCTGGCTAACAATCCAGTATCATTCAATAGGTGGGTTCCAGGCCAAATGAGAGACACTGTCTCAAAAAATAAAGTGCAGAGAACAAGGAAGACACCCAACTTGGAATTCTGATTTTCTCACACATGTATGCGCACACACAGAGAGACAGAGACACAGAGAGAGAGAGAGAGAGAGAGAGAGAGAGAGAGAGAGAAACATTAATGTGTTCCAGGGATGGTTCAACAGTGTATGTGGGAAGCTGCACGTCCAGTGGCAGAGGCTGACCTTTCCATTGTATTCAGACCATCCATAGTTATCCCTGCAACCAGCTGAGCACACACCCCCGTGTATCTTACTTGTGCCTTTTCCAAAGAATCTTATTTTGGGAGAATCTGTCCTGGCTAGTTTGTCCACCCAGTTCTCTTGGTCTGTTGCTTGCCATTCACTATCCCTCCATAATCAATTAATATAAACATTTCCCCATGTGTTTACCTACACAGTTTTCCTCCCAATTTTACTGTCAGTGTTAGGAAAGCTAAAAGCTTGTTGTCATGAGTGGCCTATGCCAGAAATGTAGGTGAGGGATGCAACGGAGATTTCTGTGGGGGTCAAATAAGAAGCCCTTATAGGAGGTCTGATAGAGAGAAACATTAATGTGTATACATACAATGCAGAGATAGGACCCAGTGCCCTGGTAAATTGCTAGCTGCCTTTACAAGGCATGTCTTCCCTTCTTGTCATTGTGACATTATCGGTAAGCCCATATCTTCCACCTGACTTTTCAACTCTCCACGGAAAGGCTAGACTTCACATGTAATGAATTCCTCTTCTATGCCATGTGAGTTTTCTTCCCAGAAGAGAATACGTTGCCACAACCTCCTTCTGCACTGTTCTGCGTGTTCTCTCTTTGTCTATGTATTTGCATGTGTGTGTGTCTCCCCCTTCTGATGTACACATAAATGACTGGTCGCATAGCCTTGACCCAAGCTCATGTGTATGACTTCATGTACTAGGAATGTCCATGATCTCAGGCTCCTGTCTGCGAAGCGAGGGAGTTAGACTGGAGACTCCCAAACGTCCTCTCTCTGCCTGGAAACTCTCAGAGATTGCAGACCCTACATGTTTTTACATGTCTTTTTTACACACTATATGATTTAGAGTATTAATTAGATAAAATCAATTTTGTTCTTCCAAGAATTAAAAGCTCCTTATGAAGTTCTACTTAGTTGCAAACAACCAATGCTTTGATTTTTATTTATGTATGACTACATTACCCTTATCATCAAATAGTCCTAGAATCTTGTTTGTAAAGACTTAAGAAGTAAATAGCATGAGTTTTTTAGTTAGTTTTTTTTTTTTTTTTTAACTCCTTCTAAAAGAGAACCTGAGATGGAGAGATTTCAGCTCTTAAAGGCTCAGGGTCACAACCTAAACCTCAGAAGAGATTAATTTCTATGGACTATAGAACACTCTTATTCCAGAAATGGCTCTTTGCTATATAGTCTTAATTTTTATTTTCTGTATGAGGCAATATGTGTGCATGGGTGCATATAAAGAGAAATGTGATTATGTCCTTGATATCTTGTTAATTCATTTATTAAATAGTGTCATGTTACCAATAAAATTGGTGACAGAGTCCCATCACAGAGTAAAATTTCATGTGTCAGATGTTTTACAAAGTACACCTACTTTGCCTGCTTCTTTGTCATTTCTTAAGCACATGGATATGCAAGTATGGGAAAGCTTTTAACAACCGTAAACAAAAACAAGAAGGTTCCCTTTTCACTAGTTGTCCCAACTTGATATTGTCCTTGAATTTCTGTACTTCTGAAGCAGGCATTCTGAACTTTTTCTAAACTTTCTGAAACTTGTTCTTAGTTTACTGAGCTATGCATCATGTGTCTCTGTTTCTCTGAGGACTATCAAGAGATGGGCTCCCTAGGCACTCCTGGGTGTCCATTGGGAAATTGCTAACATTTTTTCCTGCTGAAGGAGGCTGGTTTGGTCCACATTTACTAGTTCATCTGGCATTCCACAGCTGCCACCTGAGCTTTTATGCTCTCGATAAGAACCCCTGGCTTGGGGGTGGTAGGATTCTGTTTTAGCAATGCTATGATCTGCCTTTTACCAAATGTCTTTGCCATGAATCAGGGGTAAATCTGTTCTTTTTCTCATGCTTTATGTGAAATGATAGAAAAGGACACTAGCCCCACAAAAGCATCATTTGACACTGAGTTTGTTCACTTTTAAAATTCATTTTTTTCCTGTTCATTGCTAAGCCAGTTCCTGTCTCCCATCAGTAACTCTGGAACAACAACAAAACATTATCTTGCAAAAAGCAATGAAAGATTTTCAACTTTTTTCTGTCCTTTGCATTAGGCACTTCAGTGAAGACAGTAAATAACTTGTTCTCTCCAGTCTCTTCTACGAATCCCTTTTACCGCTTTGTAGTAAAAGGGACATACTTGGATTCACCTTGCTCTTTTCAAAAATATTTTTCCAAAGTATTTCTATTTAAATCATGAATCTAGAAGCAAACAAAACATATAAGCAGATAAATCGGATTTACATTAGCGTTTCTGTTTTTACTCTTCATAAATATAGTCATATATAGTCAATATTTCAATATTCACATATATTCAACATTTATGTTCAATATATGTTTGCTGTTAATCTCTGGACATGGCTATATGGAAAAACAAAACTAAAAGTTAGGCTTGATGTCTGCTGCAACTGAATAATTGTGGGTTTCGACTAAGGAGTCTCTTCATTTGTGATGATGTACGTTTCTGAAAGTAATACTCTCTAAACCATAGACTGATTCTGGATATTGCAGTAGTAGCAGAAAGTGGCCTGTGGTCCCTCAGGTTTTAATCACTTTTAATCAATTTTTATTTAAAAAAATTTAATATTTTCTTTATTATTTTTATGTGCATGTGTATATTGCCTGCATGTATGTAAGTGCACCTGTGTCATGCAATGCCTGCAGAGGACAGAAGATGCTGTCGGATCCCCTGGAACTGCAGTTAGTTATGGGCGGTTGTTAGCTGCCATGTGGGTGCTGGGATTCGAACCCGGGTCTTCTGCAAAAACAGCCAATATTCTTAACCACTGAGCCATCTGTCCAGCCCCGGGAGACTCACATCTTACACTGCCTTCCAATAAATCTCCTTTGGGAAATGAATACATGAGAAAGCAGAAGGGATGACTTTATTAATCTCAACGTCTCTGCATTTGAGAGTTTTTTCAAAGATGAAATTTCATTTCAAAAGATCATATGAGAAATAATTTAAATATTCTTTACTAGTCCCCTATTTTATAATAAGATAATTTGGTATATATAGATGTCAGCAAACTCACTTGATACCAGAATATCTGCAGTTCACCAATATCTTTCCCTAGGAATTCAGCACATATGCAGACATTTCATTTGCCTTCATAACATAAGAGATGTAACAAAAACCAACTGCTCTGTTCTTCCACAGTCTTGACAACCTAAATACTTCTTTCAAACATTGTCCATCTACTCATTCCCATTAAACTACAACTATCCCACTTGTGTAGCTTTTTAGGAGTTTTGCAACAGAACTGAAGAGGATTTGGATTTCTTACTTGGACTTTTGACAACTTCTACTAATGATATATTGTCTAAGTTGTGTGTCTTAATAGCCTAAATCTTCAAGAGGCTTTGCATAGTGAATATTACTTTAATAGCTTCCTCTACTATATTTATAATCATGATTCCTGAAAGGTTATTAAGTGAAAAAAATTCAACATTCTTTTTAGCACACAGTTTGTTAGCTACCAATAGATCAATTCATTTTTTTAAAATGTGGTTCTTTGGGGGAAGAAAATGGAAATAGTTGATGTTTTTGAATTTTCTGGAAAATTCATTTTCAAACTCCAGACAGAGAAAAATCTTTCAGACTTAGCCATTGTTACAACTTTTTGAACAAGACTATCTTTTCCCAGCATGGCCTTTTTAAAAAATCCTGTGAGATTTTAAACACCTCTCATTTAAGTGCTTTTAAAACTGTGCCCTGGATATGTCTAATGAACAGTCCTTGAAAACAGAGTCACCTTATTTATAAATTCAATTCTCTTTCCATTCATATGAGGAACTTTATCCTTCCTCAGGGCATATATTTAATAACCATTAATGAAATCTGAAATTATATATGAGCACTGAGACCCAAATTTGCTACTCATTTTTTTTCCAGTGGAAATTTCATAAGGGCTTTGGCATAGGAACACAGCAGACATTTCAGGCAGATGGAATAATACGGTTGGCCACAGGGCTCCAAAGCAATCCTAACAGTTTATAATCAATAATTTGCTTACTAGGAAAGACAGTCTTTTCAGCCAAACCAACACATAGCATACCATTTACCCTCCCAGTTTGATAGCCAACTCCCTCCACCATTTGGCAAATCCCTTGACTCTCAGAGATTTACCCACGGAAGCTGGGGGCTCAGCACTCATTTGTCTTTTAAGATTTCCATTTCCATTCTCCCTTCCTCACACAGTGTCATATTTCCATTTCCCCTGATATCCCAAAAGCCACTTAGGCAAACAAAGGCCAGATTCAGCAAGCACCTGAGAGAGATTGACTTTACAGTGCAGGAAAGCCCATACCATTGATTTCTAAGCCAGAGATGATCAGGTAGAAGGGGACTGTGGGGAAGGCATGGGTTTTATGATAGACGATGGGCAGTCTTTTTAGGATTTTCATTTGAAAAGAAAATTCTAGCATGGATCAAGATTCTGAGAGGTGAGGTAAGAGAAACATAGAAAAACTTATCATCATTTAAAGAACTGTGCTATACAACAACTCCCTCACTTGGATGCCAGTTTCCTTGCCAGGGATAGAAAAATCTGGATACCTTGGAAGCCGAGAAAGGTATTTCACAATTGGCTTCTATGAGCTCTCTCTCAGTGCAGGCCTCTACCTAGAAGATCTATTTGAGCATCGTGTTTTCTATTGGTAGTGCTGACTTCTTTCATTTGATTTTCTCAGTAGCTCTGTGACATAAGTATTGTAATTATCCTCTTTTGTAGGTACCAACCTAAGGTGTCAGAACTATCATTAACTTACCCAAGGTTTCAGAGCTTATAAGAACATACTAGGATTTGAAGTATGTGGACTGTGCCAAAAATTCACTTTTGGCCCCAGCACTAAACTGATGTTGGCATCTTTGGAGAAAAGAAGACTGTATTCAAATTCTGCTGGCATGTGAAGTGAAGTCCCTTCAAATGAAGCCAGCTTTCAGGGGCTCATAAAGTGCAAGGATTTAGGGCTCGGAGCTAGTTAAGCTTTGAGCAGACACAGGGCTGTTAGATAAGAATAGAACTCATCCTTTACTTTGGGAGCTCTGGGCACTATTTCCAGCCGCTTCCAGTCATTTGACTCCTGAAAGCTACGCTAATCCTGGCGGAGGCAG
The DNA here is from genome assembly GCF_000622305.1 of Nannospalax galili. NCBI lineage: Eukaryota > Metazoa > Chordata > Mammalia > Rodentia > Spalacidae > Nannospalax > Nannospalax galili. Next base: position 3,838,591 of record NW_008355477.1, read on the forward strand.
CAGCTCCGGCTCCCAGGTCCACCCCCTACTCCTGATTGGCGGGGCTCCTATGCGAGAGTTAAGGGTTGCTTCAAAAATTTCACAGGAGGTCAGACAGGACAAATTTTGACAGCTGATCAACAATGGGACCTGAAATTTTCTTATTTTGGACAATGAAGCCTTTTAAGCAAGAAAATTATCTGTGCAATACAACATCAACAGCTCAAAATTTTCTGATGAGGTTACAGAATCTTACTCTGTCATGACTATGACAATAAGAAAACAACACTGTACCTACCAAATTATTAGCTTTCTGCTCAACAAATATGCATTTTCAATTGTGCTTTTAAGTAAATATCACACCTAAGAAGCGGTATGACACAGGGCAACTTTAAAATAAGCCTGCATTTTCAAGTATTCATGGTCCTAATTCTGAAAACAGCTGTGGATTTGGCAATGGACTGGTTACTCATGAATCACATGCTGATATTGCTGGCCAGGAAGTTATAATCACTTAGACCTTGCAGCAAATCTTCCCAGGACTCTTCTCCTTCTGATGTGTTTCTATCAAGGTTGGTTTATCATTGTTGCTTTGAGAAAGAGCCTTCATAGCCCAAGTTGACCTTGAACTCATAATCTCCCTTCTCTGATTTCCTAGTGCTAGGATTGCAAGCATGTGCCACCATGCCCAGCAGTAATGGAATTTTCTAATCTCACAAAAATTTAAGAATGTTGGGGCTGTAGAGATGGTTCAGTGGTTAAGAGCACTGGCTGCTCTTACAGAGGACCTGGGTTCAATTCCTAGCATCCACATGGTGGCTAACAACTGTCTACAACTCCAGGGGAATCCAACACCCTCTTCTCACATCTGAGGGTATTGCACAACACGGGTACCCTTACGCACATGCAGGAAATATACTCATATGCATAAGATAAAAGAAATAGGCATTTTAAAGTTTAACAATGTCTTTGATTGCAGGAAGAAAAAGAGTAGTTGGTAAGGACACAACATCCTTTATAGGGGCTCCAGGTAGAAGTAATTTCCAGGAGAATTATCCAGGATTTGTTTAAAATGGAGGTTCTTGGCCCCTTCATAGATTGGTGCAAGCTCAGTGGTTGGAGTGTGGTCTGTAAATACAATTCTGTAAACAGTTTGAATCAGAGACCCAAGCTGCTTTAAGAACGAGTGAGTAGACTATTATTCCAGAACAGTTTTTGGCAAAATAATCTACTTATCTTCGGTCATCTCTTGAGTCATCTTGGTTTGGCCATCTCTGCTCCTCACAGAACTCCTCTTTCTTCAAGGTCAATATAAACCCCATACTGTGTGCATGAGAATTACCCTGTGTCATGGTTTGAATGAAAATGTCCCCTATAGGTTCCAAGTATTTGAACATTTTTGTACCCAGTTGTTGGTGCTGTTTAGGGAGGTCTTTCAAGTTTTGGCCATATTGGAGGAAACATATCAATGGCAGCGGGCTTAGACAGTTCTTAAGGCTTGCTGGGTTTCCAGTTGCTCTGCTTCCTATGCCTGCTTGAAGATGTGACTGCTAACCTTCTGCTCCTACTCCAGTCACCTCTGCTGCCATGCCTCCCTGCTATGATGAATTCTTACCCCTTTGGAACCATAAGCTAAATAAATTCTTCCTTTTATAAGTACCCTTGATCATGATGTTTTATCACAGTAACAGAAAAGTAACTAAGACAGCCTTATATATGCAAATGCTCATGCAGTTGACCTGAGGCAGGGCTTGTGATTTTGAATTCTACCAAATTCCGAGGAGTTGTCACTGATGGTTCACTTTAGGTGGCAAAATCCTGACATTTTTCTCAGGTTCATACTGTTTTAGTGAGGATATGTTTGCTGGGATCCTTTGTGCCTTCCTCTTCCATGAAGTTTATCAGTGTGGTAGAGACAATGCTTTTTCAGGAAAGAATGTCCTTGATGAAAACTTCAGAGAAGGATAGAAAAGGTGATGGGCAGATAGTGGCTATTAGCAGAGGTGTTTCTGGTGATGAAGGTATGCAGCACACCCCACATTACATAACACAGCTATGTATAAGCATGGTCTTAAAACTGTCTAGGATAATCCATTGTGAAGAAATGAGAACCATGCAATATTCCAGAGCTGAATACAGTAGAAAGAAGGGGTCCTTGCATTTGAGCAGTAAAGGCTGTATTGCCTTATTACAGTACCTGGGTATGCCTCTCACCACCACCCCCAACCCCATAGGAATTACATGCCACCCCTCATTTCCCTAGAACAGCTTTAATTAATTAGGATTTAAGTACTTGAGGTCAAATTCCCTGCCTAGGTTACAACCCATGATCTAATGCACAGTATAGATGAGGCTATTCTTTTGTATTAGGTCACACACGACAACCAACTCATGTACTGATACCTTGATATTTTTACACATCCCAAGCCCTTCCTTGTTCTTCATTCCATCACTTTGCTGTACAGGTTTTAGTTCCCATTGCTTTCAAGGACAATTAATTTATAACAGTTGATTTTTCAGGTGGACAACCCAGCAATACTGTCAATTCATATAAACTAAGAGAAAAGTTTGTCTCAAGTAAAACTCATCAATAACCTATAAATACACACTTATCCATAGCCCCGATATATTTCTGAATTGTTCAGGATCATATATAAAATGTTAACGCCTGCAGTATTGACTCACGGTATCTTGATTTGCTTGTTGTTGCACTTGAGACTCCACAAAGTGCACCTAATAAATCAAGGGCTACTTTTTGCATTTAATTGTTTTCTGTCCCATGAGAGTGGCCATAAATTGAACATGGACCTGAGACAGTGAATCTGTGGCTCTATATCTGAGCATTATGACAGGGCCAAAGAACAATAAGGCTCCTAGGTGGGAGGCCCTGCAAAAAGGAGAGAGGCCAGCTGGGTGGGAGAAGCTGGAGCCAGTTGTCAATGGAAATATATTAGTCCCAGAGCAGCAAGGCTATGTAAGCTCCTAATGATTTGGGCCACTAGGACCTCATGAACCATTATCATCTTCAGCTCACTAAATAGATCCCAGAAGCTTAAAAACTGACATACTTAAAAACAAAAACAAAAAACTGTCCCTCCCATTTCCCCTGGAAGATCAGGCCTAGTTGTTCTTAGCTGAGAGTTTTAAAGAAGCATAGATAGATATTATGTGAGGAATTTTTAGAAGGTGTGGGCAGATCCTAAATGCATATATATGCCTTCTCATAAAATAGCTCTCACAAGTTTGGGGTTGGAAACAGGGAATCCATAATGTACAGGCTTTAAATGCATGCAAGAGGGAAGTTAATGAAATAGAAAGACTTTTATGCAGATATGAGTTTAAACTGAAGGGAAAAGTTTTAAAACATGCAACACAAAAGATCACTTATTTGATAAGTGGTAAATTATGACTGCAATAAATTAATGAGCCAAGATAACATACATATGAGGTCACAAAAACTCTTAAGAAATTTCTAGCAACTGTCACAAATACGCAAACCAGGTAGACTTCTGAAGAAATTACAGCCTCTGAGAATGGTTTAAAAGGAATTCAAGGGCTGGAGAGATGGCTCAGTGGTTAAGAATACTGGCTGCTCTTGCAGAAGATGCGGGTTCAAATCTCAGCATCCAAACCGCAGCTAAAAACTGTCCATAACTCCAGTTCCAGATCTGACGGCCTCTTCTGTCCTCTGCGGGCATTACACAACATGGGTGCACTTACATACATGCAGTCAATAAATGCATACACATAAAATAAAAATAACTAAAATAATTTTTAAAAGTAGATTTCAAAAGTTACCAGCTCTACTTGATTTTTCTTATCACCCATAGCCCTCACCTGAATTAAAAACATTTATATAGTGCTTAATGAGGGTGAAGTTGTGGCCTTTGAAGACTTGCTGTCCTTTGAAATTCACATGTATTCAAGTTCATAATGGGTTATGAACATTTCTGAATCCCTAACTCACAGATTTCTAAAGAACTCTTATCCCACATGCCACCGCATTAACTCTCAATTGGTAGGCTAATCCTCATCAACTCTATCTTCACCTACCTCTTTCCTCATACTCATTTATTTTGGGGGGGTGTGAGGGGGAACTAGGAATGCTGGGGAATCATACTCCGTTCCTCCATTCCTTTTTTTTTTTATTGAGCTTTTAAAATTTCATACAGTATTTCCCACTCACATCCAAACCCCCTCCCCTATCCATGCCTCCTCCCTCCTACCAAACCCTATGCACTCTGCCATATATGCTGAGCCCTAATCATTCAGGCCTTTGTACCCAAATGTCCTTCAGTGCAAATGCATCCACTAGAGTCTAGTCAGCCCATCCAGTGGTCATATGCAAGTCACACTCTCCCTCACCCAGCAGCAACCAGTGTCAAATAGTTCTTGATCTAGTGCTGACCTGCCACCTATTTCTCACCTCCCCTTTGGGCCCTTGTTTGATTGAGCTAACATGGGTCCTGTGTTGGATGCCACTACTGCTGCAGGCTCACATGAGCAAGTCTCCATTGACCTGGAAACCTCCACCTCATTTGTTCATGAACCAGCCCCGGCTCTTACAATTTTTCTGCCTCCTCTTCCACAATGGGCCCTGAGCCTTGAGTGACTAAGGTTCCATATAGGAGTACCATCTTACACTCTACAGTCTCTTATTCTCCAAACCTTGGCCAGTTGAGGCCTTCTGTGTGTAACACACTTTGTGTACACGGAAGCCTCAACGGTGAGAGTTGAGGGGTGCATTAGTCCTCTCGCTACCTCTTATTCCACTATGTTCCATGAGCCTTGGTTATAGAGATTTGACTGCAGATGCATCACCTATCACTGGGCATCCCCCAGGTGCATGTTCTCTATGCCTGATCATTTGTGAAAGTCTGCAGTAGCCTCCATTTGTTGCAAAAAGAAACTTTTTTGATGAGTGCTATACAGCGTGTTTGTCGCTCTAAGGGAGTTCTCTTCTATCTCGAACTGCGTTCCCTTGCAGGCAGTTCCTAGGTATACATATGCATTCATGTTCAGACACTCCACATGCATTTCTCATAGAGTTTCTAGGGCATCACTTTTCCTTCTATGTCTCCTAGATTCCCCCAGGTTCACTCATCTCTACTCTGTTTTCTCCCACCCGGCTCCCTCCTCCCTCCATTCGCAGTACCAGTGGCCCCACCATTCCCACCTTCCCCCAATAAGTCCCAACTCCCGCCATCCTTCCATTCCTGAGTTCCCTTGCTCCCCCACACTATGGTCCCTTGCATGTCCCTTCCTCCTCTCCTCCTTGCCAATTGCAATTTTTCAACCTCCCACATGAAAGGGAGACAGTAAGGAACAGATGCTACTCCATTCCTCTTAGCTGCCAAGCTGGAGCGCTACCACTGAGCTTCACCTCCAGTCCCCATTTTCTCGACTATTATGAAGCTCTCAGAATCTTCTTCTCCCTGTAATCTCCCGTCCATCACATCCAACCTTCATAGTGCCCTGAGGGTGGGCCCTCTGTTGCTCACAGCGAGTTCCAAACTCCCAAGTTCCAAAACCTTCCATGGCTCCTCTCCCTCTGCTTAGCTCATCATCAGCAACATTGCCAGTGCAACCAGAGTGGTCTGCCAAGTCCTTTCTTCCCTTTTGCCTCAAACTTTCTCTCTCTCCATTGTAGCTCATATTATTCTCATTTAGCAACTTATATGTAATTTTCAGAGTAATGGAAAAGATATTACCTTTGTAACTGTTATCACAATTATTATTAGATAAATGTTTTAATAAGCCAAATAAGATAGGCAGGGAGACCCAACTGCCTCCTCAAGCAACACAAAGCTGTTTCTAAACCAATGGCCACAAAACAAATAGAAGAGGTTCTGCCTCTAGTAAGCAGAAAGTAATTTCTCTGTTTTATGTAGGAAAAATTATATGGGTCCCCAAAGAACTCTGGGATTGATTAGAAAATACAGCTAGAAAGATAGTCGAATGCTGTATTTTGGGACCAATCAAATCTTCAGAATGACCCCTAAACTTAGGAATATCAGTTTAGGTGTGTGTGTTGTTGTTTCATTGGAATGGAAACTAAAAGTACAGAATTTCATTTAAAACTCAAAAAGGCAGTGATCAAATGTATGAGTTCCAGGAGGCCAAACAATGTTAGAAATAGTAACTTCCAGAAATTCCCAGAAAACTTGGCTTTTGGATCTATGCAAGCTTTAAAGTTGGTAGTGGACACGGTCGTGGGGTTCTGAATCCATTGTACTGAGATCTCGAGAAATGACTTCAGTTATTTTGAAATGGATCCAGGAAAGAAGCAAGACATTGTATTTTGCCATAATCCATGTTGTCTCTTTGGCTTTTTCAGAACATGCTCCGTACTCCCCCAGCACCCTGAGTCCTCCCAATAGAATATAATTCTTCCTGCTCAGGAACGACCTCTTCCTACTCCTTTCTGCCAGGTGAATATTAAAGCTCACAGGAAATATTATCCTCCCAGTTGTAAATCACTGCCACTTCCTTAGGGATTTCACTGTTTTTTCTTCATACTCTCTTTGCAACTCTTTCAGTAGACAGCCTGGCAACATCGCAAGAACAGTGACTATGGGACATTTGTCTAACTTCAGATTAAGCATGCAAAAGATGGTTAGTAAATTAATTGATGGGTTAAATCTGCTTGTATATTCTTTTTTACATGTGTCAAAATAGCCCTATTGACAACACCCAATTTTTCTCTGCCAAAGAGGGAAATATTAGCTGCTCTTCCATGTATTCCCCAGCTCTCTCAAGGGTCACAAGGTGAAATATTCTCATCCTACACAGATCAAAGTCAATTTACTACCCTTCACAAAGTGATTCTTTGCCTTAAGCTTGGGACATTGGCAGTAGCAGAGCCAGGACCTAGCCTTTGTAGCACTTCTGCAGAGAACGTTTCTTTTAGCTGTTTGTATCAGCTTGGTGAAAACTAAAAAGTGGTGGCCAGTAAGAATGAGTCCTTGTAGAAACTAGAGCATTAGAGCAATTAAACTAGTCATTCCAAGTCAATAATACGTAGGGCAAGGATAGTCTCTGTTTGTCATCAGTGCCACTCAGTGGCAGATCACTCTGTAATCACACTGTCCATTCCCTGCATTGTAGGCGTGTCATGTTTAATGGAACTCAGTTGACAAATGGGTGGTGAAGCATCCACTCTTCACTCGGGAGTGAGAAACGAAGAACGATTCTCCCCCTACTCAACAACAAATGGAAACATGGACATGTATCCTCTTCCAGGCACTGTGCTTTACATTTATTTTTTCAAGAATATGTTACTAAGATTTTAGAAGGTGGGAACCAGGGTTGCCTTTGGGGAACTCAGGAGCTGAAGTCAGAAATGTGAGGAACCCTATGACCTTTTTCCCTCCCACCTCTGCACAATGTTACTATTAGTGTCTTTCTATTCTTTGTAGATCAGCTCTATCCACATTATGGGAAATGTGGTTGACAGCCACTCTGTCAGCGTCATCACTGATAAAACAAAAGCACTTCCTGTGTCCACACAGGAACACTTCCTTAATGTAGTTTTTAAAAATCCCAACTGCAGGATCTTAGGAGCCTGCTCTAGATCACTGCCCAAGTACTAGACCAATTTGCTGTAGTTCAAGTTCATGTGTTTGTTTAGATTATGAGCTGTAGCTCCCTCTTGATCCAGATAAGGGCTACGGTTTTCTCCAAAATCAGGTGCCTAGAAGGAGGAAATGGTACTAAGTCTGAAAACAAGCAGCCATCAAGGTTATGTTATTCTGTCCCTATGAAACACATAGGTGCTCCAAGATTTAACAAGAGTATATAACTTGCCTAAAGTCACTAAGTGAAAGTATCAGGACTTGAACTCAGATTATAACCAGACCACAGAGACTATACTGTGAATTTCTGAGCTGTGGTAATCATGCCTATATCATAATATATTTGTTTTATGACTATTTAGGGGCCACTTAGCTCAGCTGGTCGAAGCTAAAGTCCCTTTCTCCTTTGATGGGGCTGATTAAGTAAGAAACAGTAGTCTACCCATTGAGTCTTGATTAAGGAAATCATAGGGCCTAAGTCTTTCAAAGAAGAGCTGTGACTACCAGGTGAGCAAACTGCAGAGTGTGAATCATTCCTAATCCCATCTACCTTCCTTACTAGTGAAAAGTAACCCAAAGCATGCCTTCCCCCCAGGGTGCCTGTAATACTACTGCCTCAATGTGGGAAGGGCCTCAGGCTTTCATTTCCCCTTCCAGCTCCTCTTACTTTTGTCCTAACAAGACTGCTTTCCCTTTCATTTTACCCTTAGCAGTGGCCCCTGCTGGGCCAGGAGGCAGAGCTATCATGGCTGAGGCTATCTCAGCTCATACCTCCTCTGGCCGTTATTAAGTGGCAGCCTGTTTTCTGTTGCACGTTTCTTAGCAACCACCATACACCATGTCCTCTCCTTTCATTTGCGGCTTCCTCCTCCAACCTAGGGGGCAAATTTACCAAGAAATGAACCCCTGCCTCCTCCGATTTCTAAACCATGAAAACCAGAAAATTGACAATGATTGCATTTTCAGTCTTTCAAAATGATAACCAATTTCAGGGGCTGGGTGGGGGAGCAGGATCCTTTCCTCACATATTGGCAATGGCTTTGTAAAGCACATCTGATTTATAATATGCGTAAATTCATCTTTGGGGAAATTGATTTAAACTGAGGTTCTCATAAGATCAAACATGTCTACTGTGTTGTAACTTGCTGAAGTGCTAGACATGAATTTAAGTCTAAACATTAAAAATATGAGATTGCTTTCCTATAAGTTTCTGTCAGAAACAGCCAGTCCCCTTAGCTGGCTCGCTTTCATATGACATGCACTCAGTATGGTTCTATTTGGGAGGAAGTTTCCCGAGACAGATGCTTCATTTTTCCTACCCAGCCAATGGTTTGTTCTTATTCCATGTGAATAAATAACTCCACACCCCTTACCCTAAATACAGTTGTTAGTATCCTTGGAACATGGAACAAAGGCTAGAATTCTTTCTTCCACAAAGTTGGACTCTTGGCTTTAATTTATATTAATCTGCTTTTGTTTGTTTGCTTGCTTTCATTTTGCATTTTTAATACTGCTGTTTCATATTTATATTTGGCTTATGTGTTTTTCTCTATCACCACCACATTTCTGTAATTCACTCTCATTTTGTTTATAGCTAGAACCATTGAGATTGTTCATACCTACACACATGTGGGAAACTGCAAAATAGTTTATCACATGGTGTTCCCAGCACAGATCACAGCAATGGTCACCCAGCCCAAGAATTAGCTGCTGTAACGCATCATGTTCCTTCTAAACCACAATGGTATTCTTCTGTCTAGACAGTCTGTTCTCTAGAACAGATGACTGTAATTGAATATGTCAGTTTTCAGGAAAGGCTTTATTCTAATAACTTTTTAATTCCAAGTAACGAAATTTAGCAAAATGCAAAGACAGTACATTGTTTAAAGAAAGACTTTGGAGATGGATATTTTTGGCTTGGCACTAATAAAGTGTTGTGTAATCTTTTCTCTGGATGTACTCAGGAAAGTACCAGAAAAGTCAAGTCTGCCTCAATTGTTTAAAGAACCCCAGTAGGCTTATCTAGAGATGAAATGTTCAAACACACTCAGTTTCATTCATTTGATAGGTTGAAGTTAAATCATTACTCATAGGGACTGCCAAAATCAACCAATTATTCCAGTGACCAAAGACTGGAAATATAACAGGACCACTCATGTTAGGATGAGGATATGAAAATCTTCCTAATTCGTTTAAAAAAAAATGTTCAATTTTTCTACTGTGAGTAATTTGTAACTTTGAAGAAGTCCAGAAATCAAGAAACTGAGGATAAGGTGTCTTGTTCCCTGGATGTTGAAAACAATAAGCAATTCTTCTTTTTAAAACTATTTTATTTATTATTTTTATTTTATGTGTATGCATGCATTGCCTGCATGTAGGTAAGTGCACCCATGCTGTACAATGCCCACAGAGGACAGAAGAGGCTGTTGGATCCCCTAGAACTGGAGTTAGGACAGTTCTCAGCTGCTATGTGGGTGCTGGGATTTGAACCTGGGTCTTCTATAAGAACAGTTAGTGTTATTAACTGCCGAGCCATCTCTCTAGCCCCGAAATTCCTCTTTTCACCAGTAAAAGTATTTTTCATGATGCTACCAGAGAAAACCCACATAAAGTATGGAGAAAAGTCCCCTCTCCTTTTTTTTTTTTTTTACTCTTTGAGAAAAATGAAGGCCTAATTTGTACCTTCCAAAATAAACACATAGAGCTTTTCTATAAACATGTAGAAAAAAATGGTATAAATATGTAGAAAAAAATTAATGTAGTATGCTTTCATTAAAATTCTGTTTTTGTCTTTTCCTCCTTAAACTCTCTTTTCTCAACTTTGAAATTTTCTGGCCAGAGTTTTATATTTTATGTGAACACATAACATTAGTATCAGTCTTTGGTTTCTATTAACAGTCATTTCTGGAAAGGGGAAGGTAAAACATGATCATTTCATAGCAATTGTCATAAATTTAAGTGCTGGAGTTGCAGGCTCTTAATTGAGATTAAGAATTTGTAAGTAGTCCTAACAAAATGGAGAAATGGGGTCAGTGAACTACAGAGTGAGACAGGGTAACAGAAAGCAGCAACTTGAACAGAAGAAAGAAATAACAGTGTTGAAAGATTAGGGCATCCATAGGAAATTCCTTATTTCAAAGTGTTTCCCAAGATCGCATGTTCCTACTGCTTTGTTATCAAGAGCTTTGTAAGTGTAACATACAGTATTTTTATTTGCTTAAACATAGCTAGTGTTAGCCACTTATTCTTCCATACAAGCCATTAAAATATACCCTGGAGTATCACTAATTCATTTATAAACTGATTTTCCCCAAATGGCAAGCATCTACATTTTCAAACTTACGTATCACTTGTTAATTTCTTTTCTTCTTAAATTCTCTTTCTTCTGCTGACATGATTTTCCATCCCTTATCTTAACAATTGCTTTTTTAGTACATTCTCTCCTCCCCCAGAGTGGAATTAACCTCTGCTTCCTTTTATTTTATGATGTTCCTATAACAAGCTCATAAAATTATGAACAGTTGTCTCCTTCCTTCCTTGGTAGGCTTGGAACAGCTGCCTTTGTCCTCTAAGTTTTCAGTAATGTAAAAAGAACAAAGATTGTTTTCAAAGGCTGATATTTTTTAACCTGGGAAGAAAAGAATGCATTGAAAGAAGAAACGAAAAAGAAAGCAAGTCCTCATTACATTGTTATCACTGACATTAATCCAGGGTTCAGCTGAGCTCTCAAGGCTACTGTCTTGATCAGCACTTGCCGTCTGCACACAGATCCCTAGTGGGCAGGCCTCGCAATCTTAAAACATTTCCAGAATTCCTCCTTGCTCTGACCCTTTCAGTGATGAAATTGGTAGTCTTAATTTATTTCCAAAGTCAGTGTTTTCTCACCAAATTAAAGTACCATGAAATGTTTCATCTCGTAATACCCTATCAGCAAAACGCTAACTTTTGTAGCCCAAGGTTATCCCTTGAGCTTTAGAAATGTGGAATCATTTAAGAGAAATTGATGTCGACAAAGCACAGATCTTCCTTTGCACGGTCACAATGAACATTCTTTACTTTTGTACACATTTCCTGCAAGCCCAGTTTTGTCACTTGTAATATGATCACTTTGCCTCTTTTTCAAAAAGGGTTGGGAAATATTGACATAGACTTTTTTATTAGAATTTGTAAGAAATTTTTTAATGAGACTATTTATCAGTCCTTTGAAAATGTCTGGGTCTCTGAGAGTAAGTCCAAGTAACATTTAAGACTAATGTGTGAGTTGTAATCCATACTCTGAGACAATAGTACTCAAATCATAAGTGTACACAGCATATATGGTATGCTAAGAAATTGGCATATGTGAATTCATTCGTGCCTCACAATAACCCTGTGAAAGTATTATTTCTAAGTCCATTTTACAGTTTGAAAAACTAAGTCTGAGAAAGGAAAAGTTGTTGACCAAAGTTATATAGCTAGCAAATTGTCCAGTAGGGATTTGATCCCACAACTAAGTAATTAATCACTGCTACAATTCCTTTCCTCATTCATTAACCACTGTTAAGTTGCCCAGGGGCAACATAAACTCATAAAGATGAATTAATTTTGTATCAGTCATCTAACATTGTGAGGAAAGCATGGAACTTAAGAATTGGAAGCCCTGATATTGGTCCTTGGCTGGGTATACACTTATGGAGTTGCTGTTTCCTTGTCTGTAAAATGCCATCGATAATTCCTACCTCATAGTAATGTTGAGAAGATTTCAAGTGAGCACTGAAGAAACCTTAAGTCTGAGGTGCCACATGAATGTAATGTAATATCTGTCCGTGTATTGGATTTTCTTCATTTTTTCCCTCCATATACCACACTGCATCCAAGTTCTCAAAAGTAAGAACAATTGTGACGATGGCATAGTTCTAGGATACTTTTAACTCAAATTCAGAGGTATCAATGATTTATTTTCAAGTATGTAAGCATTTATATAGACATTTTCTGCATCTATATGTCTTCTTGGGTTGCAGTTCAGAGCTCTCTCTGACAGGAGGTCAATGCCCAGGCGCAGGGTGTTGAAAGTATTCAAAACAGATGCAGCCCATTTTAAGGCCTAGTCTGTGGCTAATTCTTTAGTAATAAATTGTTGTGGCTATATGTTCTGCAAGGAGAGTCAACAGTTGGATGGATGGAGGGGACATGCATTGTAGTCTAAGTAAACACTGTCCCTTTCAATTTAAATTGTTTTTTATTTGTTCACAATTCCAGAGTGCTCTTTGCTGTGGTTATTTTTCCTAACATTTTTTTTATTTTGTATTGTCACTCTTTCACTGATACATGTTCACTAACTTTATTCTTCTACTTGCAACCTCCACATTCTACACAACTGTTTCCTCATGGAGAGATGATTGACTCATTTACTTAGTGCCCCAATAAAATTTTAGCTTGAACATTTCACCCTTAAGTTTCCTATCATAACTCCTTCTTAAGGAAGCTATCAAATGTTCCACAAAATAATATCAACTTATGAGAGACCAATTCATTGCACTGCAGAGAAGCCTGTTAAGAACGGACAGGGGATGCCAAGCAGTGGCACTCCTTTAATCCCAGGCAGAGGCAGGTGGATTTCTGTGGGATCCAGGCCATAATAATCTACATAGTTAGTTCTAGGCCCTGTCTCAAAAAAGAAAAAAAAATGCACAGAGTACTATTTTAAAAATTAGTACCAGAAAAATGTTCAAGTTTGATGAAATATTAGAGGCTCATTGTCCTCACATCCCACCTACTATTCTTATAGGAATCAGTAATATAGCTCCTTCTTAACATTTTTTAACATTTAAAAAGTATTTTATTTTTTATTATTTTTTAATTTATGTACACCTGTGTTGTGCAATGACCGAGAACAGAAGACGTTGGATCCCCTGGAACTGGAGCCATAGACAGTTGTTAGCCACCATGTGGGTGCTGGGTTCTGCAAGAACAGTCATGCTTGTAACTTCTGAGCCATCTCTCCAGCTCTCTTTTATTGTGTTAATACGTATCACACTGATTTTCTGATGTAAAATTGAACTTGCTCTAGAATGTTATAATGCTCTTCATATACATTGCGTCTGCTGTGTTGTCTGATATGTCTGCTGTGTTGGCGCCCCCAGCCGTTCCCCACTCCTTATCCTTCTGGTGAATCTAGTCAGCCTATCTAGAGGGCTTTGTTTCAGGAGGGTCAACTGTTCCTCATCTAGCACCAATCAGTTGTCAGTACTCCTTTAGATAAGATTGGGGTCTGCTGTTCATTTTT
>NW_008355477.1:3852734-3889435 GCF_000622305.1 Nannospalax galili
CTTGGAAGCATGGAGGAAATGTTTCCTCTGTGTTGGCCCTCCTCTTTGTAGACTGGACACTGTTTACAGTCCATCTCGTGGGATCTCACAGCCTCTTTGATCAAGAGGACAGGTGACTCACCACAGGTACGGGACATTTTGAGAGATGTTCATAGTCCCCTGGAACTAGTTGACCTAGGAGGGCTAGGAGCAAAAAGTGATCTTTATATCCCTCTGACCAAATTATTATAGGCCTCAAAGTATGTCTGTTAAACACCCAAGAAGGTTAGCTCCAGCAGTCTGATATTTTTAATTACTGTGTGTAATGCAGATAAATCTAGTGTATTACCTGTGTGTAAGTGCACCAGTGTCATGCAGTGCCCATGGAGGACAGAAGAGGGCATCAGATCCTTTGGAACTAGAGTTACAGATGGTTTGTATCCACCATGTGGGTGCTGGGAATCGAACCTGGGTCCTCTGCAAGAGCAGTCAGTGCTCTTAATCACTGACACATCTCCCCAGCCCCACATTTAACATTTTAAAAGATTCATACTATTCACACAAAGAGGCAAGTTATATTTAATTTTACAATTCTGTTTCTTCAATTGCTACTCCTACTTTAGTTCCACTGTCTAGATTTTCACTCAGTAAATTGTCTAACCAAACGAACATTGTTCTCAGTACATAATAAGTTTAAGTTATTTGAAGAAGTGAATGCAGTTTTTAATATCTGCATGTCCAAAAGATTTCATTATCACTGTCTCTTCTAGAAGTTTTGTTTTCTCCCCCTTGCCATTGAGCTCCCTTTTCAAAGCACCCTACTTCTCCCTTCTCTTCCTGCCTGGGTTATACATAACTTTAGAAAGTATTTCCTCTGCTAAAGCCTTCTTAATGGTTTATCTGAAATTCAAATCACACTGAGCACTTGCATGTGGTTACTAAGCTTAATCACTCTAGCTGAGATGCCCACAGACTAGAGAATGCAGTAGAGAGCCCCTTGATTTGGTGATTTTCTTTGCTGGCCATAGGTTTATTCCTTCCGGAGCAGGGCTCACCAAGGAGCACTTTGTGATAAGCAAAACCCTCCTGTGATTTGAGGAGAACAGAAATAATTACTCGTGGTGAGTTTGGTACTTCTGCTTCCACTGCACAGCCTCCTTGGTTTTACTGTGATTTTTCTTGTTTTGCGTGTGTTCTTTATTTTTGGAAGTCTGATCCCTAAAAGGAACAGGACAATAAAATGCCTCTTGCAATTCATCCAGGGAACAGGGTAGCCATGGTTATTGTGTTGAATCAGGACATCCACCTGATGATTAGATGAGTGACCCTCCAGCTCTATGAACCTGCTCTCTGAAAGTGGCATTTCACTAGAGCAGCCCTAAGGACAATCACAGGAGTGCTCCACTCCCTGGTATTGGTACGTCCATATATCACAAGGATGCTGCCCAGCAACGGCTTAGCTGTTAGCGTGGTCAATAGGGCTGTGGAGAACTTCCATTTCTCTCCACTTTTCAATCCTCCCTTTTTCTCTGCCTTTCTGTACGTCTTCTGTTTTTCTATTCTCTTCTTTAACTATATCCATGTCACTCTATCGCTCTTTTCATTTTATTTCTGTCTCTCTTGGTCCCTTGGTAAATCTACCCTCCTGCATTTCTCCTCTAACTTTTTTTTTCCCTGGTCAATGTTGCCTCCTTTTATTTCTCTCTAGCATTGTCTTCCCTGTCTCAACTCTGACCCTGGCCTTTCCATTCTATTCCTCCATTGGTCCATCCTCTCTCCTCTGTTTCCTCCTATCACTTTTTTCTTCTGCTCTTCTTTTGTGGTCTCTTTCTCTAGCCCCCTCCAGCATTCATCTTTTCCTCTTTTCCTGACTGCTTCATGTATCCTCACTGACAGCTTTCTGAAGAGCTACTCAGAGACAACTTCTGAGATGGTGACAGGAACTTTCTGTGGTGCTTGCCATTCCAGGCTTTACTCTTCACCACAGTTGTGACTTCAGACTGCTGTTGGCTCAAGTCTCCACACCAAAGCTGTTTAATTGGGCATCGTATTGGAATCTATGCAGAGTTCAGGAGATTTAAGGATTAAACACACACACATACACACACACACACACACACACCCCAAAACCTGAGTCTTTGAGTGCATCCCTTGAGTATCAATATTACCTTCTGTACAAGGGCCCTGTTGTGTCTGTTTGATGAACTTTCTAGGGTCTGCAGAAACCAGTTTTGTAAGAATTCTGAGAAAGCCTTTCAAATCATTCTTATCCTTGGAGCTTATGTTTGTTCCTAAGCATAGTTTTGAAGGGATCAAATAAGGTTTTCATTAGCTCTTTCCAACTTCTTAAGAATGTAAAACAATATTCTAACACTCTTTGTTTCCCAAGTGCAGAGGGAGAAATGCATAGTATTTTGAAATCAGAATGTATATGTGTATTTATATGAGAAAAGACACACACACAATGTAAATACAATAACTGTAAATGTACATCATCAAAATTATTTCTTATATTCATAAATGCTATCTCAGTGTGAGTCACTATTTTGCACATATGCATGCAAATCCTCCAAAGCTTGCAGTGCTGTGCAAAGATCTGATTATTTACAGAGAATGTCTAGGATATTGTCATAAACCCTAGTTAGGAAGAATGAATAGGGAATTTGGGAATTTCTGATTTTCTGTAGAAATATGTCATCCCTTGTTTTAAGTTCACATTAAGTTTACGCACTTGCATTGAAAAAGATATCTTAAGTAGCTGTCAGAAGTAAATGAAAAGAGAAACGAGTGTCAACTCAAAGAATCATTTTGTTAGTATCAGGAAAGACAAGTCTGGCAAAAATAATAACCTCAGGATGGAGAAGTTCTTTTGATAAACTAAGTCTACAGATCAGCATGTCCCTTCTGCTACCTTCCATGTACAAGAGGGCTGAAGGCATCATAGTCATATCAAGAATAACATGTCTCCTTTCCTCTTTCCTCATTAAACCCTAACACATGGGAGCGGCCATATGTTTAGTTCTTCTTAGTGGGAAGGGCAAGTTGCAGTCTTCAATACCACCACCAAAAGCCACAACAAAACCGAACTTACAAACATCATTGGTAAAATATTTCTCTACTCTTTGAAAAGTAAATCCTGAAAATACAGACATTGCAAGGTGGTGCTTTATAAACAAGCTCTCCCACCTACACAATAAAAACCTTCTGACTTCCCTTGATCTTAGTCAAAAGGCTGAGAAGCAATACACCTCCTGTCTTCTCAGTGTAATAATCCTAATTAAATATAAAATTTTTAGATTAAACACATCACTTCTTGCAAACTTTCATTTACAGTATTTATACACTGTGGTAGATGTTAGAAATATATTAGAAATTAATACATCCTGACAACACACTTCAAAAATCATAACTAAGAACATGAAAATGTTTTCAGACAGGAATCTTTTTGTCTTTAAAGGTAGAATATTTTGAAGTTTCAAGAATAAGTTTTGGGGCTGTAGAGATGACTCAGCAGTTAAGAGCACTGGCTGCTCTTGAAAAGCCAAGTTTGCGGCCTGGAGAGATGGTTCAGCGTTTAAGAACACTGGTTGTTCTTGCAGAAGAGCAGGGTTCGAATCCCAGCACCCACGTGGCAGCTAACAACTGTCCATAACTCCAGTCTCAGGGTATCCAACAGCCGCTTCTGGCCTCCACAGGCATAGCAGGACATGTGTGCATTACCTATATGCAGGCAATACATGCATACACATAAAATAAATTAAAAAAAACAAAAAACAAAAAAAACAAGTTCGAATTCCAGTACCCACATGGTTGACTGACAGCCATTTGTAACTCCAGTTCCAGGGGAATCCAAAGCCCTCTTCTGACCTCTGCAGCATTTCACGACATGGGTACACTCCCATACATACAGGCAATACACTCGTACACGCAAAATAAAAATAATAAATAAAATATTTTTTTAAAAAAGAATAAAGGATCTAGGAACTTCCAAAACTTATTGATTGAAGTAAAAGTGACCGCACGTGAAATTCACAGATCCTAAGTGCACAATTTAATGAGTTTTAACGAATGTGTAGGTCCATGTAACCACAGTCCCAACTACTAGGACATTGCTATTTTCATATAAGTTCCTTTTTGCACCACCCCTCCCGATTTTTTTATTCACTTTGTGTCAGACATTTGAGTTGTATATGGTTTGGGGGGTATTATGAATCAAAATTCTCTAAACATTTATGTAGAAGTTTTTCTGAGGACATTTACTTTTATTTCCCTTAGGTAAATGCCTGGGAGTAGAGATTGTAGTCATTGCATAGGTATATATTTAAATATTTTAGAAGCTACAAAATAGTTTTTCAAAGTGCTGGTACCATGTTACATTCTCACTGCAATGAATGAGAATTGTTCTTATTGTACAGCTTTATCACGATTTGGTTATCTCAGCCTTTTTACTTACTATTCCAGTGAGTATGAAGTGGTATTTTAATTCCTGTAATTTATATTTCCCTGACAGCCAATGATGCTGGAAAATGTTTTTCTGTACTTTTTGGTGACTCAACTCATATACCTTTTACAGTGAAGGTTCTGTTCATATATTTTACTCATTTTTACTGGATTGATTTCTTATTACTAAATTATAGGGAAGTTTTGCATATATATAAGTCTTATGTCATACATATAGCTGTATATTTTTTTCCCAAAATTCTACCTAAATAATGTCCTTTTCTTTGACTTTGTATGTCTTTTGATCAGCAAAACTTTCAAATTTATAGGAAATATGATTTTTAATTTTTATATTTATTACGTTCTCTGTCTACTTTAAAAAATAATTTATCATAGAATTATGACATTACCCCTGACTTTATTTCAAGAAACATTTAATTTTACATTATAACTTCAGGTCTATAGTTAGCTCAAGTTAATGACTGTGTTTAGTCTGAGATACAAGGCAAGGTTCATTTTCTTCTTGTGCAGTTGCCCATTTATTCTACCACCATTGATTAAAAAATATTACTTCTTTCCACACTTGATCACCTTAGCATTCTTTCTTGACCGTCAACCCACCACGTGTATCCTCAAGTATTTCCTGGCTTTCTTGTCTTAAAACCTAAACCAAATTACTTTGAATACTTAGCCTTATAGCTAGTTTTTAAAAGAGTTGTTCTCCAAATTTCTTATTATTTTAAAGATTGACACTTTATAGACCATTTACATCCTTATGCAAATGTTGGAATCAACTTTTCAACTTCCTTAAATAACCATGATGTTTTTAATTGGAATTGTAATTAATCTATGAATCAATTAGAGAAGGGACACTATAACAATATTGCATTTGGAATTACTAATTACAGTAGTTATTCATTTGTTTCTACCCTTAAAATTCTCTAATTTTCCATTTTCATATTTCTCAGGTTTAGCTGAATCAGTTCTCTAGTGTTTTATGATGACACAATTATATAGGGCTATAATTTATTTTCCCATTTCTTTTGCACTCTGTGATGTTGTTAAATGTAAATACTAATTTGAACAGTTTTTGTAACTCAGAATTTTCCATATAAACAATCTACATTTAAAAAATAAGTTCACTTTTTTCTGTCTTTGACTTTCTTCTCTTGTCTTTTCCATCCAACAGTGTTCAATAGCAGTGACTCAGCAAATATTCTTGTCTTGTTCCTGACCTTGAGAAAAAAATAATGTGCAGTATTTCACAGTGAGGTATAACATGAACTAACAGTTTATTGTTTTTTAAGATTTTGTTTATTTTTATTGTACATTTATGAGTGTTTGCCTGCATATATGTATGTATACTGCATGTGTGCAGTACCCATGGAGACCTGAAGAGGTTGTTCAGTCCCCTGCAAGTGGAGATGTAGGTGGTTATGAATGACCATGTGGGTGCTAGGAACACAGCCTGGGTCCTCTGTAAGAACAGAAAGTGCTCTTACCCACTGAGCCATCTCTCCAGCAGCATTTGGAGGTTTCTTTAGCTGTCCAGTTTAATAAAACTTTAATAAAATTGCCTTCAATTTCTAAATTTCAGAGAGTTCTACACTATTGGGTGAATGTTGAAATTTATAAAATTATTTTTCTGTATTTATTGAAATGATCGTCTGACTTTATTGTTGCTATAAATTCTGCAAGTTTTTTTTTTTTTTTTTTGGACTGGCTGTGCATGTTAACCTAACCTTACATCCTTGGTTATGATGTACTATGCTTTTCACATGCTGCTGGACTTAATCCACTAACACGTAGACACATTCATGTTTGTCTTCATGAGTGATGATGATGTGTGATTTTCTTTTCTTATTCTCTATTTGCTTTATCTGATTTTGTCAGATTTAGGTTGCCTTCCTAAAATGAGTTGGTGGAACATTTCTTCTTCCTCTGTCTCCAGAAAGAGTTTATGTGAAATAGGTACTATTCCCTCCTTATCTGTATGGTAATATTCACTAATGAATCTCTCTGGGCAACTCTTTTCTTTTAGGGAAGAATTTGTATTTTATTGCAATTTCTTTAATAAATATAAAACCGACATGATTTTTCCATTTTGCCCTGGGTTGGTTTTATCAATATCACTCTTTTGTTTATGATACAAGTGATTTGTGTTTTCTCTCTTTTTCCATGATTAGTATTGCTAAAAATTTATCTGTTTCTGAAAATATAAGTGCAGGGACTCAACTTTTGAAAAATTTTTGAAATGTTTTTTTTATTATTGTTATTGAATGTGCATGGCGGGAGGCGTGTGTACCAAGGCACTTGAGTTCAAAGGGCAACTCTGAGCAGTTGATTTTCTCCTTCAACTGTTTTTCTTACTGAACCATTTCACTGATCCTCAAGTTTCAACTTTGCCAAATATCCATTAGTTATCTAGTTTATTCCAGTTTTCTGCTTTTATCATTGTCTTTTTTCTCTTCCATTACCTTAAGTTTAATTTGTTCTTATTTACCTAGATAACTACCATGTAAATCTACATTGACTTTAAAAACTCCTTTTTTTAATTAGAGTCATTTAACTCTAGAAATTTCCTTCTCAGCAGTGCTTCAAACTGCATCTCATAAATTTCGACATACTGAGAATGTGTTTTCAATTGGTTGAAATTATTTTCTTTAAATTTTTATTTACTTTTATATTATGTATATTAGTGTTATGCCTGAATGAGTGTAAATGCACCCATGTTGTGCAAGGACAGAAGAGGGTGTCAGAACCCCTGGAACTGGAGTTACTGACTGCTGTTAGCTGCCATGTGAGTGATGGGATTTGAATCTGGGTCTTCTGTTAGAATAGTCAGTGCTCTTAACTCCTGAGCCATCTCTCCAGCCCCGAAATTATTTTGTAATTTCTCTTTTGATTTCTTGTTTTTTTTTTTAATGGGTTACCTGACTGTTGTGCTGGATAACTTTGTCAACTTGATACATCTGGGTAGAGGGAGCCTCAACTGGGGCATTTCCTCCTTTGAACTGCCCTGTGCCCATGTCTGTGGGGACATTTTCTTGATTGTTGAGTGATATGGGAGGGTCCAAGCCACTGTGGGCAGTGCCACCCCTGGGCAGGTCGTTCTGTATTGTATAAGAAAGCAGGCTGAACATGGACCAGGGGAGCAAGCCAGTAAGCAGCATTCCTCCATGGCCTGTGCTTCAGCTCCTGCCTCCAGATTCCTGCCCTGAGTTCCTACCTTGGGCTCCCTGATGAACTGTAGTCTGGAAGATGTGAGCCAAATAAGCCCTTTCCTCCCCATGTTGGTATTGCTCAGAGTGTTTTATCACAGCAACGGAGAAACAAACTACAACACTGAGAGTGTGTTACTTTTTTTTTCAAATATTTGGAGATTTTATTTATTTATTTTTAACTTCTTACATTTATTTATTTATCGCCCCCCCTTCTCTCTTTCTGTCCATGTATGTGTTCAACATGTGCTTGCCACAATCCACATGTGGAGGTCAGAGGACATCTTGTGAGATTCACTTCTCTCCTTTCATCTTATGGATCCCCGGGATTGTACTGAGGTCCTTAGGCTTGATGGAAAGTGCCTTTACCTGTTGAGTCACCTCATCCACCCTATTTGTGGACTTTAAATATATATACATTTTCGGTCTAGTATTTCTTATACATTTATTTATATTTTATATGCATTAGTGTTTGCCTCCATTGTTAGTCACCATGAGGGTGCTGGGAAGGAAACCCAGGTCTTTTGCAAAAGCAGTGCAGTCATGTTCTTAAGTACTTAGGCATCTCTCCAACCCCTGGTCTAGTTATTCTATTTGTTTCCTTTGTCTTTTTGAAGCAGGGTCTCCCTGTAGCCCCAGCCGTCCTGGAACTCATTATGTAGACCAGGCTGGCCTTGAACTCACAGAGATCCGCCTGCCTCTGCCTCCTGAGTGCCAGACTACAGGCGTGCGCCACCACGCCTGGCTCTATTTGTTTCTTAAAAGAATGTATAAGCGTCTGGGCGTGGTGGCGCACACCTTTAATCCCAGCAATTGGGAGGTAGAGGCAGGCAGATGTCTCTGAGTTCAAGGCCAGCCTGGTCTACATAGTGAGTTCCAGGAAGGCTGGGGGTCCAGGGAGACCCCGTACCAAAAAGAACAAAAAAAAAAAAAAAAAAAAAAAAAAAGAAGGTATAAGATCAGCAAGCATGAGGTCTGGAGAGATGGCTCAGTTCTTAAGAGCACTGGCTGCTCTTCCAGAGGACTGGGGTTTTGTTCCCAGCATGCACATGGCAGCTCACAACCATACATAACTCCAATTTGAGGGGATCTGATGCCCTTTTCTCTCCTCTTCAGGCATTGTACCCATGTTGTGCACATATATACATATAGACAAAACAATCATACAAGTAAAATAAAAAATAGATATAATTTTTTAATTAAAAAACCTGAAACTGGGATCATGAATTTATCTTTTTCCTCTTGATTTCTGTCTTCATTTCCTTTGAATCTATTAGGTACATACATCATTATTATGAACTTATCTTCCTAATGATTACTGTTTTATGATTATAGAATGCTCCAATTTGTCTGGTAGCATTTATTGACTTCTTACCTGACTATAGTAGGCCGACTAGATCTCTTGTGTTGAATATTAGTATGATATATTTATCTTCTGATATTTGGGAGATTTTTGCCTTTATACTTCAACTCTGCCCCCTGTACACAACAAAAATTCTGTGTTTGTTTTTATTTCTATTCAGTTTGACGTGTTTGCTTTATAATTCGAGTGTTTGATCACTTTATTTTTAAGGTAATGGCTGCCATTACTAGGATAAAGTTTGCTACCTCACTACTTGTTTCTCATTTGCTCCTCTCTCTAATTTTAGATGTTTTCTTACCCCACTTTGAAGACAAACAGAATAGTTCCAAGTAACTACATGTTCTTTGTATTTGAACTGAATATTTTTGAACTCTTGTACAGTCACTATAGTGAATAAAGTAATATTAATCATATATGGATAATAAATGTTACTATTAAAGAGGAATAATAATCATAGAGTGATTTTTATTCTGACTTTAGCCAGATCTAAAATTATTTAGATTCCAATGAGATGTGATTTCTTCTCTGAACTATCTAATTTGAAAAAGTAGTTGTTTGTAAACATCTCTACTCTTTGATCTGAGCATCAAATATTTTAATTTGATTATTCTTCTTATAAAAACACAGCAATAGCTTTTGATATTAAATCTCAATATTCTTATTCACTTACATATCCTCATATATAATTTCCATGTTCAAAACTTTGATTCTAAGAAGCAGGAGTCAAAAGGGGGAAAGAGTATAATGACCAAACTGCCTAAGCGTGTGAAATTGCCACAAATAATGATAAGAAAAAAAAATTAGATGTCAAGGATTGTACTCAAATCTACACCTTTCTTTCACATAACATATAGAACATTTTTATATGTATACATATATATGTATATATATGATGTTAAATGTGCTGTATTTCACATATAAGAATATTTTCTTTTTTAAGTATTTTTGTCCTTATTTTCTGTGTATGGGTGTATTGCCTACATGTATATAATTACACCCATGTCATACAATGCACACAGTGTACAGAAGAGGCCACTGGATCCTATATAGAGTTATGGACAGTTGTTAGCTGCCATGTGAGTGCTGGGATTTGAACCTGGGTCTTCTGCAAGAACAGTCAGTGTTCTTAACCACTGCCCTATCTCTCCAGCCCCCACATATAAGACTATTTTCATCCTTAGAAACATGTAGTGTCTGTACAGTGTCATGTCTACAAATGAAAGAGGTCTTATTATAAAATGCATTCTGGTTATTTTAAAAAGTTCCTGTCCAAGTCTTATGACTTTTAGAACTCTGTTTTGAAATGAACAACTTGAAAAGAGCACATGGGGAATTTCTAAGAGTCACCCTATTTTATTGATAATCACTAATACTTTTTGCAAACTGGATTGGGATAGAATCTGTTTGAGGTTACACTTTTATAGCTCCACTTATAAAACTCAAAGGTTGATATTT
Source organism: Nannospalax galili (assembly GCF_000622305.1). Taxonomy (NCBI): domain Eukaryota; kingdom Metazoa; phylum Chordata; class Mammalia; order Rodentia; family Spalacidae; genus Nannospalax; species Nannospalax galili. Next base: position 3,863,193 of record NW_008355477.1, read on the forward strand.
CATTGTTAAGGAAACATTATTTTTTTCCTTTGTAGAATGCCAGAGGCCTGTGTATATTTAAATAGTCATAATAATTGCTTTACTTTTGAAAGTTTTTTTGTAAAGTTTTTTTAAAATTTTATTTATTATTTTTATTTTATGTGTATGTGTGTATTGCCTGCATGTAGGTAAGTGCACCTGTGTCATGCAGTGCCGGTGGAGGTCAGAAGACGCTGTCGATTCCCTGGGACTGGAGTTACAGACAGTTGTTAGCTGCCATTGTGGGTGCTGGGATTCGAACCCAGGTCTTCTGCAAGAACAACCAGTGTTCTTAACCACTGAGCCATCTCTCCAGTCCCTGACGAGCTTTTTGTTTTTGTTTTTGTTTTTGTTTTTTTCAGTTTATTTTCCCTTTACACTCATGACTTAAGTAAGGATTAGCATTCAGTAACCAAGGTTTAAGAATGCACTGTTGATCTACCGCCACCGACATGGTTATGGAATTTTAATTTGGGCAGCCTCTGATTTAGCGGGAGAAAGAGCACAGAAGGTGATAGCATGCCTGAAGCTTGCAGCCGCTGGAAATGTGACCTTGCCCTTTTGAGCGGTTCCCAGTTTCTCTGTAGAAGCAAGCCTCTGTGACACAGGAGAGCAGTCAGGAGAGGACAGGGAGTGAACACGGATGACAGAAGTGTCTGTGCCACCCATTCAGGCGGGACTCACAAAGGGGCATAGAAATTCTGGGCTTTTGTAGGGACTGAGAGCTCCATATCAAATGTCTATGGGGTAATTTAATTACATGGGCATGGTAGGAATGACAGTAGTTACATTAATAAACTGAAGCATTAAAGAATAATAGCCCAGTTATTGCTGAATTATGGGAAACACGCTGCCTATTCATTCCTGGTGATATTAGAAGGGAGAAGGAGGGGGCTTCCCACTTTGCACTTGCAATGCATAAAGAAACAGTCTCCTGCTTCTCTAGACCTATGGAAAACCGGGTGCAGTGGAAGGCCCAAAGTCATGCCCAATAGCATAAATCTTGCTTTGTGTAAGATGCTTAAAATATCAGAAGTCTAAGTCTGTTTTTACGGACTAAATAAAATTGACTTGCGCCAGACATAGTAATAAGCATGTGCTACACAAACATCTCCAATGAGCCTTTCCAACAGATCTCAGAGATGATAATCCCCGTTCCTTGTCCTGGGCCTCTTGTTAATAGAATCCATTTTATATGATCATAGGCCACTAGCTTAGCAGCTTAAAAGAAATAGTCTGTTACTTAATAAAAGGTAAAGTAATTTTTTTTTTAATTTTTCACCCAGCCCTTCTGGCTGACTACAAGGAGCTGCACTTTTCACTTTTGCAGGAACAAGTGAAAAGAAACTCACATTTGATTGCATATCCTTTTTCAAGGAATGTTTATTGAACTGTGCCAACACTGTTCCAAGAACTGTGCTGTGGGGGAAGAGGGGGCATGTGTAAGATCTGCCTTCTCCTTTCAGATTCCAATGGTAGCTGGACACCTTACCCCATTTAACTCCGGAGCATCTCTTTTATTTATTTTTATTTTGTGTATTATTTATTCATTTATTTTTATTTTATGTGCATGAGTGTTATGCCTGCATGTGTGTAAACGTACCCATATCATGCAGTTCCCACAGAGGACAGAAGAGGGTGTCAGATTCCTTGGAACTGGAGTCACTGACAGTTGTTAGCTGTCATGAGGGTGCTGGAATTTGAACCCAGGTATTCTACAAGAACAGCTAGAGCACTTAACCACTGAGTCATCTGTCCAGCCCCTCAGCATCTTTTTAGACTCTTGTAAGCACTGCCTTGTCACTTCTGTTTCTTTATGAGTTAAAGAAAAATGTTCAATGATTTTTGAAGATTCATCCTACTTCTAAAATACTTAGACACCATAAAATCCGAGAACATTATTTCAAAGAAGCAATAAATATCTCACATAGAATCAAGTTACAATAAACAGAGAACGACCCAAAGAACCACTAGCTAAGGATATAAATTATATGCTGTACTTTGAAGTCTTAGAAAATTCTTCTGCAATTCAACTTTGAAAAGAAAAGTCAAGGAATTTGAAGAAGCAGAGAATTTATTTTCTTCACCTAAATTAGACTGGCATGAGTTCATGGGCAAAATACAATGTTGGCATGTTTCTGGCAACATGTGGCCAGACGCATTTCCCAGAGGAGGCCAATGCTTCACATTGTCCCAGAATCTCCTCCACAAAGACTCTTTACATCAGTGATCCTCAAGTTGAACAGGCAAGAACATCACATGAAAAGCTTGTTGAAACATCTTGCTGGACCCAATCACAGAGCTCTTATTCTGCAGGACTGAGTTGGAGCCAGAGAGTCTGCATTTCTATCCATTTCTCTCCTGCCCTTTGGGGCTGATGATCCAGGGACCAGTTTAAGAACCAACTGCTTTAGGTATTAGAAAGACAATGCCTTCCAAAGTCTTGAGAGAAATTGTGAAATCCCCTTTAAGTCAGCAGTTAAGGCAAATTTTCTTTCATGTTGCATTGACACAAATCTCTAGGGAGGTAGTCCTTGGTAATTAAAAGGGCAGTTTAAAAACAGTAAAGATGAAATAGAAACAGCATGACTCTTCCTTGGGCTACTTAACAGGCCTAACATAAACAGAGATTCTACTGCAGACTTGGTTCTTTACTTCAGCTCTTTGGAGCATTCCAGTGGGATCAAGGAGTAGCCGAGTAACCTGGCTAATTGCGTCCCTTTCCATTCCCACTTCATCATGTGCTCTGGGCAAGGCAGAGGAATCCAACCTTTGCCCACTGGTTCCTGTGTAGCCGCAAGCTTCTAAAATGGATTAGTCAGCAGTTCCTGGCTCCTTGGCCCACACTAACCACAGTTTGGCCACCAAAAATGTGGGTCAGCACATTGCCAAAGTGCTGAAGTGTGGTGGTTACAAGGACCAGAAAGCTCAACTCAAAAACATGTGAGGTTGGTGCTGTTCAGAAGACGGAGAAGGAAGGCAAAGGTCAGACCTGTTGCTCTTGGACCTGGTCCTGTTATGCCATCTTTTCCTAAAGCCAATTGCTCCTCACACAGTTTTATTTTTCTGTTTTAAGATTTTCCAGACAGTGGTTTCATTCAATGAGGTTTCACTGTGATTTTTAGTGAGATGTATCTATTATTCTATCCTTTTTTTTTCCTCAGAGAAAGAGACGCTAGACTAAAATTTATATTACAGACTGAATACCTAAAATCTATTACCTTCTTACTTGGACTCACAAAGCCCACAGTGCTAGAAATGTCTCCTTTTCTATTTTGATTTTGTTGCAAATACATAGTTTGGTTTAAAGCACTTACCAGTTTTTTTCCTCATAAGGAATAAGTCTGTCAAGTTCTTAAGAGATTTCTATTTTTTTCTGCTGTAAAAGGACGTGACAAAATTCTCCACTTGTACAGAATGACAATATTTCAGTATGTGGACAGTATCTACCTGCTGATTATGATCTTAGTCAATATCTGGACAGTATCTACCTGCTGCTTCTGATCTAAGCATTCTTAGAAATCTGCCTTAGATAGGGTTGGGCTAAGGAAAATTCTCAGAAAATACAATTTTTTAAAAATTTTTTACAGAATACTTTACTGAGAATTTCATACATGCATATAAGGTGTTTTGATCAAATCCATGCCCACTCCCTCCCCTCCAACATTCTCCCCTCTGATGAGGCAACCCTAAAATCTTTTAAGGATTAGATACAAGCTTCCAAATACTTTTGACATTTTTGGCTTTTGGAACAGAGTATGTTGCTAACAGGCCCAAGGACATTTTGACTTTTAGCCAAGAAACTGGATAAATTTCTTTGGAGTCTTTTTACCCTAGCTGCCTAGCCAATTCCTACGAAATGGACACCACAGGCAGGCTGACTTTTTCCATGCTGAAAAGTCTATCTAAAAGACTCCCAAATTGCATAACTCTTATCTGTAGGGAGAAAAGAAGTCCTTCACTGGTGAATAGGAGATGTGAAGGAGAAGTAAAGGCAAGAGTAATTAGCATTACAAGTTCTAGACAGTGAACTAGAAAAAAGTCAGAACAGGGCAATTTTCAAATGTTCATTTGAGAGTCCATTGGAGTTTCTTGACAAGGGCTTCCAAAAGCATCCCTCTATTGGGAGAACATATAATTTGTTATATGCCTTCTTTGCATAGCGTTAGCCAGAATCAGAGGTTTCAAATGCATATTGGAGGACTGGGGAGATGGTTCAGCATGCAAAGTACTTGCTGTACAGGCATGAGGATCTGACTTGTGTCTCTAGCACCTTCGTAAAAGCTGGGTGTGACAGTCAATGGTAAGGAGGTGGAGACAGGAAGATTCTTGGGGCTTGTTGACCAAATCTCTGCAAGCTTCTGATTCAGTGAGAGACCCTGTCTCAAAAATAAAGTGGAGAGTGATTAAGATTACCCAACATCAGCCTCAGGCATTCACATGCATGCACATCTGCTGTATAGGTGTACAAACACACGAACACACACAAGAAAATGCTAAAGAAAAAAATAGATTTTAAAGCTTGTATCTTGTTGTATCAGGAATAAGGAGACTAAGTCTTAGAAATGAGGAAGATATTAAAAGAAACTATAAGATGGTGCCAAAATGGGGGAAAAAAAAGGTACACTGCAAAGATCCCTGAACATACTACTTCTTTTATGCTCTAGTTCTTTTTCTAAGGACATTGACCCTAAGGATCACTAAAGTACATAAATTTTTTTCTTTTGGTCTTTTTGAGACAGAGTCTCTCTGTAGCCCCAGCTGGCCTGGAACTCACTATGTAGACAAGGCTGGCCTTGACCTCACAGAGATCTGCCTGTCTCTGCCTCCCGAGTGCTGGGATTAAAGGTGTGTGCCACCACGCCTGGTGTATATAGATATTTTTTTATACTTCATTTTGGTGAGCCAGAAAGATGGCTCATCAGTTAAGAGAGATTGCTCCCTGATCATGAGGACCAGAGTTTGGATCCCAGCACCCAGTTAACAAGTCAGGCATCTGTATCCAGCAAATAGCCGTAATCGCAGCTTTGAGATATTTAATGCCCTATTCTGGCTGTGTGCCAACCTGCACAAATGCATGTGCATATAGTCCTGCAAGTACACACACATTAATTAATGATGTCTATTTCAGCTGGAATATTTAACATGAATAATATATCTTTAAATTAGTTTTAAAATGGATACATATAGCTTTTTCTTTCATGAGTAGAATACATTTGCAACTTTCACATCAGATCATAAAGAACACTCTTGTGTTTTCTTTTCTTTCCTCAAAATCCAGCCTTGAAAGAGGAGTGTTTGTTGAGTAAGTCCTTATGATGATGGAGTGATGTGATCTTGACCTCTGGGTACAAAGAACTGGAGCTTTTGATAGGCTAGAACCTGATTTTATTCACTGAGCCTCTTTGGGGCACTTATGCTGACACAGAAGGTGGCTTCACTATCTCAGTGACACTATCTTTGGCAGGAAGGGGAAAAAAACACACTTTTTTTTTCTATATTCAGAGGTGACTGACCCACCTTGCCTAGGAAATGTGTTTGACTCACTTACACAAAGCTATGGATTCACAGTTCACGGGCATTTTTTAGTCACCGTGAGGCTATCACATAATGGAGTGATCTTGCTAGAAAATGAATACCCCAAAGAAGCATTGTATCATGGTTTCAGTTGGCACCTTGAATGGCTCTTGCAGCAAGTGTATAAATTAAAGCTATGTCCTGTTCAGCTTCATCAACATCATTCTTTTTCTTTAGGATCTAAAGCATTGCAGCAATCTAGTGTACAAATCAATCCTCAAGCTGTTGTCTGTGGAGGACTCTTTCACTAAAAAAAACAGATCAATGGAGTCTTATGATGACATCTTCAGATTCAGCTAGCATGACTAAGAAAAACAGATCAGATAGCAAAAAAGACAGAAATAATCTTATTTTACTTATTTTTCTGTTTTCCTTCAGAATTTTTCTGAAAGTCTCAACTCAATTGAGACCCCAAGTACGAAACATTTAAGGAGTTTCCCAGAAGGAAACTTTCTCATCATCATCTTCTGAGCTACAGAGCATCTAGTACTCTTTTATTGAATTATGACATAGTTCCATGCATGTCCTTTGAGCTGCATGTAGGCACCAGATTATAGACATTACTCTCTAACTTAGGACCCCAGCATCTGACTCAGTGTTCTAAAGCAACATGCTCAATCAGTGTATAGAAGAGAGGTTACATGATTTAAGAACCCAGAAAAAAAAATCAAAAGATAGTGCCTTAAAAAAAAAAAAAGAAAAAAAAGAATAAGATTTCCAACATGGTGAGCGCAGAGAATGAAAATCAGTTCAGTATCCTGTATGGATGGCTTGGGCAACCTTATGCCTGATGAAGCTCACTTTGCATGTAAATAATGAACAAATGAATGAGACCTTCAGGCATTCACTTAAACGTGCAAAGACTTGATTTGGGGCTAATCATGGTTTGTGTTTAAAAAGAAACTTCAAAATGTAGAAGATAAAAACAATAGCCTATTTTGTATTCTTTCATGCAATTATATTCTTTCCTCTCTTTTATTTGTGAGTTTTATTTAAATAGATGTTTCCTTAATGTGTTATAAGTTAGTAGACACCGTTGAAAATGTTCCAGGCAACTATAGGCTTTTTACTGGTCTGATCCGAATGCAATGCACGTCTACAGCCCCATTTACTGTATTTAACTACTTTACCTTAAAATAGATAAAGATGGGACTGGAGAGATGGCTCGTGATTAAGAACACTGTTTTTGCAGAAGACCTGGGTTTGAATCCCAGCACCCGCATGGCAGCTAACAACTGTCCCTAACTCCAGTTCCAGGGGATCCAACAGCCTCTTCTGTCCTCCGTGGGCATTGCATGACATGGGTGCACTTACCTACATGCAGGCATAACACACATACACATAAAATAAGAATAATAAATAAAATATTTTTAAATAGATAAAGAAATGGCCCTTAAATGAAACAGTACAATTCTCCTGAACATTTTCCAATAATGTTTCTGAAATCAATATCTGGCTTTTGTATATATTTCTAGGAAGTCTTGGAGTGTCAGTGTGATGTGGACTTTTTATGACAAATTCAACCACGTGATTATTTTTTTTTAAGGAAAAAGGAGTATCACATGGGATCCCCCAAGCCTGTAGTATCCTGCATTCTTGAGTAAGGCTTATTTACGCAAGTCTGAGAAAAGGAAGCTCTACAAAAAGCAAACGAGAGAGAAAATTCTGCCCTGGAAATACTCAGCCACTGGAAATGTGGTCTTGTCCAGATAGTGAGAAAATAATTGTCTCCAGGTTTGATAAAGGCTTTTATAGCACTAACATTTTAGAATGAAATACAGCTGGTTTCAGACTCCACCGTTAACTCAAAATCAAGCTAATTTCATGTGGTTTGGGGTTTTGCAACTACTTTTCTGTAGAGTACTTGTATGGGCTTTTTGTTCCAGAATCATTCTTGCTATGCCCACCACCCCAACCCCTCAAATTCTTGAGCTCAAGTAGAAAAGTTACTGGGCAGCATTACTGATTCTTCCCAGAAGAGGGCGCCATTATACCTCCATCCTTTCTGGACATACAACTTCAGCAAATCACTCAGAAAGGTGGTTTCGATCCTCAACCTGGACACAGAATCCTCAAAGAAAAGAATAAGCTTAAATCCAACAGAACAAAATACACTTTCCTGGAGCAGTAGCTTCTTCAGCTCTAACGGGCAGTTCCACGCGTCAATGGAGTGATGGGATCTTCTGTGTGAAAAGCTGAATTCCAAGACATGATTTGGGCTGTCTCACATCCCTTTGTTCTTGTCCTTTTTTGATCTAGTTTTCCATTTACCTCAGAAACTGCTTTTCTGTTTAAATATATGGATACATAAATAAGCTAAATGCCTGTTTTTCCCCTTGAAGGCTGATAACACATTAATCTGGTGATTGAACTAACAGGGAAGTGAATGATTTTGTTGTTGTTGTTGTTGTTGCTTTCATAGCCCCCTTGGAGGAAGAAAACAGGTGATTAATTCCTGTTTATCTTCAATTTTTGTCCCCCCCATTGGAATAGTCATTTATGTCCTTTGGGATTTTTTAGAGATTGATGATTTCTAGTTTATTAATAATAAGAAACCAGAATTATAAAATACGCAGAGCATAGAGTACGATATTGGGTATATTTTTGAGCCTCCAAATTCAAGAATCTGCTATGTGTTTCTAATAGCAACATGCAATCCGATGGGATAAAGGTAGTGGGGTGCATCCTCTGGCATGGCAAGAGAAGCCCTCAGAACTAAGAACATGTGTGTTTCCTGTCTCTGAACTTCTGAACAGGCAGCATCATGTCATATGCAATCATTATGCAATCATATGCTTTGAAAATGATACTTGGCACAAGATAGCATCAAACATGGTTTACCTAACCGTATATTTACTCAAAAGTATGAGGAGATGGCCAAATACCTGTGTGGGTGGCAATTTGGAAATATTCCCACACATATCCCATAATAGCATGCCTGTGACCTGCAGAAAAAAGTGTTTTTTTCCTATCGAGTAAGAAATTATTGATTTGGCTTGTCACAAATGTGTATTTTTATATTTAATCCCCTTCGCCCAAGAAAATATCTCACTTGCTAAGGAAGCATCCATTTGTTATTTAAGCAAGTTTGTTTTTTTTTTTGTTTTTTTTTTTAAACCTCACAGTCGTGGAGTTTCAGGTTCTGCTTTGGTTTAAAGGAAATAGGATTCTGTATTTTGGCCACAGAGTGACCATGAGGGACATGTGTTGACTGATGAATGCATTTGAAACATTAACAAAAATGATGTATCGTTAGATTTCATAAGCTAGAAGCTCACAAAATTATAGTTGATATGAATTTCTGAGTTTAAAACATACACAATTTTGCATGCTATTACTCAGCTCTGTACATATCGCATGAATAACCCTTTAATTCACACTACAGAGAATTGTTCTGATCATAGACAAATATGCCTATTCCCATGTATGCATTTGTATAGGAAACACCTTATTTAGAACAAGAAAACTCTTTAACACCCAACTTAATTTTCAAGAAAAGACCAACTTTCTAATGCATGCTAATTAAAATATTTCTTTTAAAATGGCGATATGTACAATATACAAAAGAGAATATTATGTCTTGATTTAAGTGAAATTAGATCAATAAACATCTTTTGAAATTGTCATGTTAGTGGCACAATTTTTTAAACAAAGCTTGGCTTTGTACATATTGTCACTAATTGCTTTGGTAGTTATTTATTTTTCCTTTTGTCTGAAGATATTGTTCCCTTATGTTAACATTTTGGCAGACTCCTTGGATGTAAAATATTTCAAGTCCAACCAGACATTGCTTCATTTCTCATTCTCTTTTCATTATATTTGGAATATCATCAAACGAAGTTATTGCTCTATTACATATGACTTACTTTTATCCACTCTATCTGTAAGCATGAGATACATTTAAATAACCAACACCACTAATACAATTGAAACAGAAATCCTAGTAGAATGTTCCAGATTTGATTAACGAACAAATTTTAAAGAGGCTGTGATACCTACACAAGATCAATAACTCTCAAAGATGACACTACGATACTTCTTATAAAGGAATTACCGATTTAGGTATGAAGGCACTATGAGATGTATTGGTCTCCAACCTCAACATGTAAATATCTTAGGTTTCCTTTTGGAACACAAGGCCTTAATGTCCTCTTTCATCTGGCTTGTACCAGGGCTCCGCTTTCAGCTGTGCCTCCAGAAAGACAAACTGCTTCCAGGATCGTTTAGGATCCTGAGAAGTAGAACAAAAGGAAGCTTCCCCCATGCTCGATTTTCTTTTTAGTGTAGTTTCAAAATGTGATGGAAAGACAGCTCGCTGTGGAGCCTGTTGGACACTTGCTAGAGTGTGGAATTCCAAGTACCCTAAATACTCAACCAGAGTTTTGCTGTAATGGTAACTGTTTTTTACATTCTTTTAAAAAATACTGTATATTATTTTGTTAATTTTATTTTATTGCCTGCGTGCATGTAAATGCACCCTAATCCTGCAATACGTGCAGAGGTCAGAAGAGGGCTTTGGATCTCCTAGAACTGGAGTTATGGATGGTCATTAGCCCCCATGTCGGTGCTGGGAATCAAACCTGGTCCTCTGCAAAAGCTGCCAGAGCTCTTAACTGCTGAGCCATCTCTCTAGCCTCGTTTTTTATGTTCTTTGCACCATTCTCCCAACTCCATTGTCATAAGGCATGCAAAGGCTGACTTGCACAAAGATATGTTTTCAAAACTTGAGACTGTGACAAATTCAGAGGTAACAAAACGAACTACTGCTCTCTTTATAGTGAAATGTCTGGCTGCACTGAAAATATTTCATCAAGAGGGCTTTCAGGGGCTGGAGAGCTGGCTCAGTTGTTAAGGGCACTTAATGTTCTTCCAGAGGTTGGGGATAAATTCCCAGCACCCACATGGAACCCAAGGCTAATACCTACACTTAACAGCAGTTCCGGGGGATCCAACACCCTCTCTAGACCCCATGTGCACCAGGTATGCATGTGGTGCACTTACATTCATGCAAGCAAAACACTCATACATGTAAACAATTTTTTAAAAATGTTTTCTTAATAAGAGAGTGCATTCAATCTACACCCCCCCACACACCTGGCCTGAAATCTGTTAAATGGCAACACTTAGGTTCAGGAGATTTTGGAAAGTCTTAATTATTGGCCTTGAAAGTCATACATCTCTAGCATCATATGCTAAGATACTAAGTGAAAAATTCCAACCCAAATATCATATTTAAGCTATTATGGTTATCTCGATGTTCTTTTTAAAATTTTATTTCACGGGAGCTGGAAAGATGTCTCAGTGGTTAAGAACACTGGTTGTTCTTGCAGAAGACCTGGGTTCGAATCCCAGCACCCACATGGCAGCTAAAACCTATCCATAACTCCAGTTCTAGGGGATCCGACAGCCTCTTCCGTCCTCTGCGGGCATTGCACGTCACAGGTGCACTTACCTACATGCGGGCAATACACGCATACATATAAAATAAAAGCAATGAAATATTTTTTAAAAATGTACTTCATTTTATTTATTTTGACACGTGGAGGTTAGAAGACACCTTGTGAAAGCTGGTTCTCTCTTTCCATCATGTGGTACCACTGATCAAACAGGTCTTGATAGCAAGCACCTTTACCCACTGGGCTATCTCACTGGACCTATCTTGATGTTCTTGATTCAAACTTAGAACTTGATTAAGAAATTCTGTCTCAGGGCTGGAGAGATAGCTCAGCTGTTAAGAGCACTGACTGCTTTTGCAGCTGACCCAAGTTCAATTCCCAGCACCCATATGACAGCTAAGAACCATCCATAACACCAATTCCAGGGAAATCCAACGCCATCTTCTGTCCTCCATAGGCATTGCACACATGGTGCACTTACACACATGCAGGAAATACACATACACAAAATAAAAAATAAAACATCAAAAAGAAGAGAAATTGTTTCTCTCTGTTCCTTTTTGTCTTTCACCACTGCTCTGTGTAAAGCAATGGTTTTGAGCTTGATCATAATGTCAGTATCACCTGGGAACACAATCAGCCCCTTTCTGTTTCTCAAGAGGCCCAGCATTTTCCTTATTCATTGAGTTCTCCAGTGGTAATCAGAATGAGAATGATGATGATGTTGATGTTGGTGAGGTGGTATTTGGAGAACCACTGAACTACAGTCTCATTATATAGGAGTCACTTGTTCCTTTCAGGACCTGTGAGGTTTTAACTGGTCTTTGAAAAACGAGGATACAGTTACAAAGGAAAAAAGCCAAAATTTACCCGACTTCTTTCTGAACGTAAAGTCATATACAATGTTCCATTGAAGAGAGTGGCACTGGCAAAATGGCTCAGTAGTTAAAAGCACTGGATGCTCTTGCAAAGGACCCTCATTTGATTCCAAGCACACACATGGCAGCTAATAACTGTTTGTTCATTCCTAATTTCAGTTCCAGGGGATTCAACGCCCTCTTCTGGCCTCGGCAGGCATTGCATGACAAGGGTGTACTTGTGTACATGCAGGCATAGACTAATAATTAAATATTTTTTTTTAAAAAAAGAGAATAGCCCCAATCCCATGTCTTTGTGACCCTCTTCATGATTTCTTTACTCAATTATTATAATTTAGAAGAATTGAAACACAACTGAGGCACTTTCCCTGTGACATAAAATAGACTTCAATCTTTTTAAAATCTCATGTGGTCGCAGCGGACAATGCTTATAATCATTACTCAAACTCTGAATTCAACAACCTGAATTTGCAGTATATTAAATCGGGGTTTGTCAATTTTGGTATTATTGACACTTAGAGTTCATTGTTACTTAGCATAGAAAGTTGTCCAACATAGTGTATAGCAGCATCCCTGACTGGTACATGCCAGGTGCCAGTACCAGCTCCATGCACATAGTCAGGCTGTCACACCCCAAAATATTGTAGACATTGTCAAATGCCATCTTCTGGAGAAAAACCTTCCTTGATTGAGATTTACTGCGTTAAATTATGTTCAAACCCATTAAAATGTAGAAAATAATTTGGGGGTACTTTCATAAGAACATGGCACTTATATCTTACTTGAGAATTTCCATTTCAATATTTAGCCACTACAAATGTTTATATGCTCCCTATCACATCTTTAAAATGTTTTAAAGATGTATTTTACTTTTAATTATTTGTGTATGTGAGGGGCAGGGGGCAAGGTTTCACTTGTGAGTGCTGGTACCCATGGAGTCCAGAAGTAGGTATCAGATTCCCTGGAGCTTGAGTTATAAGTGATTGTGATGGCTACTGGAAATTGAACTTGGATACTCCACAAGACCAATCCACACTCCTAAGGACTAAGCCATCTCACCAGCTGGGCTTTTTCTCATCTTAATTGTTTGGCTCATAGATTCTTGATTGTTCTCTTTCTTTCCAAGAGGTAAAATACACTTAAAAAGATGAAAAACAGTTTAAACATAGCTCAGTTTTATCTTGACTCACTTGAAAGTGGAATGGCCAGACTCCCTGAACTTCTAATATACCTATTCTGTTCTTTGTGACTGGAAGTTTTTGAATCATGTATGTCTTGACATGTTTTATTGTAAAGGCCCAAATATTGAAAGAGTTTGAAAACGCTGACAAGAGGTTGAAGCAGTTCAAGGTCAGATTGGTGTACATAGTGACTTTCTGACAGGCAAGTCTCAAAACAAAACAAAAAGCTCAGAATCAATTTGAAACTCATCCAAGTGTTCTAGGCCTAGAGTGAATGCTGAACATCCTCCCACTAAGTGCAAAGCTATTTGGAAATTTAAAGCATTAAAAAAAGGCCCTCATTCATTGACTATCTTGTTCTAGACCACTGCACATCTGTCTTCTCAGAGCTCCATGAAAAGAGCCAATTTAATACAATGTGGAGTCTTGTAAGGGAGGAAGGTACTGACAGGCTCCATTACATGATCCATGGTACACCCTTGTCTACCTACTGCACTGAACCTGGGACTGGGGTAGATGGAGCAGGGAGTGGAGGTGGTACGATGGTACCATCACTGAGGAATACAAAAGAGGAAGAGTTACTTAATGAGTTTAGCAGTCACCCTGAGAGCAGAACAGGGCTGGTTTCTGTCTCCCACAGTTGCAGTGACAATATTTCCAGACAAAAATCAGAGAGCACAGTCTGACACAAGAATCTGTGTTACTTCCAGATGTGAAAAGCATCTGGAAAGAGGAGATTGGAAGTCAGTATGTTGGAACTTGCAAAGATATAGATGTGGGTTGTATATGGAATCAAATCATGACCTTCCCATTCAGACCACTAATGTGATCAGAAACTGAATGCCCAGTGCCTGAACAAGATTCATCAATGTCTGTCAGAATACAAGAAAGAGAGAGGGAAGGAAGGAGGGATGGAAGGAGGAATGAAATAAGGAAATAGAGGAACATATACTTTTGTCCTCCAAAGTAAAGAATGGTGTGGTTGAAAACTGTTGAAAGAGATTAAGAATTCCCATGTGTTCATCGCAGAGTAAATAGATACAAGTTTTAAAGAAAATGATTTCACAATTTACTAGAAGCATCATAAGCCCAGGCAAGGTAGCATATGCCTTTAATACCAGCATTTGCACTTGGAAGGCAGAGGCACGTGGATATCTGTGAGACTGAGGCCAGCCTGGTCTACATAGGGAGCTCTAGGCCAGCTGGGGCTACAGGGAGACCTGTCTTTTTTTTTGCCAGAAATGTACCCTATGGAAATGCTTGATAATGTGAGAATAAATTAAGATTGATAATACCAATCTATATTATGTCTAAAAGACTGTAAATTATCAAAAACTCAACCAAAGTAACTAAAATATTATGTGACATATACATGTAATGAAATATTAAATAGCAGTCAAAGTGACAATAATAACAGAAAATATTGAGTGGTATATATAGATTTATTCCACTTTAAAATACATGTATTGTAGTTACATAAACGAAAATCTGAAAATTTGTACCATAAATTGCCAGCTGTGCTTGATTTGGGTGGGTATACTTCTTCAAAGATTATTTTATTTTCCTGGGTATTCTAATAGTTCAGCAACGAGTGTGTATAACAATGATTTCATTTCATTTCATTTAAAAAAACATTTATTTTTTTGTTTTATAAAGTTTAATTTTTTTGTTTCACACATAACCTGATAAGAGTAAAAAAAGAGAAACTACATGCTAATCATGCGTGTGACACAATAGTCACATCTAGAAAATACAGAATCCTTTCATCTCAGCAAGAAAATAACAAAAAATACAGATTTCTAATTGGAAAATGAACAAAGGGTAAATAAGACACTTCTTTGAAGTGTGGATTCCAAAGGAAGAGAAAATTGGGAAATACTAATTAGTGTGAAGTTTCACTAAGGACCTTAGGTAAATTCTGGACGTCCGACATATCACACCACATCAAAAGTCAATCATACTGCATTTTAGATGTGAAAAATTCTAAGCGTGTACACCACATCTAGTAGATGTTTTCACCCTCAATAAAATACAATTTTAAATGAGTACATGGAAAGATATTCAATGCAATTGCTCATTACAGAATTTTAAATCAAGATTGCCATGATATACCCCATACAGGCTTAAGACTAAAGGAAATTAAAAAATTGAGAATAGGACATACTGGTGAGAATTTGAAAAAAAAATGAATCAGATAACTTATAGATTGCTGGTAGATGCTACAGCAATTTTGCCAATATCTTTAAAAAGCAAGACATTCTCTCTCCTCTTTTTTTCCCCTGTCTAACCTTCCATGGCTTCCCCATTTAAAGTGTCCCCATTTTCCCCATTTGTTCTTTGATAATACCAGTTCTTATGGTCCCACTTCGTTTGAGCTCCTTCTTTCTTTTTAAGCCCCATGCACAGCAGACCTCGGTCTTTTCTTAGCTGAGGAAATATTGGCAACCGATTACTGCTAGGTGAAGAAGAGCTTATCTTTCTAAAGCGAGGGACACTAGATAAGCTGGCTAGAGCTCAGTAGATGAACTTGCATTGAGCAACATCCGGGAACACTAACTTTATAAAACGGGCCTTAACACAAATGACAGAATGTATGAATTCCAGTGGGGGGGCGGCTATAGGAGGGTGCCAGTGGGGACGGAGGTATAAAGATGATTAAGGTTAATTGAGATGGTCTGCATGAAATACACAAAAAGTCAATTTTAAAAAAAGGTTTGTTTTTTTTTTTTTTAGAAAGAGAAGGCGTTCATTTGCTGTAAGTCCCAATATGTGTACCGTGGTATTTTTTTCTGAGAAATGAAAGAACATGTACGTGATTGTTTTGCAGCTTTATTTGTAGTGCTCGAAACTAGGAACAGACAAAGTGTTCTACAGCAGATGAATGGATAGACAAACCATAGAATATCCACAGAGTGACACACTACTCAGAAATAAAGCGAACAAGGTGCTGCTAAGACTTTGAATGGATAGGAAGGACACAATACTGAGCGGAAAGGCCAATCTGAAAAGCTCACAAACTGAATGATTCCATATTTCTAACATTCTTGAAATGACAAAGTTAGAAAGAGGAGAACAAATGAGGTCATGACAGGCTTTAAGGATGACTGGGAGCAGTAAGTGGAATGATTGTAAAGGACTGTGAGAGAAACATTTCTTAAAACAAAACAAAACAACAACAACAAAAAAAAAACCAGTATTCAAGAAACTTGCTCAGATTACCAATGTCAATAAATGGCAGAACATGAGCTGAAAAAATATTTAAATTTTTATTTTGAAATGAGTATAGATTTAATACAAGGTTGCAAATATGATGGATAACTCATGTAACCTTCAAGCAGATCTTGCCCCCAAAGCGAACTAGATCTATGTACATAACTATATTATATCAGTGCCAAGAAATTTTCATTGATATATGGATATAGTTTCATTTTATTTTGTTTTGTTATTATTACTTGTCCCACTCCCTAATACCCTCCCACATTCCAGGTCCTCCTGTTGCTCTTCCATTAACCCAAAAACTTGGAAAGTAAAGGAAAGCCTGAGACATGTCTCCCCTACTTTCATTACCTTCAACCTCTGCCACAACTAAAAGGAGACAGTTTCAGAAAGCCAAAATGTGTTATCTCTATTATATATGGATTCCACATGTGAGAGAAAAGACACACACTGTTTGCCTTTCTGAAACTATTTCATTTTGCTTAACATGATTTCCAGTACCACCCAATTTTCTCTAAATGTCATGATTTCGTTTCTCTTTATGGCTAAATAAAATTCCACTGCTGTCCATGTATCACATTTTCTTTATCAATCACAATGCAGCACTATTCCTCAATTAAAAGGATTTATTTATTTTTATTTATTTATTTATTTATTTATTTTTTATTTTTATTTTTTGGTCTTTTTGAGACAGGGTCTCCCTGTAGCCCTAACTGCCCTGGTACTCACTATGTAGACCAGGCTGGCCTTGAACTCACTGAGATCCGCCTGCCTTGGCCTCCCGAGTGCTGGGATTAAAGGTATGCGCCACCATGCCCCGCCTAAAAAGATTTATTTTTATGTGTGTGAGTGTTTGCCTGCATGTGCATGCAACACCTGCATGAAATTCCTGCAGAAACCAGAAGAGGGCATCAGAACTCAGGAACTGGAGTTAGAGATGGTTGTGAACTGTCATGTGTATTCTGGGAATTGAACCTGGATCCTATGCAAGAGCAGCACGTGCTCTTAACTATTGAGCTTTACCTCCAGCCCCCTCACTTCATTTTTAAATAAATCGTGAAAGATTTATGTCATATGAAGAATAATCAGAGTATGAAAACTTTTATTTTGAAGGAAGAAATTGTAAAAAGCAAATCAGTATATGTCTATCTCTTATACTGATCCTGATCACTAAGTGATAGGTATAGTAATAGCCTGTTCTTAGATATCATTCTGAGGAACAAAACTTTGATTGGATATATCATTTCATTAAATGTGAGTTGTCTTACAAGGACATAATTGTTGCCAATTACTAATATAGCTACCAACTTACTGATTACATGATTATATAACTTATTAATTTAATACATTATAATCTTACCACTATAGAAGGAAGAATATGTATTGGTTATTCCCTATTTTTTAAACATGGTCTGGGAAAAATAATGTCATTAGATACATAAAATAGGTTGTGACTTTCTATGAAGAGAGAAATAATGAATCTTTGTATTCCACTAAACTACAGAGCAGAAAATACTGGCTCCAGGAGTTCCTACAGCCATTACTGGCAAAGGGCTTTGGCAGCCTCCTGACCTATCTATCAATGAACCAGCTACTATCTGAACTTCCTGTTCTAGCAATTTGCTCATTACCAGCATCACATTGCTACACCTGTAATAACAATTGACTACAAATGTTGGATTGCCAGGTAGCTTCTTTCCCCAGAGGACCCCAGGCACATAATCTTCCCCAGTGGTTGGATCCATAAATTCAAGGCTTTTAAATTGAGCTGTCTCATTTAGAAGTGAATAATCCTTTTGGAAAAAAGAGGAATCTGCTGTCTTCTACGTTCCCCACATCCTATTCCCATTCCCTCCTCCAACCTTCTCCAGACTTTCTGACTTTTTCACTTCCTTTCCTGAAGTTTGTCTTCTGAATCAAAACCGTCATTGCAATTAAATCTGGTTATACTGTGTTAGAACAAAATGAGAAAATTTTAACTGGCTCTTATAACCTGTCACAAGAGGATTACAGCTTGCAAAATGTCATACCATCCAAAACTGTACAGGGTTCAGAAGAAAGGACCCAGTGATAGTTAATAAATAGCATGTGAACGCTGCACCGTGTAAGTGAATCCACTTGTATAAATTTGGACTTCAGTTTCAGTTTCAGTGGGTGACAACTATGATGGTGGCCAGAATTTGCTAACTGCCTCTGGCTGCCTTCACTCAAATAATTTTCATCCACTTCTAGAAACTTTTCAAGTCACCAGATTTTTTTTCATGAGTCATAAAAGACCAAACTCACCAACTCGCCTAACCCGCCTGAAACCTGGTGTTCTGTGTCTCCCAGATATAAAAATACTGGAATTCTACACTATCTTTTGTGCAGGTCACTTCACAGACTTACCACTTTTGTTATTGTTGCTTTTTCATCACTTAATCATTAAACAATGTCAGCTTTCAGGTGAATAACAAAGAGAAGTCCTCATGCCTAAAAAGCTTTGGAGGTTGGAATGTTGGAGATTTTGAATTCCATGGAAGTAATGTCCTTTGAATTATTTTACTCCATTAACCTGTTCTCCTTCTGATTTCTTGTACTGTTTTTCAACAATATATATCTTTATTTATAGAAAGTAATGCTTTTAAATAAATCTTAAGGTTAAACCTTAAGAAACTGCCATTTTTGGTGGTCAAAAAATGGTCAAATATCCCAAACTCAAAGTACCAGACCCACACACACCGAAGAGCATGCAGGAAACACAGATCAGACTTGATAGGCCTTTAAAAAGAAACAAGTAATAGTAAAGAATATGAAGTCAGGGAGGCGAGTAGTAAGGTTGGGATGGAGAGGGAGAAAGGGGTCTGAATTTGGTCAGAATATATTGTAGGAAATTCTTGAATCGATAAAATATCAATGATTACATATAATTCAATCTAAATATGTGAAAATAAATTTAATGAGTCAAAGTGTCTTTCACTGGCTCCAGGGAAAATAGGCTAAGTACATTTTTATAATAAATGCCAAGTACAGAGTGAATTATCTTTGTAAATTTAACAATCATCAATGAATTTGTCCCTTAGATTTCTTGTTCTGAATACTTAGAGGTGGAAAACCCATAACCTCAGAGAGAAAGAAAAAAGAAATGTCAGTGTCAGACTGTAAAAATGAAGCCGTGAGGGACTGGAGAGGTGGCTTAGCGATTAAGAACAGTGATCATTCTTGCAGAAGACCTGGATTCAAATCCCAGCACCCACGTGGCGGCTAACAATCGTCCGTGACTCCAGTTCTAGGGGATCCAACAACCTCTTCTGTCCTCCGGGGGCATTGCACAACACAGGTGCACTTACTTACATGCAGGCATAACACTCATACAAACAAAAATAATAAATTAAATATTTTTTTAAAAACGAAGCCTTGAAGGTTTTCGCTTCCAAATACATCAGGATTGCTTGGGAAAAGGCAAACCCTTTTGTCTTCTTTCTCTCCAGGACATCTTTTTCCTCTACTACACGACAGGATTCGGGTTAAGTAGCTTAGGGAGAAATTAACCAGTGAGTTGCCTTTTCCTCTGGAGCCAGCTAGCACTGATTCTTTGCTCTGAATTTACATCCTGCTTGGAAGAAATTGATTCATAATGTGAATTATACTGAATACACGCTGACTGCTCAGAAGCAGGGGTTATTTTTTTTGCCATTTAGTTAATGTTTTTCACTTTTCTGGTTAAAATAAACATGAATTATTTATACATATCTGAACCACCAATCCACATTTCACATCCCAAATAAAATTATTTTCATAGACTGTGTATTTAAATAAATAATAAATGTTAAGCTGCTGGCATGGAATGCCCAGACATTTCATTTTTATTACTTGAATAAATAGTATAAAAGCACAACCTAATTTATTCTTCCATATCAGAAAAAAATCAGAAAATTTCCACTAACCATTTTCCTGTTAGCTGATTTTATTATATCTCTTTATTCAATAGAAAGGTCTTGACATTGAAAGATCATTCACATAGCTCTAGCAACATGGTACATTTATTTAAACCACACTTGACTAGTGGTATATAAATAATCTCCCCTAAACCATATTGATTTCCCAAAGAGAATATTAAATGCTAACTAAATTCATAGATTGGAAGCAGTCCTGTCTCTGCCTTCATTTTTGATATAATCAAAAGTGATGACATTGGAGCTAGCTTATTTTTAATAATTCACACATTTAAAAGCAAAGAAAATATTACACGATTGCTGGGGGACATGAACTCTGGACTGCAAAACATATTCTCCTTTCCTTAAGGGAGGATAATGGATGCACCACATCATGGTGCCTTCCATGGATTAAGAATGTGTCCATTTATAATTGGTCTATAAATTAGCAGAGTGTATTATTCTCCAGATACCAGATACACGCAAAGCACAAATCTTTGGGAAGAATGTAGCTTACACAGTTTTTATTAGTCCTCACAGAATTGTGCTGAAGTATGTAATATTCTGATTTTGTAAGCCACAAAATTGGGCAATGCATGGTTCCTAGGCAATGAAAATTATTTTAATCATATTCTCACAGTATGCCTAGATGTTCACCCAACAGTTTTCCATTCCTTTCTAGACATCCAGCTAGATGCTATTTACTAGTTTCCCTAGTACTTATTGGCAGTCATGTGACCATGGGTGGAATATTATAATGCTACTCATGATCTCCAAAAATGTCATTACTATTGGCAGGCCCATAAGATTGGTGAAGAGAGGGTTCACCAGTCTCTGAATAGAAGGGAGCATCTCAGACCTGAAAACACAGTGACATCCAGGTGGACTGTTGTATGAACAAGCAATAGATTAGCATCCTGTAAATTTTAAAGTTTAATAGCTAACCTACTGTCATAGCTTACTTTCTATTACTGTGATAAAATAATCCAAGCAAAACCAATTTGAAGGAGGAAAAACTTGTTTGACTTAGATGTCCTGTTCAGAGTATGTCACTGAAGGAAGTGAAGGCAGGAACTTTAGCTAAGCAGGACAGTATCCTGAAGGCAACAGCAGAAGCAGAGACCTTGGAGGGATTGTGCTTACTGGCTTGCTCCTCTGGCCTGTGCTCAGCCTGCTTTTGTATACAACCCAGGACCACCTGCCCAGGGATGGCACCATGTACAGTGGGCTGGGCCCTCCCACATCATTCAACAATCAAGAAAATGCCTCACAGTCATGCCCACAGGCCAATGTGATAGAGGAAATCCACCAACTGAGGTTCCCTCTTCCCTGATGTGTCAAGTTGACAACTGAATCTACCCAGCACATCTACAATGGTTATATGCCACTAACCACCTACAAATGTGATAATACTGAAAATGTTGAATCTAGCAATCCTGGATTCTAGTCTCCTCTAAATCAATTCTTTTCTCAACTACTCAACTATAGCACTACAGTTATGCTCAACTATGCTATGAGTTACTATATCTTTGTAATTCTTTAGTCATTGAAAACTTAAGGTATACATTATTTCAGATCCATTGGCTATAATGCATACATCTATAAAAAAATCTTGATTTTCTTTTCTAAACTAGGGATGTTCCACCAAGAATTTTTTTTAATTTATTTAATACTCACATAATTAGTAGAAGCATTTCATTATAACAGCATTGACATAGTCAATTCCAGTTTCCAGAGCAAAGATGCATCTCTTTCAAAATTGACTGTAAATTTTTAGGTTCACAGTGCTGAATTAATACAGTTATAAGAATGTTTGTAATGCAATAATTTGAACATTTTTTGTGAAGTGATAGTTGTAAATCAGACACAACATTATGTCATTTAAATAATATTGTTTTCTTGATTTTTTAAGGAGGAAACTATCTTTGAGAACGTGAGGCTGAGAACAGATTTGTTACTTTTTTAGGCACAAGACTCTATATTTTATACATTTTTCATCAAATTTTTGTATATTCCGTACCCAAAATCGTAATCATCTTTATGCCATGCTGACATGCAACTCCTCCCTCAGACTCCTTCCTAAATGCTGGAATTGCAGATGTATGCTACCAAGACCAGAATGACTCTTAATATTAGATTCACAACATCGGTATTACTTATTTTTCTGGCCAAGAAATATTTATCATCTTACAATATCTACAGGCACTTTTGCTAGTCACAATTCAGACAGTGGGGGAGGGGATGCTACTGGCATCTAGTGAATGGAAGCCAGAGTTGCTGCCCTGCCTCAAATGCCAACAGCACTGAAATTGAGAAAGCCTAGGCTAGGTTGTGAGGTTAAGGGTGATTATGTCTGTTTTACTCATTTTTTCATGGTCAGCAAGTGGTAAAGTGGCTGAAATGTAGTGAACATCTAGTAGACTTTAATCCATGAATAAATTTCCTACATACCAATTATATCAAAGAGACCATACTTGGCCAATGGACGAGACAAGATTTGAAACTGAAATCTTAGTACTATGGCTCAGTAGGAATGTGATATTTAGTAAGTGACTCTACTTTTCTAGATTTTAGTCTTCGAACCCATAAACTGGAGGTAACAATGGTCCCCAATCAATAGAGCTGTTGTAAAGATAAAATGAAAATGTGGAATGCTCACCACAGTACGGAAGATGTCCACGAGAAAAATGACTTCTATTTTCTGAAAAGAACACAAACAATGCTTCCAGGGTTTTATCACGGTACCAGGCACAAAGCTAATGATGCTTATAATCTCATTTAATCATCTCAACACTACCTATACGATGAGATTTAAAGAAACAAAAGAAGAAATTGGCTATTAAAGATGTCCAGAAAACTAGTCTGTTCACACAACTTTTGAAAGACACACAATGCAGGAATGATAAGACACCAAACCCTAGTTCCTCTCCATTATAATTTATTGACTTCTTCATAAAAATGAAGCCTCATTCATGATCTTGGTGGTGTGACGGTCATCTCCTTTGGCTTTACCAATCTCTTTTTATTGAGCAAAATGGTACCATCTCACTTTTCCAGTACTTTCATCTGGAGTTGTAGCATATTCCAGAGGAAATTCAGCAGCTTACAAAATCAGTTGTCCTGAGTTGTATCCCTGGGAATAGGTTTACTTAAAAAGGAAGAATGCCTATATTTGTTACCGTGATATGTACTTTTGTTTTATCTACTTGTTAATTACATTCTGCAATCCTTGATATATAGCTTCTAGTCAGGTAAGATTTCTTAAAGTAATATTAATGCAATGGCACAGTAAGCATGCTGGAAAAAAGCTGATTTACTCACCTAGGTAACAGTTTCATAGTCATCTCAATGTTTAAGATACGAAAATCTAACCTCGGAGTATCATAAAACTTAGATCGACTTCACAGTGACAAAGGGATTTAATAAAGTCTCAAATTTCCTATTAAAGCTTATCTAATATCCGTCTAATGGTTAACAAGATTTGGAAAATTAAATATAACAACATTTTGAAAATGAAAACAAAATGAACTCATAAAGGAAAGAAGTCTGGGTGATTCTAATCTTTCAGTTTCTTTTCTTCCTTTCTCATTCTCTGAGCTTAATATTTCTCAGCTCATCTTATTTTTCTGTCTTTTTTCTGTCAGCAGAATGGCAGTTGGATTTGTTGTAACTTTTACTGATACTTCACATCTTATATCAGCTTAATGGAGCTTTGCTGGTTTCATAAAAGCAAATCAAAACAACATTCAGAAGTAGTTAGGGGCCTATAAAGGATCGGGAGGCAAATCTCCCAGTGATGGGAGGGGTGGGAGGCCATTTCAACTGTGCCCATTCCCCTTGACACCTTGCTAACAACCACTGCACAGTAGCAACTTGGTGGTCCCTGGGCTCTCATTGAAGTGTGCTTTGCTTTAGAAAAAGAAATAATAAGAAAACCTTCACCTGCTAATGACATAATAAATAGAGATTAAAGCTAAATGTTAACTTTAAAATGTTGCTATTAAGTAGATGTAAAGTATATATTGGCAAAATTTCATAAAAGTGTGTTGATTAATGGAGGGGTCACTGTACCCGCTGGACAAAGCACTTGGGCTGTGTACTTCGATATGCACTGCTTTTATAATATCATTTACATCGTTTCCTAGGAAACTAACATCATATGGTTTTGGTTTTGGTGAAGAGGCAAAAGTAGCCTATCAAAACATTATAGCAGCTCTCCAAGAGATGTTTTGGCAATGAATTTGCTTTAGTAATGTATATTAGGAAGAATTTCATTGCCGTTCATCAGATATTGGACATGAGACAGAACTGGCAATTAGTCATTGTGTATTGATTTTGACAGAAAGGGAAACCATTTTGAACTTTTGGGCCTACTTTTTAGTCTTCTCCTTTCTCCTCCCACTTTTAGGTGTTTCTCAAATTCAAAATGAGAAGTTATATAGGAAAAGTGGATTCAAAGCACTTTCACAGTTCTTTGTCTGCGTCTTCTTTTGCTTTATGAATTGTCAAGTTTCTTTATATTTTTGTGCCAGAAAGGGTGTGCTAAGCATTGTCTACAAAATGCCTAAACTCTGACTTTGAATATAATGTATGCAATGAATATTTGTGGTGTTTTCTCATTGCTTGGTAAGAATGAATATCCTGATAGCTAAATACTGTTTTGATATTGAAAATTACAAAGTGTTAGGGGAAAATAGCAATAACACTTAAAAATTAAACCTGCTGATAGTATAATTTCGGTTGCTTTTTCTTTGTATATGCCAAAAAGCTTCATGTTTGCTTGTGGAACTCTGATGAACACAGTTTCCAATGAAAATGTTACAGATATTGCTAATTTATTTTGTTCATTGAATTAGCCAGCTTAGACTATAACAAGATACTACAAATTGAATGGCTTGAATTAAAAAAAAAAAAAAAAAAAAAAAAAAAAAAAAAAAGTAGAAGTAGTATTTAAAAAAAATAAAAAGCCACCAAGCATGGTGGCCTCTGGCCTCTCCCAGTCTTTTTCCTGTGTCCTCTTAAAGCAACACTTGCTTCTTTTGAAGACAGAAATACTATTTGATCTGGACCCCACCCTTGTGTCCTCGCTTAACCTCAATTACTTCTACTATGATCCTGTTTAGACATATAGTCACACTGGAGGTTGAGGGCTTCAATATACAAATTGGGGTCAGCATAAACATTCAAAAACTAGCATGAATTAATTGAAAAATAGTAAACGGTCTGATACAAGTTTTTTGATGACCGTCAACTAACTTTCCTGGTGGCTAAGTGATCATTGTATGCTAACCTGAGTTTGATGACGAAAACACTGTTTTGTTTCTACAACTTGCTTATGGATTCTGATAACAATATGCACTTAAAGGCAAAACAAGATAATTAAAATACCTAGATGTATATGGGAGGAAAATTATTTAAAAATAACATTTCATGTAATCTTCAAGTTGTCTAATAAAACTATTCACCAGACTCAGTTGGAAGATGTTTCTTCCCGAATAGATTATCCACAATTTTTGAAGACATACTACAATAAACATTCTTCTCAGAAAAAATAGTTTCAGTGTGGGACTCTTGACAGCTTCATTTTCTGGCCAGTCAACTAGGTGAAAACTGAGCTGCCCAAAGAGAGTTGGCAAAATAGTTTACTCACTATAATTAAAAAAAGGGAAGTTTCTAAACCACAATTCTCTTCAACACTAATGTGAGCAACCAAATGTTATTTCCAGTGGATTTTTCTTTATTTCCTCATTCTTGGCAAGCTGGTACAGCTCTATGCTCTGAGGAATCAGAAAATTTTTCCATAAGATAGAAATGGTCTTCATGCCAGATGCAGAGTGGTATAATTATCCTGTTTGTTCTTTTCTGTACACAATCCATGTAGGATCCCAAATTCAGTAATTTTGAATTTGAACATTTATTTACACCTTAATTTGAAAATATCATAGCAACTTTGGAGTTCTGACAGAATATTTCATGGAACCATTTGATTTACTTATACAACTGAAAAATGACTTGATTGTAACCATGTTAGAAATCTATACCAAGGTATGAGCTTTTTTTTTT
>NW_008355477.1:3889681-3909334 GCF_000622305.1 Nannospalax galili
ATTTTTTGATTTTATTTGGTTCTGCTCAATGACACGGTCTGGCTTCAGAGGCATACTTGATAGATCTTGGTAGAAGGAAAAATTATATGAAAGCTTTAAGATTATAGATGCTTGTAGATGAAGTGTAATAATCATGATAAACTGTAATAAACAATCAATGCACACTTTACTACAGTTTTAAACTTCGTATAGTATCTAAGTATTGGGCACACAAATAAATCATTGATGATTTCCAGATGTTTTCATTTTTAAGCTGCTACCATATCTTCACCCTCCTCTTCTAGAAACAGAACAAAGTTTAAATTCTAATATCTACAAAGAAATGTTCCCAAATGTGCCACCAGTAATTTACTGAGCATGGAATGGAATCATTGTGTACTTGGAAATTCTGAGACAATAGGAGTCCAATGGATGCTGCTAAACTAACAGATGCCAACTCTCTGCTTGTGTTCCCCATCTTGCACATGCTAAAGCAGGATTTTGCACATTTTAGCCACTGCCTGTATTGTATATGGCAAAGCACTGTGTGAAACATGATTCGCTTTGAATGGATTTACCTATTTTGCACATCTCCATGGGTCCTATTTACCAGCCCTGAGTTGCAAATGGAAGTACAATTCATTCACCCTAAGATGTAAGGGCCTAAGGAGGAGATAACACTTCATGACTAATGGAATTCACGCTCTTAGAAAATAGCCTTGTTACTCTAACCTTTGCTTGCATCCACAGTGGCTGCTTTCAAGAACATATTTGTGTTTCCTCTTGCCTGTGAGCTTATATTAATTTCTCTCTCTAGGCTGATGCTCTGCCTCTTCTGGATTTTATGTTTTAAAAAGGGGCTTTCTCCCTTTGTTGACACTGACATCGTCAGGGGATTCTGTGCAGGGTTATAAGCTACTTTTTCAATATGTAAAGAAAAGATTTTTCTCTTCATAATTTCACAGAAATTTATTTGCAGATGACATTAAAGCTGACATTAAACATCACACCAATTCCTTTTCCCCGCTGATGTTACATAAACAGTACACACTTGCACATCCATACTTCACAAAGAGTGAAGGAGACTGCCTTCCTTCCAACCGTTTAGTCAAAAATAATGAATGAACTCTATATATGCAGCACAACTCTATTTTTTAACTCTCTAGATGCAGGATAACGCTGATTCTGTGGTACCCTCAAAGCTGCTTTTCTACTTTTGTCCTGCTAGTACATGAGACTGAACCTCTCAATCTATCATTTGAAATGATGTTGTCAAAAATATACCAAAACTTTTGCAAATTTAATTCCACCTTTAGTCGCATATTTTGCACAGCCCATGAAATATAAAATTTATTAAAGATAAAAATTATAACCACCTTTGTCATATCAGAGAATAACTTTTTTACTCTTTAACATTTATGTATTTATTTATATATTTATTTTGTGTATGTACGTATGTATGTTGAGGTCATAAAACAACCTAAGGTAGTTATTTCTCTCCTTCCACCATGTGGTTCCAGGGATCAAATGCTGGTTATCAGTTTTGATGGCAAATACTTTTACTCACTTGCTCAACTTTACTTTTCAATGGAGTTGCAGTAAACCTTTAAATACAAAGGTAGAGCTACTTTCTCCAGTCTACATACAAGTGTCTTTCTACATATCATGCACTAGGAAAAAAACCTAGGAAGTCCCGTAACATAGTCATAGATTATAAACAAATCTGTCTGAAATTACAGGCTCTCCCCAGGTATTTATGTTTCCTCAAAAACAGTGAAGGTGATAACCTTCACAAATACAACTTCATTTTTTTAGAAGAAGACACAAGCTCAGGTAACTGCTGTAGGGAAAGACTAGCGACTTCTGTCATAACAGGATCACAGAAAACAAGTGAGCTTCTAAGTACAAGTCACAAGGGCAGAGCTCCCCATGGCAGCCTTTTTGAAGAAGAGGAAAGGAGGAGTACTACTAAGTAGTGATGCTGAGAGCTGGTGAGACCATCTGGTGGAGTGGAGGAAAGTTTTCTCCAGGTAGGAGAGGGCCAACCCACTTATTTTTACACTTAAATATATTCTATCAATTTGCTCTTTTCTACAACAACCTGGGAGGTCTGTTACAGATGCCAACATGGCACTGAGGAGGAAAGAAAATTTTTTCCCCATTGCAGAACCTTGCAAATTAACTTGTTGAAAACTAACAAGAAAAAGGGAATTTTAAAAAAGCAATTAATTAATTAATTTATTCATTCATCTTGATTTACTGTGTGTGTGTGTGTGTGTGTGTGTGTGTGTGTGTGTGTGTGTGTATGCATGTGTGTGGAGAGCATATCTGTGGAGGTCAGGGCATGACTTGTAAAGGGACGTGATAAATTTGTGAAGTGATAATGCAAAGTAAAAGAACTTTGAACCATATTATAAGACAGGTTATTTCAGTAAATTTTATTTATGTGTCTTTAAGTCAATACCATGTCCAGTGATAAAAGTTGTCTCCTCTATTTCCAGTGATAAATTTCATGTACCTCTTCCCCTGGCTCTTACAATCTTTTGACCCCCTCGTCTGCAATGGTCCCTGAGCCCTGGGTTCTTTGCTCTCTGTTGTATGAAGAAGCTTCATTGATGGGAGTTGAGAGATGCATTGGTATTCTCTCTAAATATTCAAAAATTCAATTAAAAATATATAAAGTTGTGTCCTTTACTTTTTTTTGTGTGTGCTGTTTCTCAGTATTATCTTAAGCTAAAAATAATCCTTACGCCAAAGAAGCATATTTGGGGGTAACATAGAACTATTATTGATGGACATAAACTGAGATATGGCAACAGTGGTGTTATTTGTCTCCATCTGAGTTGTTTTTAGCACAACATTTATAATACCATTCCCACAAATTCTGTTTACCTTGTTATTATATGTGTGTAATCTCTGGAACCATGTGCTTGTCAAGAGACAAGCTGTGCATGTAAATGTGACTATTTTTGGAAAAGGAACACGGACTTTGCTTTACATTTTATTTAATTCGTGATTGAAAATACCTGTGTGTTAGAAGACAATTACATCTCCTCTGTTTCTTCATATTCTTCAGGAGTTAGGGGACATGTCACCACATCAGAAGTTAACATGTGGCCAGAGCCTCCCCACTAGATGGACCCTCCTGACTTCCACTGATATCTTAGACTGCCAGATGAGGTCATGGATCAGTGGAAATATATTCTCTCCATCTTGCTAGAAAGACTTTTGAGAGAAACAAATGAGGTTATGCAGCAGAGCACTGAAGGGTAAGAAACAAGTAGTGAAAACCGCATCAATGCTTTGAAATCTATGTCTCTAAAAATACTGTATTTCAAGGAATTACATCACTGACTCTCAACTGAGTGAGGGGTGGTTGGTGATTTCACCCCAGGGAATATTTAGCAACGTCTAAAGGCATTTGTTATTTGGACTTTAAAAATAGAATGTGAGTAATGCTAGTGGCATCTAGTAGGGCATAAGCCATGTATGCTGTTAAACACTCTATAATGTATGACAGCCCCCAAACTTCAGTAGTGGGGAGATGGAAGAATCCTGCTTTGGATCATCCCACTCCATATGTCAGTGTGCAGCCACACCCTGCCTCTTGCCTACAGCTCCAAACATAAACTACCACTGTCAGGGGACCCACAGACACAGATATTTAGAGTAAGACCAAAACATTGAATCATTGATTGAAGGTATTTGAGCTGTGCTTTCTGATAAGACTCCTTAATGCATAATTTTCATTGAAAGAAATGTCATGTGAGATGAGTGGACACAGGCATTCATGAGTAAATGGTCTCCTTCTCTCCTTATTCTGAGGGGTCCTGGCTAATTGGGAAAACTCCCATCCTCCGTTCTCCTGCTCCAAGCTTCCTTTGGCTTCTCTAAATATTTCTTTTGTTTTGTTTGGCCTTACCTTGGGCTTCAGAAACATCCCCTGGGGCATTGTGAGATCCTGTGTTTTCAGTGTTGATCCTTGGATGGATCATTAAAGAGCAATTAGGAGCCAGTAGTGGCGCCCCTTTGTAGAATAAAGTCAGCATTTTCACTTGCACTGTAACTCCTTTGTCTTTCTATTTTGGGAAAAGTAGAGGATTCTTGTAACTGAAAAGGAAAAATCACTGGCACTTTTTGAATGAAAGGTAGTCTGCAGTCTCCCAACTCTTATATTTAGGATTGATGATACTGAGGTCCTAAGGTGGTCCAATGTCCATGCTTCTTTATATTTGTTTCTTTGTTTGCTTGCTTGTTTATTTGAGTTTTTGTTTGAGTTTTGGTTTGGTAAGATTCCAACTCTTCTCATCTTGGGCTCCCAAGTGGTGTGATTAGATGTATGTGCTGGTTTGTGTATCTTTGCTCCACCAACACCCTAGGAAAGTAAAGGTTCCCTTTTCCTCATGACTTACACCAATTATAAAATAAATGATTAAGTCAATATTGACTTAGAAAAAGAAAGCAAATAAAGGTTTTTATTATTATTATTATTATTCCAACTCTTCTCATCTTGGGCTCCCAAGTGGTGTGATTAGATGTATGTGCTGGTTTGTGTATCTTTGCTCCACCAACACCCTAGGAAAGTAAAGGTTCCCTTTTCCTCATGACTTACACCAATTATAAAATAAATGATTAAGTCAATATTGACTTAGAAAAAGAAAGCAAATAAAGGTTTTTATTATTATTATTATTATTATTATTATTATTATTATTATTATAGGTTGGAATTATTCTAGGGATGATTTTTCAAACAGTACAGTTGGGTTGATTATGAATGAAGTTAAGCTTCCTATTTGTTCCAAGCAAGGCAATTGTTAGAATACAGTCAAATGAGGGGCTGGAGAGATGGCTCAGCGGTTAAGAACACTGACTGTTCTTGTAGAAGATCTGGGTTTGAATTCCAGCATTCACATGGCAGCTAACAACTGCCCATAACTCCAGTTCCAGGGGATCTGACAGCCTCTTCTGTCCTTCGCAGGCATTGCACAACATGGGTGCACTTAACTATATGCAGGCAACACACGCACACACATAAAATAAAAATAATAAATAAAATATTTTAAAAAAGAATACAGTCAAGTGAAAAAGTCAAGTGACAAAGATCACTTACAACCAATTGTTTTTGGATCTGCCATTTCTCCCAACCAAATCCTAACTTTAGTTAACTTTCTAGGCCTACCTTGATGTAGATCAAAATTTTCCAACAGAAATATCATGCCATCTACATCCTTTCCTAACCATCCTTCCCCATGTTCTTGGTTAATTTCCATTTATTCCTCAAGAAAGTATGTTTGAGGGCTGTAGAGATGACTCAGTGGTTAAGAGCACTGGCCGCTTTTCCAGGGGACCTGAGTTTACTTCTTAGCACCCTCATGGTGCCTAACATGTGTCCTAATTCCAGTTCCAGAGAATCCAACACCTTCTTCTGACCTCTGTGGGCTTTGCATGCATGTGGTGCACTTACATACATGTAGGCAAGACACCCTTAAACATAAATTAAAAATACACTGTCCTAGTTACTTTCTATTGCTGTGATAAAAATACTGACCAAAAGAGCTTAGGGAGGAAAAGGGTTTATTTGGCTTACAGCTTATAGTCCATCATCAAGAGAATTCAAGGCAGGAACCTGGAGCATGGGCCATGGAGACACACAGCTTATTGGCTTGGTCCCATGGCCTGTACTCAGCCTGCTTTGTTATATACCACCTTCCCAGGGGTAGCACCACCCACCGTAGGCTGGGCCCTCCCACATAACTCAATAAGCAAGAAAATACCCCACAGAGATGACCACAGGCCAATCCAATGGCAGAAATTCCTCAGCTGATGTTCCCTCTACCCAGATGTGTCAAGCTTAGAAATGGCCCCTTGTCAACTTGATGCACAAACACATCACTATTATCTTCAAAATCTTGGGACAGGAGAGATGGCTCAGCAGTTAGGAACACTGGCTGTTCTTGCAGAAGACTCAGGCTCGAATCCCAGCACCAACATAGCTGGGTAACAACTGTCCATAACTCCAGTTCCAGGGGATCCTACAGCCTCTTCTGTCCTCCATGGGCATTGCACGACATGGGTCACTTACTTACATGCAGGCATAACACTCATGCACGTAAAGTAAAAATAATAAATAAAAAATTTAAAAATAAATTTCTTGCTAATATTAATATTACAACATAAAACAATACAACTTTAAAACTCCTACAATCCTTAAAATTTTAAGCACTTTAACAGTTTAATGTCTCATTAAAATAATCCAAAGTCTCTCAACTACGAGCTCCTGTAAAATACAAAATAAGTTACCTACATTCTATCTTATTTCAAAAGGGAAGAATCAGGCATGCTTAAGTAAAACCTAAGTCCAGCAATGTAGCTCAATGTTAGACGTCAGGGGTTCACTCAAGAACTTCTGAGTTCCAAAGGGCTTGGGCGACACCAATTTTTTGGCTCTTCCACAGCACATGCAGCTTGTTTCATAGGCTCATACCAGCTCCATTCCACACCTGCTGCTGCCCTTGGTGGTCGTCCCATGGTCCTAGCATCTCCATTATGCTGGGATCTCTACTAAAACTGAGGCTGCACCTTCACCAATAGGCTCTTCTTGCCTCTCTGGGTGCAAAGCCTCAGATTCTCTCCATAACCCCTTCATTCCTGGGGGTCTTCACTGCAACTGAAGCTATACTTTCACCACTGGCCTTTCTGGCTTCTCACAGAGCCAAGCCTCAGCTGTTCTCTGTGACCTCTTCATGCTTTCAAATCTAGAACCATGCAGGAGACTCTTATACATTACCAAGTCCAGCTTCCAGTTTCACATGGAGACTTGGGTCCCTCTGGACCATAGCTTCTGTGTGCTGCCCCTAGGAAATACTTCCCAGAAGATTTTGTCACAGTGATGCTGGTCTCTTGTTACTCACAGCTGATTTTTCAGCCCCAGCTAACCAGCATCAGTTGTGTCTGCAGGTGAGTGCACCCGTGTCATGCAATGCCACCGAGGTCAGAAGAGGGCTTCAGATTTCCCTGGAACTGGAGTTAAGGACGGTTTGCAGCCGCCATATGGGTGCTGAGAATCAAACCCAGATCCTCTGCAAGAGCAGTCAGTGCTCTTAACTGCTGAGCCATCTCTCCAGCCCGAAGAAACTGGACTTCTAAAGGAGAAAGAAAAGGATGCTTAGGAAAGTCAGTGTTGACATGTTAAGACAATTTCTGAAATTTGTCAATACAAATGTGCTTGTCTTTCCATTTTCTTTGTCAACATGAAAGTCTTCTGAGGTCAGTAGTGCACACAGCTCCAATTGGTCAAATGGGGTCCTAGTTTCCTTTATCCATGGCTGCTTGCTCAGTCGCCTCCTTAGATACAAAACACCAAGTGGAGCTAACGAAATAAGACTAAGCCAGAGCTCAGTGTGCTTTTTCTGTAAAGAGCCACAGGGTAAACATTTTTAGCTTTTTAAACTAAATGATTTTTTTGCTGGAATAATTTGCCTAGTCTGTTGCACCACAAAGGCATGTTGAAAAATTAGCATGATTACATTTCAATGAAACTTTATTTAAAAACAAGCAGTGAACTAGATGGAGACCATGGGACATAATTTGGCAACTACTTTTCTGGCTCCTCATGTGCCAACATGGAAAGAAACAATTCACTTAATAAATGGTACTGTCTTTTCTACTATAATGTGTGAACTTACAAAAATATAGCATCAGATTTGAAGCTATAACAAAAATTAGCTATTTGGGGAAAATATTTAATCTCATGGTCTCCATCTATTTCACTAGTCAAGTGGAAAAAAAAATTAAGATTGTAAAAATAATTGATTTAGAGCATTATGGTCAGTAAATTTAGAAGGACAGTTTAGGTACAATAATAATGGGCAAAATAACAAAATAATTGATATTTTGGACATAATCTTCTGCCTTCTGAAAGTCAAAAACTGTCAAGTACAAATTAAAAATGTAAGGCTCAAAGAGAATGAAAATACAGGAAATATTTTTAAAAAGCAAAAAGCTCATATCTTCATATAAAGAAAGTATCCAAACTAAGAAGAAAAGAAGTACCCAACTCTTGTTATAGATATGGGAAAATGATTTTAATAGATGAGACAAAAGGAAGTAAAATACTTTATAATCTCGTAAGTTACCAAAATTTTAGACTAAACAATATGGTTTCCTCCTTTCTAGTAATGAGTTATTTCTTAAAGAATATAATGCTAAGGTAGTTTTATAATCAACTCTCATTCTTTACTGATTGAAATAAAAACTTTGGGAAACATTTAAAACTCAAACATAGCTGATTACATGAAAAAAGACAAAACACAAAATATTGTATAAATCCATTTGTATGACGTTTCTAGAAAAGCAAATCTATAGCAATAGGAAAGGCTTTATGGAGCAGAGAGTAGGAAGGGGATTGTCTGTGACTAGGCACAAGGGATCTTGTTGAGGTGGTGGAAAGGTTCTACACCTGAATTTTACTGATGGTTGCATAGCTTGGTATAGTTACTAAAAGTAATTTAAATGGAAAGAATTTTATGATATGTACCTTTTTTCAGTACTGGGGATTAAGGAAAAAGCCTTGCCTATGCTAGGTTAACTGCTCTACCACTGAGCAACATCCTCAGACCATTCTTTTTATTTCATTTTTGTGACAGGGTCTCTCTAAGCTATTCTGATGGTCTTATACCCAGGATACTCCTTCTTCTGGTGTCTAAGGAGTTGAGAGTCCAGTCATGTGCCACCAGGACAAGCTGTAAACTTTCCCTTAATAAAACTGTTAAGGATTTCGAGTAATGGCACTTAAAGTTGTAAACTAAAAATATAAATATGTACGCTGTGAACAAAATTTGTTGAAATTTATCTCTATGTACCTGTTTATCCACATATGTATCCAATATTTATTATTTTTATTATTTTATGCATATGAGTGTATAGTCTGCATGTATGTATGTGCTGCCTATGCAACACGCATGGAGGTCAGAAGAAGGCATTGGATCCCCTGGAACTGGAGTTATAGATGGTTTTTAGCTGCCATGTGGGTGCTGGGAACTGAACCAAGGTCCTCTGCAAGAGCAGCCAGTACTCTTAACAGCTGAGTCATGTCTCAAGGCTCCATTTTTTTTTCTTTTGTAATTATTTCATTTTCATTATTTTTCAGACAGGGTCTCACTGTGTATCCCTGACTGGCCTGGAACTCACTATGTAGAACAGCTTGGCCTCAAATTCACAGTGATCTGCATGATTCTGCCACCCAAGTGCTGGAATTAAAGACATGCTCCACCACACCCAGCCATGCCCAGCTATTATTTTGTTTTTTAATATTGATTTTTATTCTTAGACTTTTTGATATTCACATATTCTATATTGACCATTTATTACTTAAATCAATAAACGTACAGATGAAAAACAAACTTTTGGAAAGATGAAGTTCAGTTCCTTTTCCACAGAGTATCCCCTGACTTTTCACATTGGGTTGATATTAGTGGCCAACACTCCAACAATCACATGCCATATCACAGAGTATCTGTGAGACACCACATTTCCAAATGAATAATTGGCTCTTTTGTTGAATAAAGTCGTGTGTGTCTGTGTGTCTGTGTGTGTGTTTGTGTTTCAAGTGAGTAGTGAGAGAAGATCTAATTCTAGAGGTCCAGAAAACCTCTCCCTAAAACAAGAGCAACTGTTTTTATTCAGGATGTCAGTGATTCTGTTATTACTATCTGATAGAAACATTTGAAGTAGAATTAATTTGTTTCCAGGGAATCAAGATTTATGGGGTTGGAGAGATGGCTCAGCATTTAAGAGCACTGGCTACTCTTTCAGAGGACCTGGGTTTGCTTCTTAGCACCCACATTATGGATAACAACCATCTGTAACTGCAGTTACTGTAACTGCAGTTCTGATGCCCTCTTCCTACCTCCACAAGCATTGCATGACACAGATGTACTTGGATACATATAGGCAATACACGCATACACATAAAATAAAAAAAGATTTAGTCCATTTATACATTCTTTCAGAGGCATGACCTTTCAAAGAGTCAAGTAATACTTTAGCTTACAGCATTAGATGTTTTGGTTGGTGGTCAAATTAAAAAAATGGCTACAAATGAATACAGCATGCCAAAGTTGTCCAAAAGATGATCACTGCTACACTCATTTACAAGATTACTTAAATGTGTTCTTTTGGGGTCTGGAGAGATGGCTCAGTGGTTAAGAGCACTGATTGCTCTTACAGAGGACCCGGGTTCAATTCCCAGCACCCACATGGCAGCTACAAACCTTCCTTAACTCCAGTTCCAGGGGAATCTGAAGCCCTCTTCTGTCATCCGTGGCATTGCAAGACACGGGTGCACTCACATACATATACACAATATACTCATACACATAAAAAAAAGTAAAAATAAATAAAAAAGACCAAAAAAAGTGTTCCTTTTTGAATCTCATAGATGATTCTCATTATTCAGGGTTGTTTGTTCAGTCCCCTCTCACTATTGTCCCAAATTAGACCCACTTACTATGGATTGCTCTCTGGCCACAGTGTAGTCCTATACTCAAATCTTCCCATATATCACTTCTAACATCTTGGTGAAACAGCAATTTCAAAGACAACATTTTTCACTTTACATATAAGCTGTACTCTAATACTTTTCAAAAATATTAATATTGGGGGAAAAGATAGTATACCCCAATATAAATACAATTACCACGTGTAATAGTTTGAATGAGAACATCCTCCATAGGTTCCAAGTATTTGGACATTTTGTCCCCAGTTGGTGGCACTGTTTTGGGAGATTTCAAAAGGTGTGGCCGTGCTAGAGGAACACATCATTGGGTGCTGGCTTAGGGAGTTCTTAACCCTTGCAGGATCTCCAGTTGTGCTCTGCTTCCCATGCCTGCTTGAAGATGTGAAAGCTTAGCTTCTGCTCCTACTCCAGCCACCTCTGCTACCATGTCTCCCCGCCACGATGGACTCTAGCCCCTTTGGAGCTGTAAGCTAAATGAACTCTTCCTTTTATAAGTCCCCTTGGTCATGATATTTCTATTAAAACCACAGAAAAGTAACTAATACAGCACACTTCCTTTCTGATGTCCAGGTCTCTGTGGTAACCATACTTCTAATTGACAGATTAAAATGTGGATTTATTTTTATTATTGTCCTCACCCAGATATGGCCAACTGGAAGACAAAATATTTTATGGACATTATAAATTTGATTTGTCTGTTTATTTTCTTGCTTATGTGTTCATTTTTTACTTTTGAAACAGGTTCATGTCCTATTACCCAAGCTGGCCTCTAAATTTTCATCCTCTGGTCTCAGCCTCCTTAGTGCTAGGATTTCAGGCATGCACCACTGCTTATGACTAATCTTTTTTCATTTCTTTGAAAAATTTCCTTTTGTATCGTTGTGCTCTTTTGTTGTTATAAATAAAAAAGAAAGCTCTTATGTTCATATTCCTCAAATACTTTAGATACTTTCCATCAATCAAATGCCTACAGGTAGCAGAACAATAAATTCTTCTAACAAGTAGGAAAAAGAAAACACGCTCTGCTATGGGCTGTGCTAATTAGCTTCTAATTATCTAAAAATAATTAGGCCAACCTTCTTGAAACTCAATGTAGTTTATTGTCCTGAGAGGTTCATTCTAAAATACATTTTGGTATTCTATGCATGTTCATTGTAAGAATACTATGAACTTGCTGCCTTAAAAAGTTCAATTGCAATGTCTTCATAAAACCATTACCAGTAGTAACATTTAGTCTAGCATCTCACAGAATGTTTTCAGTACAGACATAACCATCAAGTATTTATTCAGCAAATTTTTATTGGCCTATTAAGAGCCAAGGCAATCTCTAGCGCATGGCAGCATGTTTTCTAATCTGTCAACTTGGTGTTTATTGTCATGTGAATGTCCTTCATGATGTCACAAAATTTGGATCTGCTATACCATTTTGTTCTGCTGTCTCTTCTCCCTTTGATGTATGTACATGTGTACAGAGGGGGTGCACATGTATGTCTGTCGATATGTATGGAAGTCAGAGGTTGATGTCAGATACTGTCCTATACCTCTCTCCTTCCTGCTTTTTGAGACAGGGTATGTCACTGAGCCTAGAGCCAACCAATTTTCAAGATTGGCTGCCCAGTGACCTCCAGGAATCCTCCTGTCTTGGCCTTCACTACAGCATTGGCATTATAGATGTGCATCTCTTCACCTGGCTTTTACCTGTGTGCCAGGGATCATAATTCAGTTCTTCAGGCTTGTGTAGCAGGCACAATACTGAACCACCTCCGCAGCGCTGTTTTGATGTTTTTGAGGCAAGGCCTCGCTATATAGCCCAGACTGGCTTTGAATAGGTGTGGGATTACAGATGTGTTCCATGATATGGCTTAGCTTGCCACATCACTTTAAAGGGCACATAATTATTGTAGATACGTTTTTCAAAAACAATGACAGAAAATTCCCCATTCTCCCTATAGCTCTTTTGAACTTTGCTACACCCACAAAGAGATAGAATCTATGTCACCTTATCTTTATGAAACTTTATGATTGGTTCAGCCTGGCAGATACAATACAGATGACTTCTAAGAGAGAAAGCCTGTACCATGTAGAGAGACCGTGTGCAGCTGTTTCAGCTGACAGCCGCAGCTGAGGTCTCAGGTAAGAGCCAGCATCAACTGTCAGCATGTGCTCCTCAGATTACTCCAGTGTCCAATCTTCAAATTACAGTAACCAGCAACAAATAGTGCACAAACATCTGTACCCACCGAACCCCTCCATAGTCACAGATTTGTGACCAAAATACACAGGGTTTAAGTCATTAATTCACCAGGCAGTTTGTTACACAGCTATGGAAGAGAGGATCAGCAACGTGACTTTGAATAACCATAATATATTTTAAATCAAATACTTACTTTTGGACATGCATATTAATAGAGTGTTTTGGAACTGCCCTTGCTATTGGTTTGCTAATACAAGCATCATTTATGTCTACATTGCTGACCACAATATGTGAAATATGATTTTCTCAATATTAATTTCCCAAAAGTAGAAAAGCAATTCAATAGGAGCTTAGAAAGATGGTTCAGCAGTTAAGAATACTGGCTGCTCTTGCAGAGGACACAGGCTTGGTTCCCAGCACCGACATGGCAGCTAAGAACTATCCATAACTCTACTTCCAGGGAATCTAATGCCCTATTCTGATCTCCATGGGCATTGCATGACATGGGTTTTCTTACATAGATGCAGGCAACATACTCATACACATAAAATAAAAATAATAAAACATTCATTAAAAAGAAATGCAAGACAGTGGCTATACAAAACGTAGGGAACTTTGATGTTAGTTTTAGCAGTTAAATTTGATGTAGTTAAGTAGTCTATGTATGGCTTAGGAAAAAATATGCTATGTATGGTTTAGGAAAAAATATGAGGAAATGGCTCAGTTCATAAAATGCTTGCCCCTGAAATGTGAGAACTGGAGGTTGATTCTCCAGTACCCATGTAAATACCAGGTGGGCATGGTGATCCACCGGAAACAGGTGATCCCTCAGACATATAGGTTAGCTAGATCAGCAAAATCAGTGAGTTCCAATTCAGCAAGAGTTCTTGCCTCAAAATAAGTTAAGGTGAAGAGCGACTGAAAAAGGCATCCTTAGATTAACCTTTGCCTTCTACATGCATACACACAGGTGCACATGTAACTACACACTTTTTCATCAACACATGTGAACACACATACCCACATTGCATACACACCACACATAATACACAGTAAAAAATAGTTATATGTAAGCTAGGCCATAAGATCCATGCTTGTAATCCTGGTGCTTAGGAAGCTGAGGCAGAGGAATTGCAAGTTTAAAGTCAGCAAAGAAAGGAAGGCAGGAAGGCAGGAAGGCAGGAAGGCAGGAAGGAAGGAAGGAAGGAAAATGATATAGTATATTTAAAACGGTGTGGTGAAATGAATGCATATAAACTCAGTGACAAAACCTGAAGAATCACTGAATATAGTAAAACCGCTATGAAAGAGAGTATTTAACTTATTCATCAAAAATTATCGATTTAAATATTTCACATGAGGCAAAGGTGATAACACAAATAAGAATTTTGAAGGTGTCTTTTAGTTTTGATCACATCAGTTAGAATGTGAACATACCTGATAAAATTATTTATTATCTAAGAGTGGTAAGCTAAAGTTAAAAGACAATGTTTTTGTATTCACTACTACAATTTTTTAAAAATGTCATGGCTATAATGCCAACTGCCTTTACTAATTATGTCTATGTTAGCAAACAACTTCCTATTTTATCGCATTAATAATACTAATATCTGAAGGTGGATATAGTAGCTTACAAGGTGCTTGCCAATTTGTGTTCATTGCTTTGTTCTTCAGAACAAAATGAAA
The DNA here is from genome assembly GCF_000622305.1 of Nannospalax galili. Classification (NCBI taxonomy): domain Eukaryota; kingdom Metazoa; phylum Chordata; class Mammalia; order Rodentia; family Spalacidae; genus Nannospalax; species Nannospalax galili. The sequence continues at coordinate 3,904,057 of NW_008355477.1, forward strand.
GGATCAGCATTATTTTCATCATTTTATTGAGAAAAAAAGAACATCCAAGAATTTGAAGTTGCAAGGCAGAGACAGCCAGAGCTTGGACACAAATACTGTATCATCATCTCAACTAGAGCCCTTTAAAAGTGGAAACCAGAGAAGCCTAAACCTTTCCTTATCTTAAGTTTGTCACTTGCATTAGGCTAAAATCTTATCACCCAGAGTAATGGTAAACAAATCTTTTCTGTAAGTGACAAATGGTAAACAGTCCCAGCTTTGTGGGTCATCTGGTCTACCACCCAGACTACTTTCCTCTGGCATTGTAGCACACAAGCAGCCACGGCTATGTACACATGATAAGTATGGCTGTGTTCTAGTAAAGCTATATTCACAAAAACACAGAGGACCATGGGGTGCTGAGCCCTGATATAAAAGGATGAGTGAAGCTCAAAGGAAATGTCATGTGTACTTTTTTATTGCGTTTTTAAAACTTCATACCCTATTTCCCACTCAAAACTAGAACCCCCCCAATCCATGCCTCCTCCATCCACCCACTTAACCCTATATACTTTGCCATACACATTAAGTCCTATTCATTCAAGTATTTATACCCAAGTGTCCTTCAGTGTAAATGTGTCCACTGGAGCCTAGTCAGCCCATCCAGTGTTCACAGTGTTCATATGTAAGTCATACTCTCCCTCACCGAGCAGCAACCAGTCTCAAATAGTTCTCAGTCTAGTGCTGGCCTGCCACCTATACCCTGTTCACTTCATTATCCCCCTCTCTTTCTCTCTCTCTCTCTATCTCTCTCTCTCTCTCCTTCCCTCCCTCCTTGCCTCTCCCTCTCCCCATTCTCTCTTCTCTCTCCTCCCACTTTTCTCCCTACCCTGTGCACCTTCCTTATTCTCTTCTGCCCCTTACTTCCTTTGGTAGGCACTTGGTTTTCATTTCCCAGGCATGGAGATCTGGCATTCCTTTCTACAGTAAACTCGATAGATTATAGATAGATAGATAGATAGATAGATAGATAGATAGATAGATGGATGATGGATGGATGGATGGATTAATGGATGGATAGATAGATAGATAGATAGATAGATAGATAGATAGATAGATAGATAGATAGATAGATAGATAGATAGATAGATAGATAGATAGATAGATAGATAGATAGATAGATAGATAGATAGATAGATAGATAGATAGATAGATAGATAGATAGATAGATAGATAGATAGATAGATAGATAGATAGATAGATAGATAGATAGATAGATAGATAGATAGATAGATAGATAGATAGATAGATAGATAGATAGATAGATAGATAGATAGATAGATAGATAGATAGATAGATAGATAGATAGATAGATAGATAGATAGATAGGTAGATGACAAAGATAGATAGATATATAGACATATATAGATATATAGACATAGATATATCTCACAGATCAATTATTTTACTCCTGGCACTTGCGTGGTTTCCATTTTATTACTTGGACATAAGGCATTTTATGCATACCCTGACGATTGTGTGGAGTAACTGCCTAGAAGGAGAATTACTAGCAGGAGGATCTATGCATCTGTAAATTTGCTTCAGATTGTCATCTGATCCCCTTCTTGTTAGTAGCAGGCATTGAACTCCCACCAGCAGCCTGTAGAGCACCTGTTCTATGTAGCCTCACCAATGGTATATGGACTCAAACCTTTAGATTTATTCTATTGTTAGATAAGAAATGATAGCTCACTGTAGTTTTAATTACTATTGTTTTTGGTTTTGTTGTTGTTGTTTTTTTTTTTTTTTGGTTTTTTGGGGTTTTTCTTTTTGTAAGTAAGATGAACTTAGGACCAATTATATATCTCCTGTTTAAAACTTTTGTCCTTTTTTTCCTTTGGGATCATGGGTTTTTCTTTACAAAATTTAAACACTAATTACATATGGAGAAGATTGTCTTCCGTCTCAATAGTTCATAATTTCTTTAAACTCCACTTATTCTTGTTTTTGCCATTCAAAGGTTTTTTAAAATTTTTATATGAAGATAGAGTTATTGGTTATAAATAGATATAAATATAGAGATAGATCATACAAATACAAATAAATATCTACAGGAAATATAAATACCTAGATTTTTCAATCTCCATGTGCTGAACATCTGAGATGAATATTAGAATGAAATATGAATTGGATATGAATATTAGATGAAAATTATAAAACAAGATCACGGAAGATAATATTCTAAACGTTTGTGATCTGATAGCAGAATAGCTACCTTCAAAAGGGGCATGTGATTTTTGTCTATTTTGCTTTCTGTATCGCCAGTAAACACTTGCACAGTGGTACCAATGGCTTTCTGTAACATGAAATTTAAGAGCTGTTACAATTAAATTTTATGCAAGCTGCTGCAAAGATAACGTGCTTGTATGAAGACTTTCAGACTTACTAAAACACACTGAATATCACTTTTTTACAACTAATAAAAGATTTTCCTAGTCAGGCATGGTGGCACTGGGTTCTTATTCCAGCACTCAGCAGGTAGAGGCAGGAGGATTAAGAGTTCAAAGTTAACTTCAGCTATATAGAGATGAAAGCACAGCCCGGGCTACACGAGACTCCATCAAAGAAGTAAGAAATCAAAAATAAAAGAAGGAAAAAAGAAGGAAGAATTTACTATCCTTCCTTATTAAGTAACATTTAGCTTTAAATTAACCCTGATCCTGTGGCTCAGTTCCATTTCTCATTTATTTTATGTATCTCACCAGAACAAACAATAACCAGTTTCAAACAATACTTGGAAAATCCATTTAAACTTCTGATGAAAATCTACTTGCAAGGAAAAGTATTTCATGACAGTCATCACTGTATCATTTTTTAAAGTTTTTTTATTTTAGTAAATTATGAAATTAATTTATTTGCTTGTGGGGGCACATGTGTGCTTCGGCATGAGTGTGTAGTTCAGAGGACACTTTTGGAAGTGAGTTCTGTCCTTCCACATTGTGGATTCCAATTCTGGTTGTCAGCCTTGGAAGGAAGTGTCATTCGCTGAGTCTCACCATCCCAACTCTTTTGTTTTTTCTAATTGTCTTCTCACCTCCCCAGCAAAGGAGAATCAGAAAACTGAATTTAAAGACAGGTCAGTTATGGCACATATTTTATACCCCGGGCTCACTGTTGCTACTGAGTTGGCATTATCGCCAAACAGACGACTTTTTCTTTCTTTTTTTTTTTTTTTCAGGAAGAAGAGGCAGGATGGGTGCCTGGGGTGGGGGTGCAGTCAGAACTGTGATGTCACAGATTTCTTTGTCTCTTGGGAAACTCATCCATCAAACTGTCACCTCTGATTCTGTGTGGGGTCACTACGGAGGCAGCATGCCCCAGTTTGGGCATTCTGAAGTGTCAGTATGTAGTGGAGCTGCTGGTGTGGAGGCGATTCATTTTGTTTCAAAGGCCCAGTGGCACGCTGCCGAACACACGCACAAGCACAGCGCCACTCCTTAGAAATAATGACTCTAAGGCAAGCAGCCTTCATTTCGAGATGTAGAACCGTGCCATCTGCTTGTCTCCTTTGTGGTTTATTCGTTTCAGTGTTTTAAATGACGTAGTGAAAAAGGTAAGTCTTCTTTTTTTGAAAAATGAAGGGAAAAGGGAGGAATTTCAGACTGCCTATGGCATATCAAAAACGTATGCAGCATATTTCTCTTAAGTTATAAAGGGATTTGATTTTTACAGTGTAAATATGATTTATAATGAAATTGTGGATCCTGTCCTGGAAATATAAGGTCAACTTTTTATGTTTTTTAAAGGCTCTGCCTTACAACTTAGTAATATTACTCTCTTTAAACAGAACTGGTTTTCAAAAAATGAAATTTTATAAAAATAGTACAAAAATAGTAGTTTGGGGATAGATTGAGCAAAGTAACCACTGTACACGGCAAAGGGCTGTCTTTGCTTCAGGTCAGTGTAGGCAGGCAGCTTCTAGTTGGATGCTCCATAACTTGCTGGAACGCTTTCTGTTACCGAAGGAAGGATGGTATTATAAAACCCAAGAGTTCGAAGCCCAGGAGCTCCCTTTGCACCCCTGAAAGATTGCTGAATGTCTGATGGCCAGAGAAGAGAGCAAAGATTCACCTGCATGCCTGTCGCCTGTCATAGTCTGTCAAATTCCCAGGCTTGCTCTCAGTGTGTGTTCTGGCTGCAGAGGGGAGCAAAGGGCTGACTTCAAGGCCTCTGAAGACTGGCCTGGCAAAAACAAGCACCCGGCTTGCCTACCCTCCCTCCTCTCTCCCCAGGAGAGGCGCTTCTGCAGAAGTCATTTGGTGTGTGTGCCGCTTTTCCTTGTGAGAGGATTAGAGAGTAGGAGAGAGAAGGCTTTGTGCAGGGGGGGTGGGGGGAATCCTAGGAGAGGTTAGTGGGAAGAAAGGAAGCAGGGAAGGACAGTTTCTGCTCTCCTAGTCCCCTGTCAACTGACTGTGAGAGCGACAGTTGCCTGACCTGAAGAAACTAGGGATTTTCTTTCGTCCACATAGGAGACACTGGTAAGGCAAATTTTTTTGTACTACACTGGTAAGCTCCTGCAGTTGCCTTTTGAAGTGCCTGGGATCCCAAGGAAAGGAAGTTGGTTAGTGATTCTGGGGACATCCTGCATTGTTTCTGCCTGGTATTTGGGAGAGTCGCTGTTTCCTGCACAAAGGGCTTGTGGCCAGAGAACAATTTTACTTCTTCCAAACTTGATTGCCATCACTTTTGAGTAATGGGCTGGAAGAAAATGCAGGCACAGGAAGATGGTAGGCCCCATACTGGAATGCACTTATCTGTAGGATAATCACATCTTAAAGCATTTCTATCTAAATTTGATCAGTTTGAAGGTATAATTGTATAGGAATGTGGAGAAAAATCAGACTTTTCTAGACAATTCTCAATTATTTATGTTCCTGTGAGAATGTATTTTACCGCTGTGTATTTCACCGCTTTTGGAACTAGGACTGTGTGGGCCAGAATCAAAGCTAATAAATCAAGGAGTAGCAAGAACAAGTTCCAGGCAGTAGAGACCAGGGCAAAAATCTGCCAGTGAAGTGAGGAAAATGGGATTTGGAGTTGCCTGTGAAGAACTGAAAAGTCTCCATTTATTACACAGAGAACTGTGCTCACTAGAGAGAGAGGTAATGAGGGACTTGTCCTCAAGATTAGAAGGAATAGGTGGCACACAGGGCCTTTAACATTTTCAAAGAATCAGTACTCACACGGCCTTAATGGCAACTGTGTTATTCCCTAATACTATTCTGTTATTTTTAGGTAT
>NW_008355477.1:3909388-3950302 GCF_000622305.1 Nannospalax galili
CATTATATATAATATAGATAATATAATAATATAATATTATATATATATATATCCTTTCATTATCTCTTAGGAAACTTGATCCTAAAGAGTTCATAAGTACTTATTCTTCTTCACTCCATTTATAAAACAAGCAAGTTACTGAGGGGGTATGTTCAAAGTCTGGGGGGGGGCAAGGGAAGTGGGAGGTAGGGAGTGGGATGAGGGGATGTAGTAAAGGGAACAGTGGCAGCCTGCTGATCCAGAAGCCTCTCTTAGTAGCTGCAACCAAATTCCTGAAATCTCTGTCCACCCCTCCCCCTCCTGCAGAACAGCAGCATAAGCTTTGTTGTTGGCTCTCTGAAAACTTTGGGTGCTGCCTAACATTAAGGGGTTTTCTGTGTGTTCCGCGCTCTATGCAATGTGCCATTGGAAAATGTTTCCTTTCTAAATGTAATATATATCAAATAACACCCTTATTCTCATTCCAGTTGAATCTGTCTATCATGAAAACATTGATCAAGTAAAATGATCCTGTAATAATTATGTAGGTCTACAACTTTTATTTCAATTGGAAACAAGGTCCAGAGGGTTTTTTTTCTACTTAATTCTGCAATCTTAAAATGACCTAATTATTAGAATACGTAAATACTGAAAACATGTACCATTTACTTAGTAACACTCAGAGGTTTTGGAAATATGCAATTTAAATAAATTTTTTGTGCATATATTAATGTGAAAACTAGAAAAAAATACATTATCTCTTTAAAATGAACTAATTATTTGTAATGTATCTCTTGCCAAAAATTAAGTCAATTTTTGTTCACTCTCGAGTTTTCATTCTTCTATCAACTGAAAATGTTAATTCAACCAAATGGTTTTATCTTCCACCTCTATGAATTGTTTACAGAATGGTGACAGTTAATTGCAGAGGGAGATGAGTGTGAGATAACAGTTAATCAATGTAGCTGTGGACTGTGAGGATCCCCAGGAGGCTTGCAGGTTTGATCAGTGTCACTATTCTCTGGCCTATGATCACTCCACTTTCAAATACTATTTACCGTCATCACATTTGAGCCCTAGAGCATGGAGCTTATTAGAATTGATTTTCTTTCCAGGATGATATTTTATTTTGGCTGGTCATTTTTCATTACTGCTTTCTGAGATTCTCGTTCACCTGGCATATATTTATTGAGTGCCTGTTGTCTCCAGAGTGACCCAGATTTGCTAGGAGACGTATGGACATTGTTTTTGTAGGGTGTGCTGCAGAGGCAGTCAAGGCCAGAGGCAGAGAGACCATCTCTTGCTGTTCCAATGATTGTTTGCCTGGGCACATATCTCAGTTGCAAATGTGTTTTTAGCAACAACAGAAAATATACCAATTCTTCTGAATTATTGATACATTAAAATATAGCAGTGGCTACTTAGAACCTGGAAGCTAAGTTAATCAATAATCTTCTCACATTGCCCCAGACCCTCTGTGTGTTGTTCTCATTGCTGGGCATTTAAATAATTCAAAAGGAAGACTTCTGAATTAATCTCACCATTGCACAAGAAGGGGAAATACAGACCAAAAGCTTTTGGCAAACTAATCTTTACAGCTTACAAATGGTTATTCATTCTCATTTTTTCTTTGCTGTGATTTAGTTTATTGTTAGATAACTTTTGTTAAGTCATAGGATATTTCCCAACAATATATATAAAGTTTATAATCATACCTATAAGAAAAAAAGAAACATGGGATGTAAATTCTTCTGGAATCTACCATGTGCCAGATATTGCCACAAACACTTTACAAACATGTTCCCACTTACTCTTTTCAACAGCACTGAAAACTAGATACTATGCCCATTTAGAAGACAAGGGATCCAAGGTCCTGAGAATGAGGTAGACCATGTCATGCTTCTGCTAAGGTAGCAGATGAGGGGCCCCTCTTCAATCACAGTCGTTTTGAGTTCATTTCTCTATTGATCTTTCACCACTCAGGTCTTTCTTCCCACATTCATAGCAATTGGTCAGTCTCCGTAGCAGAGTTCAGTGCTGTCAGAAACTCTTCTGTGACAGTTCCTGTTTATTCCTTTCCCTGAATTTTTTTATGAGCAGATATGTGTATATATGGACAAGGAGGGTGTTGTACATGTAAGTAATGTGGGTCTCTCTCTCTCTATATATATATATATACACACATATTGTGTGTGTGTGTATGTGTGTGTGTGTGTGTGTGTGTGTGTGTGTGTGAAACCTGATACTGAACCAAGTGTAATGGTTTGTGCACTTGGAAGACTGAGGTAGAAAGATGGCCACAAGTTTTAGCCCAGGCTAGGTTACAAAATGAGTTCTTCAGGCCAGCTTGAGTGAGAATCTGTCTCAAAAACAAACAAACAAAACAAATAAACAAACAACCCCCCACTTCAGTGCTCTTGAAATTTAAAGGTAAAAACAATACATTGAAAAAGAAAGAAACAATAGGCCTGGGCACAGCAGTGTACCTTTAATCTTAGGGAGACAAAGGCAGATGGATCTTTCTGAGTTTGAAGCCAGCCTGACTGATCTACATAGCAAGTTCCAGGCCAGCCGGGGCTAGTAGTGAGATAGTGTCTCAAAAATAAATAAATAAATAAATAAACAAACAAACAAATAAATAAGAAGAAACACTATATTAGACTGGGATGTAGAGCATATTAGATTTAATCTGTTAAGGGAAATGTGAGGACTATTTAACTTGGGTGTTGGCCATGTGTACGCTGGGTTCCACTAGGTATTCAGTGAGAGGCCCTAGTCCACATGCGTGCTGGAATGCATATATGTGTACTCCGTGCAGAGATTTGCATTTTCAGCCACCCTCATTTTCTTCTGCCGACAGAAGAATTTGAGTGAAGAAAAGCGTACAAGGCAGAAACCTGGGAAATGCATCTTCTGTCCCTATCTGAAGTTATTACTTGAAGACTAAAAATTCATGTCAGACCATTAAAAAAAGATTACTAAATACCTTGCTAATCTAGTATATTCAGAGTGGAGCCATTAATTTACCTCCACATGTTTACTTACTCTATATAATCTGATTATTATGTGTTTTGGTTTCCGTGTCAACAATGACTTACAAAATAATCTATTAAAAAGTTTGGAACACAAATTTACTATATTTCTGGATGTCTGAAGCTCAAAATCAAGGTGAAGCATCATCATAGAAGTATTCATTTGGAGAACTTCTGAATAAAATTTAGTTGCTGCTTTGTCAGCCTCCTGAGGCTACCAGCATTCCTTGTTTTATGGTCCTGCATCATTTTGACTTCTGCTCTATTACATCATTCTCTCTCACTCTGAGCCTTCAGACACTGTGTTTCTATTATAAGGGCCCCAGTAACTCTTCTACCATTCCCACCAGGCAGATGTAAGAAAACATTTCATTTCAACATCAAATATTTGGACATTCTGTGGAGGCCATTATTTTGACTACCACACATTTTAAGTACTTGTGATAGTTATTTATTCTGTGATCTTATAGACAGTGGCCAGCTATGAAAACACTCTAAGGAAAGCATTTCAAGAAGTGAAATTACCATGTTTCCATATTAGAAAGCTCACAGAGAGAGGCTTATAGAGATGGAGATCCGCAAGGCTATCAACTGGAGTGCAGGAGAGAGGTCAAGAGCACTACCTTTCAGTGTCTGCTGAGGAGAGGAACAGAAATAATTGGAGAGATATTACAGATAATACCTATCTTTGGTAGAACGGCTTAGAGGAAAAAAGTGTAGTTTAGATAAATCAGGTGAATAATGAGGAGGGAGAAAAGATAGGTGACTCTGAGAAGCTGTGTGTATGCTGCCCTAAGAACTGGGGATGCAGGCCAGAGACACCTTTCATGTAGCTCAAAATCCATCTGTGAAGGTACTGAGAAGAGTATTCGAGACAACTTGTCTTTATTCACTATTTTATCTTATTCCAATCACATTTCAATTAATCTCCGTATGACCTTCTTAGATAGGTATTTCTATCATTATCAGCACATTTTCAGATTAAGAAACTGATTTGTCCTACTTTGCAAGCTATGCAACAGGAGAGAAAGGTTTTCAAATCTACTATCCTGGCTCCAGGGTCCACAGTTTTAATTCTTAAGCTCAACTGCCTTGTTAAAAGACCAATTATAGTTTTATGGGATTTTTCCTATGAGAACTATCTGTACATTTCCAAGGTGGGGGCACAAGGAGAGCACTTACTACTGTCGTGATTAACTGAGTTATTTTTTCCTGTGGCAAATTCCTGTGAATTCTTGGCAAGCAGGAGGATAAGATCCCTAATAAAATGTAACATTTACATGGAGTACTAAGACTGTGCTGACGGGAAAGACTAGAAAATGATCTTCTTTCCTTGTTTTCTATGAAAACATGAAGTAAGAAAAGGCATGATACACTCATGAAAAACAGGCTATTGAAAACTAGATAGTTCCAAGGCCCTCTGGATGAATCTGATGTTAGGACACAGTTTTATTTTGTGTTTTTTTTTTTCTATAGGGAGTAGGCAAGGCCAAGAGAAAGCCAAAATGATGATATACATGGACATTTGCTCTGGTCATTAAATGGCACAATATGCTATGCACTTTCTAAGCATTTCCCAAACAAATTCTTACACCAATGGTAAAAGATGATAGCAAATTAAAGTCTGAACCCCAAGGTCTCCCACGTTGCTACATGTGAGCTTCAAGAATGTTGAGTTCAACATTCTAAAAAAGAACCCCTGTTAAATGACATTTTCTAAATACCTCAAGAATCTTAAAATGAAGTGTACATTTTTAAGGTCCTGATGTCTTGACCTGAATGTGCTTAATTATTGTTTTTGACTAGCTTTTGGATGGGACTGCCTGGTGTTTATCAAGATTTGAACATCATTCAGGGTAGGTGGTCCTTTAGAAAGAGTCCTTTGCTAAGACAGAGGAATGTAAACTTATTTTTTATTTTTATCTTTATCAAGTTATTCTCTAATCTTTGTAGAAGTTGTAATGTGAAATTATAAAACTTTTATCCATGGGCTTTTTAAAAATCCTTGCAGTGATCACTGGGTTTATTAAAAAAAAAAAAAAAAAAAAACTCTTTACAAAGAGATACTAATGATGGGAATGTGACTTTTTGTTTTTTGTAGCTAGGGCACTGGGAAAATATGCGTCCTTACCAACTGGATTTGCTTTGGCTTTATGTAACAGAGAGATTTTCATTTGCTTAAATTTTCCACAGTTCATGTATTTAATAAACAGTTGTTTGGTATCTACTGCTGTTGAGTTCAAATTTGATTGCTGTTTGCAATTTTTGTTAGGAAACCCCTCTGCAGTAAAAGGAGAAGTTTCTCAGAGAATATTACAGCCTTACTTGAAGTTATAATTTCTGTCTTCGTGACCAAGAAACCAGGTTCCCATACCCTTTAGTCCGCATAGCCAAGGCAGATGTTCAGAGCCACTGAGGAAAGACTCCATGATTTTCCTCCATCTGGAAAAGCAAACCTGGAGATTTTGCTTATAACCTTATGACCAAAGGCAGACATATTTAGGGGGGTAATTGTCTCTAGGTTGTCTATACCAATATTAGTACCTAATAAAATAATATGCAGCTTTGCTTTAGTGACAGACTTTCAAAGTCCATTTGTTGAAAACATTACTCTCTGAAACCGTATAATTTGCTTCTTAGTAAGAATTTCAAAACTATGAGATTTACCCAATAGCCTGCTAACCAAGTTCAGAGAGGTTCATATTCAAGGTGCTATCACTTCAGAGTTCACCACTGCCTACCTGTGTGTGAGTAGAACAGTTCAGGTGAACCCTCTAAATACTTTAAGCACTCATTAACTTTTCCAAAAACTTGTAACAAGAAGGGATGAGTTGAAATGATGTCTCCAGAGGATTTGAACCTATGTTCAGTACTTAGAAGAGAGCACCCTTAGTTTTAATCTAAATACTGTATAATTACTGGCTGGTGCCTTTGGGCATGGGTATGTAGCACTGACAACAATGTTTTCAGTGCTATATTGTGTGATGTCATCATAGAAGCTTAATGGCAATACTTGAAGTTGAGATTGGAGTAGCAGATTGATAGAGGAAGTTTGTTTAGATGTATTCATGTGCCATTAGGAAATGGGACATCTTCTGGGATGCCTTACACTTTAAAGAATAATGAAAGAAAAAACCTAAATAAATATAATTACTAGAATGCCAATGAGATCTGAAAAGGTGAATAACATGAGTTCGCAAATAAAAATTGCTTAAATAAATTAGTTTTGGGCTGGGCGTGGTGGCACATGCCTTTAATCCCAACACTCAGGAGGCAGAGGCAGGTGAATGGCTGAGAGATCAAAACAAGCATGGGATGGTCTACATAGTTCCTGACCAGCTGGGACTATGTAGTGAGATCCTATTTCAAAGAAAAAAAAAGCATACAAAAAATAGAATTTTGAATGCAAAGTTTGAATATATTTATATCACAGCAATACCATATTGTTCTTCTATATTTCTGTACCAAAAGCATAAATTAATAGTTGATTTTGTGGTAATTGATGTTAAGGTGTTCCACAAATTCAAGTTCAATATACATGTGTAAGTTGGAATGCGAGGTTTGACACTACTGAAATCACAAGCTTGCTTACTGAATTTTGCTTGACAGTATCATTTCCTGTGCAATATAAACAGAGCAAATAGTCTAACATTTCTTGTAATAAAAGGAAACTATCCATCTTGGTTAAGTACACAAATATTCCCTCAACTGTAACACAATATAAAGACTCAAGAAAAGCATCAAAATGTGAAGTATAACTGGGGCAAAATAAGCATTTATATTTTCTTTTAAAAAACTTTCCTTCCAGGCACGGTGCTGCATACCTTTCATGGCAGCACTCAGAAGGCCGAGGCAGGCAGATCTTTGTGACATCACAGCCAGCATCCTCCATTGTGAGTTCCAGGTCAGCTAGCGCTTACAGGGATGCCTTGTCTCAAAACAAATAAATTATCTAAATTAAAACAAATTACTTATTTTTATTTTCTTTGTATGAGTATATTTCCTGTGTATGTGTGGGTGTACCACATATATGTGCAATGCTCATGGAATCTGGAAGAAGGGGTCATATCACCTGGAACTGGAGTGACAGCCGGTTGTTAGTTGTCATGTGGGTGCTGGGAACAGAACCAGGGTCCTTTGCAAGAACAACCAGTGCTCTTAACTGCTGAGCCATCTCTAGCCTCTAAATTAAATAAAAATCATATGCAAGTAGATTTGTGTGCTAAATATAGACAGAAGGTCTATAAAGTTAATATGCGTTAGAACGATGTGAATAATGTATTTTGTAATTTAAACCTTAGTAACAACTTAATACTTACCTATAAGCCTCCAAATGATTTAGGTAATAGCAACATAGACAGATATAGGCAATTACAGTCTGTCTGAAATTCTGTTTCTAAGTCTTTCTATACTACTTTTTTGAAAGGGCGGGGCCACAAATGATGTAATAAATAGTTGCAAAGAAGTTTCTGTCCCAAGGTGACCATTCATTGAATTCTAGAGCTCAAGCTTCTTTTCTCTAAAAACCACATGCAATATGCATTATAGTTTTGGGGTTAGAGTAACTAACTTTCTAATTTATAAATTTCATGATTTCTGTATTGCAGAATAATTTCGGTGACAAAAAAGCTATTTTAGTGGCTTAATTTCCTACAAAAAATTTTGGCCTGCTTCCTTTAATTCCTTGTGAATGCATGGTAACAGAGGAGTTGCGCTAAATCTGTGGCATTCGGGTTATTCTTCATGGACGAGGTCCAGTTCTTTTGGTGATAGAACTAAAAGCTCACAAGATGCTGTGTATCAGCAATGAAACAATTAGTCTTTGAGAAGCTTTGGGGAAATTTCTCAAGCAGTGAGTTAATCATTGTGATTATGGTCCCCCTTCACAAATGCCAGTTCTCCAAAAGGACTCCCCTATCCACCTCTGTTCCTGGTTCTCTTATTAAAGGTGTAAAATTTCATAAATCTTTAGTAAAACATTATGAAATCTCTTTTTTGTGCCATACAACTTGTATTTTTTCAGACATGTATTTCCATAATTAAACATCCTAAAATACAAATCCCATTATTATTTGTTATGTCTAGTCAGTAATTAGACCTCAGCTGGTAGGGCAATTTCAGAACAGAGTTTACCAATTTACATACTAATCCAGCAGAGTCTGGTGGGACATGATTAGCATAGATTCAGTCAACATCTTAATTAGCTCTCATCCCAGCATGCACTTCAAGGTGACTTACCCCACCCCCACCCCTGTGAGTCTTCTTTAGCTCTGTTTTTCTTCAACTGATTCCCAATATTCAGAACATCTTTTCTACAGCTCTTTTCCAAAGATGAAATGATTCCATCACAAAGTCATCAGTCAGGGAAGGCATTTTATTGCAAAGTCCTGGAAACGGAAAGAAGAGGCTACAGAAGGGATACAAGACCAAGATACAAGCGTGCATTCTTCTAGAATGTGACATTATACCCATTCTCCCTCCTCAGTCTCAACTCTATATCAGCAAGGTCTGTCAAGCTATCTTGAACTTCTGAGAATTGTGCCTACTGTCTAAAAACACAGAAAAAAAGATACTTTTTTTCCTGCCCATGAGCAGGGGGCTATTGGATTATTTACTAAATATCATGGCTGGAAATTCCTCATACCTAAGTGAAATCTTCCACACTGCATGTTAAAGACTGTCTTTCTGTCCATCCACAGGCAGCAGCCTATGAAAAGCTCTTCTCTGAGCTGAGGACCGTAATTAAATTATCTCTATCACATTCTCTTCATGTTGAATGCTTCTAGCTCCCTGACTCCCTCTGAGATCCTTTTTATTCAACTCTTTGATCTTCTTTCCGGTTTTCCTCTGAGCTCTTTCCAAGTTCTCTACAACCCTCTTTAATTGTGGCACTTAGAACTAGGAAGAATACTTTGAAGTAGTTTGAATGGCCAGATTTTTGGAGGATAAATATCCAATACTATCGTATGCACCCATATTCAATTTGCTTTTAGAAGCAGTGCTTATTATAAGCTGGAAAACTTGGCTTATTTCTCTTCTATTTAAAAGATAATTTGAATTTTCTATTTGTACATTATTTCATATCCCAGAGAGGATTTATTCTATTATATTTGTAGATTATTTTTTGTGGTTTATCAAGGGCGTTTTGAGTTTCAATTTCTGTTTGGAAACCAATGAACTCCTGATATTTGCTGGTAAGGTTTGAGGCCATTTGCAAACTCAATTTGGGTATCACCAATGAATTATTCTACAACCCAAGGGAATGAAGACCTCGACTGCACCTGGGAAGATCCCAGGAGACTATCACTTGCTAACACCTTCAGTCCATGGGTCTCTCTCTCTCTCTCTCTCTCTCTCTCTCTCTCTCTCTCTCTGTCTCTCTCTCCCACCTTGCCCTCATTTGAATTCCCCCCTTATTTTAACTTTTTTCCCTGTTACATTTTTCCTTCTCCCTCTTTCTCTCTTCAATTTCATTCAATACTTCCGGCTATCTTTCCATTGCATTATTCTTCAGCAAGAAAATTAGTTTGGTTTAAGTGTTAATAGTGACACAAGGAGAGGCCATGGAATAAGAGAAACACCTCCCAAACAGTATGTCTTACTGGGTTTCCATTGGCTTAGTTGAAATTGGGCCACACGGAAGTCACAGGTAAGAACAGTTCAGAAGTACTGACTGATGGCTATTTCAAGATGTGAAAATGCACACTGCAGCTTCCACGGGCCTAATAAGTGGGTCTTGTAGCTTACAACTTCAAGACCACATCAAAAGAGGTAGTCAAAGAAGCACATGCATTCACCTGCAGACTCTTCCTTGATGTGTCAGGTGTAAAGCACATGTTTTAAATTCCAGAATGTGTCCAAGCTTGCCTTAAAAGCTAGGCTCCATATTGATCTCAAATTTTAGCATCCCTGAGATTATACAAGGTTAATTTAAATGCCTTTTGGAATTTAAAAAATCTCTTGCGAAGCTGGAGAGATGGCTCAGCAGTTAAGAACACTGGTTGTTCTTGCAGAAGACCAGGGTTCGAATCCCAGCACCGATATGGTAGCCGTAACTCCAGTTCCGGGGGATCCGACAGCCTTTTCTGTCCTCCATAGGCATTGCATGACACAGGTGTACTTACCTACATGCAGGCAATACACTCCTACACATAAAAAAAAAGAAACTTTAAAAACAGTTAAAATAGTCCACAGTATGGTTCCATGTTTTCAGGAGCTATTGATGGAAGATCACATCCTGAGGATGACACTAGGTTGTTCTGTTTGGCTGGCTGGTTGACTTTGTGTATTGTTAGTTTTATTTGCCCAACCAAATACACACACACACACACACAGAGAGAGAGAGAGAGAGAGAGAGAGAGATGCACACACAAATCATAAATAAATAAATAAATAAATATAAATAAATAAGGATACTCCTAGATATATAGAGAAATGAAAACATTTGTCTTTGTATGGGAAAAACTAACTTATATATTGTAGCATAATGTCCCAAATGGCAACATCCTAAGTGTCTATTAACTGATATAGGCATGAATAAAATGTACTATAGTCATGCGATAGAGTACTATTCAACCACAAAAGGAATAGTCTACTGGCACATGCTATATTATATTAATGCAATAAGTCAATCACACAAAAAAGTCAAAGAGTAGGCACACACATAGACATAGGGTGTAATAATGGTTGCACAACACTGTGAACATACTAAAAATATTTAATAATATGCATTACATTTGTGGATTTTATTATATGAGTTAGATTCCAACTAAGCTCTTCTTTCAAAATGACCATGATTAGAGCCAGATTTGCCTCCATTATTCACAAAATATATATAATTTTTTGTTTTTTTTAAAAGATAATACTTGCGGCTGGAGAGATGACTCAGTGTTAAGAACACTGGCTGTTCTTGCAGAGGACCTGGGATCAGTTCCCAGCACTCACATGGCAGCCAACATCCACCATAACTCCAGGTCCAGGGAATCTGAGACCCACTCCTGACATCCTTGGGCATTGCATGATATGGGTGCACTTACATACATACAGCTAATACACTCATATACATAAAATAAAAACAATAAAATATTTTAAGGGTAACACTTGTTAATGTATTATAAATATTTCCTTTCAGTGGCACTAAGAGATATTATAAAGGACCACATAACTACAGTTATAACCTTAGAGAGTAGGGGCCAGAATGAGGTATGTAAGGCCAGAATGGAACCTGGATTTTAAGCACCATCCTCCCTATTTGTCTGTAACATAAAAGAAGGCCAAACTCAAACTTACAGAATAATGTTAGAATAAAATTAGGTGTGTGCTCTGATGAACTCTTAAGGAATTTCATGGAAGCACAAGGAAATATTGCACAATCATCAGTATGTATTATTTGGTGAGTTGATATTGAGACTAAATTAGGAGATACCTATGGTCCTGTTGATTTTGATATTGTATGGCCATACATTGTGTGATTAGATGCTCACTTTTCCACAAACATACAGAATTATACCTCAGGAAATGCATTTTTTGATAGCTATGTTTTTTGACTTGCAAGGTATTTTGTTTTATTCATTTTTATTGAGACAGAGTCTCTGTATGTAGCTCTGACTGTCTTAGTATGTAGCCTAGGCAGGTCTCAAACTCTTGGCAATCCTCCTGCCTCAGTCTCCTATATGCTAGGCTTACAGGCATGTACCACCATGCCTGGTTTGAGATTTATTTATTTATACATTGGAAGCTGGGTCTTATGTAACTCAGGCTGGCCTCAAACTTTTCAGGTAGTCAAGAATAACTTGAACTCTTGATACTCCAGCCTCTACTTCTTGAGTGCTGCGGTTACGTCTATGTAAGACCACACTCAGTTTATGTGGTGCTGGGAATGAAACTTAAGGCTTCATGCATGATGTACAAATATTTTTCCAATAGCTGCATCCCTATCCTTATGGGTTTTTATTTTATTTTTTTAACAAAAGAAAAAGTTTGAATATATATATATATATTTACACACCAGCATTAAGAGAGAGGCAAAAGAAAAAGACAGTTTACACAGAGGATACCGATGCTGGCTTCTCAAGAGAGTAAGGACTATATTATGTTCAAATATTTTAATTCTCTCAAGATAGGGAAGAATGGAAAGCTATGACCTTAACTACACAGATTTTTTTTTTTTAGGATAAAGAGAAATGTTCATTCATGTCACCAGATTTATGGGAATTGTAAATATTGCTTAAATAACTCCTAGAAGAGCATTTGAAAAAATAAAGCCCAATGGAGGCTTGCTCATGACTGCTTACAGAATTCTGTTCTGAGTGGATTTTAAATTTGGGGCAAATAGAATTTTCACTGAGAAAATTAACTTATTGTCCCAAGTTCCTTTGATTCCAGAGGCAGAGATATGTTCTGGGATGAATAGCATATAGCTATGTGACAGTAATTTTCTAAGCTCTCCTGAGACAGTCCATTCCTACACAAGGAGGAAAAATGTATTTTTAAAATGTATAAAATAGATTATGTAATAACTTTTTATGTATGTATTTTAAATATTTTAGTTATTTTTTTTATGTGTATGAGAGTTTTACCTGTACGCATGTAAGTGTACCACATGCATGCAATGCCCACAGAGGCCAGCAGGTGTTGGATGCCGGAACTGTAGTTAAGGACAGTTGTTATCCACCATGTGGGAGCTGGGAATCAACCCAAGTCTTCCGGAAGAACAAGTGTTCTTAACCACTGAGCCGTCTGTTCACCTCTTTATGCATATTTTTTTGAGTTTTTCTGAATTCCATGTAATAGAACTTAATCAAATTTAGACCCCTGACCCTTCCTCATCTGCATCCTCAATACTCCCCAGCCAGATTGCATGCATTCTGTCATATATGTTAATGCCTATACGGTCAAGCATTTGTACCCAGATGTATCTCGGTTGCAAGTTCATCAACTGGTGTCTAGTCAGTGGCATGCAGTGACTTTTTCAGCTTTGGAGAAGACATGCAAGAGTTTGCAAAGGTGGAGCAGAAAGTGCCTGTGTATCATTCATGCAAATTCAGCCCATGATAGTGTCTGTTCTAACTACAGAATAGTGTCAAAACACAGAAATTGGCACTGATGCCATGCTATCAAAATTACAGATTTTCATAGTGGTGAAATTTCCTTTAGAAATTGGGTTGCAAATTAGCACAGCATTTCAAGTATCAAGCAGCACAATTCAAAGTGTTTTCATTGGATGTAGCTTTTTTATTATTTAAGGGTGTAATTCAATTGTTCAAGTAAATAAATGGTGTTTCTTAAATTATGAGTATTCAGTTCTAGATAATAGTGCCTTTTAAATCTCATATTGCAATTCAAAAGTACTAATAAGCTCAATTAAAAAATACATTACTATATTTTTAATTCAGCATTGCTTTCAAACAATGCTGAGATCATTAAATTAGATTTTCATTGTTCTTTTAGAGGTGGGTGCATTTATTAAAATGCATTCTGCATATTTTGTTTCTGTAATTATGTCTAATCAGTGTGAATTGATGCTGTAGCAAAATACTTAATTAAAAACACATATTTGAGATATAAGGGCGAAACAAAGGAGAAACTCTCCTAGTTTGCTTATAAAGGCAAGAAGTTGATAGAAATTAGCAATATTAGACAGGATCAGCAGCCTGGAAAAAAAATGTGGTAATAGGTAGAAAATGCAAAACTTCTATTGAAATAGCCTGGCCTTAAAACAGAAGAAAGGGCCTCTTCATTGTGTCATTGTCTATTCTTTTTTCGCCTTCAGAATTGATTCTGAAAGATGTGGAGATCTCATAAATGTCTCCAAAGGCCAGTTGGAAGCACCCAGGGAGTGAGGCTTTCTGGAAAAAAAAAAGCCTTCCCATGCCATGTAAATGGCATGTGTCAAGGGAGAAAGACCTCAGCATAGCAGTGATGGAGCAGGGGCTGCCTGGGCCGCTTCCTTTGTGTCCTGATCATTTACATGACTTAAACACAACAATGCGCTCCCTAGTCAATAGCCCAAGACGCTTTGCCATAGCAACAGTTGCAGAATGTGGCACAGCCTCCATGGTGTCCCTATGACATAGAAAAGTTTCATAAAGAACCATTCCTTATGAATATGCTCCGAGATTTCTTTCTCTTACTGGTGCTTGTTTCAGATTCCAGTGGGTCTAGGTTTATTTACGCAGCCCATCTTTCCTCTACTGTGTGAGTAGGAGCTCTGTGCATTAAGTTGGGAGAGACGTGATTGGGGGGTCAGAGGGTGTGAATGCATACTTGGCTGTGATGGAAATGGAATTCTTGAGAACATTCGGACAAAAACTATTAACATTGTTCAGGAAATCGTGTAAAAGTCAGGAATGTAATATACATCCTGAAGTCATTGTGGGTTTCCTTGATGGTACGTAATAAATAGCCTTTTCAATTTTGCTGTTTTTGCTTCTTTCTATCATGTCTCAACATGTCTATCTACCACACCGCACTTCAGACAATTATAAAGAAATGAACTCCACTATTTTCCTGTTCTCTTAAGGTCATTTTCTGGCAAGATGGTTTTCTTAAACAGTGTCCTCTTCCTAAGCTCTTTCAAAAAGCAGTAGTAACTTTCTACAAGTGTAATTTAAATAAACTTTGTCTGAAAAAAAGAATGGTGCCAAAGTCATCGCAGAAAAGTAAAACCGAATTTTCACGTTCGCTCGATAACATTTGATTACACTTTGCTATTCAGCATGCTAAGGCGTTTTCCTTTGGGAAATAACGAGAGCACTTACTTTCTATTTTGTCTGCCTGAGGGGTGGAAAGGCCATTCTATATTCGGATGTTTGTGCTTCTGATATGCTTTCTACGGCACGTGTGTGACTCTGTCCTCTTTGGTCATCTCTGCACCTTTTCCTTGGTTTCTGGTAAGCAGTTATCTCTTAATATTGGAGCTGCCTATAGTGATAGATGAGACTCTGAATCTGTGCACCTGATTCCATAGTACTCTATAAATTAATGATGAGCTTGTAATAACATAGTCTAAATGTTCTTGCTTCTCAGGAAGCCACAGACCCCAGGGGTCGCCAAGCAACAAAAAATCAAACTGGACTCACCAGCGAAAACGTGATTAATTATTTACACACATCAACATTTGACGTTGGTATCATTTCAGAAAGGAGATCCTTTGCTTGCTACACTGCTGCATTGATTTTTGTTATGAAGACGTTCAATCAACATAGAGTTGAATAGATAGTGGGTGATGAAAGGTGAACTTGGAATGTCAATTTTATGCAGACATTGATGTAAAGAAACTGATGCTGAGTATTGCAGTGATATTAAGAGTAATTTGAAGACATAAAGATAGTGGGTGGCTATGGAATGGAAGGCAAGATGGCTATAGGAGTCATTGGCACATCCTTATTCCAGTCTGGTAAAGACAAACCAGATTAGTCTGAGCTGGGAGATGTATCAAGGGATTGCTCAATGAAATGCCAATGGGGAACCTTCCATGAGGCTGTCAAGGAATGACTCCCACTCTTGTATCTTGGTTACTCTGCCATCCTCTCTAAAATGGTTTGTTGAACACAAAAGAGCTTGTGAGTTTCACTGCAGAAAGTTTGGCCTGTTTATCATAGGCTTCTTAGATATTACGTTGCATATTGTGAGACTAAATCACATCTTCCTAGGATAGTGTGCTTCTAATATTTAGCTACTTGAAAGGCAAGGTAAGTCCAGTTCTTTTTTACAAACCTGAGGGGGTGTGAGGGTAAAAATCTTTATCTTTGTATGTTCTGCAGTTTTCAAGGCTTTCTACAGTCAAAGGGCTGCCATTTGAATGCTGGGGATTTGGTGGGCCACTGCTCAACAATGAGGAGATTTCATTAAGCTGAGCCAAAGCTAATTTTGAAGCAGTTCTAAGATGTTCCCCATTAAGTAGAGAAGATTTGATTCCCCATCCTTCCTTTCATGCTCGACGAATCTCAGAATCCCTGACAAAGTGATGGCTGGCTGCCTTATTCCAGTGGTTACCATTGATCCTCAGTTGCCAAAATTGCTATTTTTTCCTTAAAGAGTTCATTAGTTAGAGCTATTAAGAATTTTTGTACTCTTTGTTAGAAGAATAGGTTACAGATTCATACAGAGCTCTTTCCCCAGTTTGGAGGCCCAGATGGCTCACTGTTCCAAGAGATAGAAAATAAACATGGGTAATATTTAATTTACATGCATAAGTAAAGACTCATAATTTTCTGGACCACACAGAATCTCTCTACAACTTTGCAGTCTCTATCTTTGTACCTGTTCCAAGAAAGTCAATAAAATCTGAAGGCATTTGGCGATAAAAAGTAGCCTATTTAAACTCTGCAGTTTAACCTATAACCCAAAAGCCAATATTTCACAAACATTTGAATATATTTATTAACACACACTTTGGTTAATATTTTAAATTTGCATTTGTGTTTAGATAAATGATTATACCAGAGATTCATACCCCTAAAAAGAGTGAAAAATAATGTTAATAGTCTCCCACTAGAAGAAATTAAATCTTACTAGTGTATTGCCCTATAAGTAGGACTCAAAATGATATATACTTACATTGTAAATGAACCAAACTACGACCCAAAATTGTCCCCACATTCATCATTGGTTCAGTCACTACCAGGAAATAATTCATGAGGGCAAACTGGGCTCTGAAACGGCTATTATTAACCTATTCCTATCCCAGATCTGGTTCTTTTATTTTATTGTGTATAGTGTGGGGGGGGATGCAGATGCCCATTACTCATGTGGAGATCAGATGATGTGGAGTTGGCTCTCTCCTTCCAACTTTAGAGGTATTCCTATTTGTCAGACTTATGAGAGAATCACTTTATCCTCTCAGCCATCTTGCTGGCACCCAAGTGTGTTTCTTTTTTTAAAAAAATATATTTTACTATTTTATGTGTATGAGTATATTGTCTGCATGTATGTAAGTGCATCCATGTCATATAGTGCCAGCAAACATCAGAAGAAGGCATTTGATTCACTGGAACTGGATTTATGGACAATTGTTAGTCATCATGTGGGTGCTGGGAATCAAACCCAGGTCCTCTGCAAGAGCAGTCAGTGCTCTTAACTACTGAGCCATCTCTCCAGCCCCATTTTGGGGAGCTCCCTGTAGCCACAGCTGGCCTGCAACTCACTGTGGAGACCAGGCTGTCCTTGATCTCTCAGAGGTCCAATGGCCGGTGCCTCCCAAGTGCTAGGATTAAAGGCATGAGCCACTAAACCTAGCTCAAGTCTGTTTCTTACTGTCATCATTAAAACGTTGCTTCTCTTCCTAAATGGTTGTTCCCATTTTCAGAGATCCAACCTCTGTCCTATAAAGCATTGTATAATTAGGTCATTGTGTTTCTTTAGATTTTTTTGGATACAGAACTTGAGATGAAATTTTAAGGGCTATCTATGCAAGAGTGAGGACTGGAGAGGGAAGCACTATGTTGTCAACTAACTTACCGTATTCTCTGAAAGGCAGTATAAAACATCCTCCTCAGAGCTGTTCTACCTGAGGAATAGAGGGGCTGGAGTACTCATCCCGTCATTTTGGTTACTCATTTGATGGGGATTGAGGAGAGAAATTCTCATTACTTCTTACCTTCCACATGCAAAGTCAGTTGCAGTTCCAGAGAGAGATCTCTGGCAGTCAGATATCAAGGTATAGAAACAGAAATTAAAAGGCCTAAGTGAATATGAACAGAACATTATCTGGTTGAAACTTTAAAGAGCCAATTTCATTATCTATAGGTCCAAAGGCAACAACACTCCACCAGTCCCTGTGACAACCTTGCCAATGTTCTTCCAACAGAAACAGACATAATTTCCCCATAACTTGTCTTTTTAACATTTGTCATGTATTTTACTGTGTACACTTTGCCATCTGGATGAAAGCTCAAAGACGTTCTTCACATGCCCAGCTATATCTCTATCAGAGGATAAACCAATAGGGCAAAAGTGTGGGAATTTGAACCTGATAGAACAACCAAGATACGGTCCAGGTCCTGGGAGGAAGTTGACTCTTGAACCTTTGGCAAAAAGATAGCTCTTCTATTTGCAGGAGGCAGGTTATACAAACAAGTGAAGCATGGTGGCAGTTCGTCCATCAATGAACAGAGACTGAATCACATCACAAGCTGCCGGCACCGAGAAAAAAATAAGTGAGAACTGGTAAGAACTTGTCTTCAGCAAAGGCCATAGGAAGTGGTCCAACATGATATTTGTCAGCATAGAGAGGAGGAAGGTCATTTAGCAATTTGTGAGGACAACGTTTAGAAGGGTAAGGGTGCAGGGTATGGAGTGCGAAAGAAAAGCTTTAGATTGAAGACCATAATTCAAGACATAAAATAGATTAAATTGATGAACAGAGGCAATGACATTAGTACAAGAATGTCTATGTTTTTGGTTAAGAATCTTTTGGATTGTAAATGATAAATGAAAAGGTCTGTTTTATTTTAGTAGTTCACAGAAAGATATTTTCTGTTTCCTGTGTGTATGGTATGTGTCTCAGTTATCCAGTGTTGTTTAGCCAGTCATCCCGAAGTTTAGTGGCTCAAAGGGACAAGTTTTAACTGATGAGGGTTTGGTGGTGCATATTTCCAGTATACATGAGACAGAGACAGGAGGTTCTCAAGATCCATGCTGGCCTGGAATCTAGTCAGACCCTGTCTTAAAGAAATAGTCTTTAGCTCATGATTCTGTAGGTTGGCACTAGCTGGACTTAGCATAGTGATAGTTTTCACATTGGAAGAAAATTTCCTGTAGGAAGGCTGCACAAAGAGACAGGTACACAATAATCCAGAGATCGTTCTTCTTGTCGTGTCACCTTCTTCTATCTGCCAACTTCAATTTACCGATGGCTCTGGGTTACTTTTGGCTCCTAGGCTCCCATCTTGTGTCATAAAATGAGAGATGAGTATTCTTTTCCATTAAGACCAATTGAGAGAATCCTGAGACAGAAGCTGTTTGGCCTGGTCTGTATGTTGGGAATGAAGATGAATGACTCTTATTCAATCCATATGATGAGAAAGCAGGGAGGAAGAAAAGTTCCTTAAGTGTTTCCTGTGTCTAGTTCAATTTCCATGCATCCTAGATTCCATTTCTTCTTGTTCTAGTTCTCTTTTCAGGTTTTTAATTTTCTGTAACACACATTGAAAAATATTTCTTGCGAAAGCCATTTTTCAGATCTTTTATGTGCATTATCTTACCTTCCAATCTGAAGGAAAATTTATGAGTATAAAATTCTATAGTATTATTTGCCTCAATTTTAACTTTCAAATTTTGTTTCCTGTTAAAAAATTCAGTTTTCAAGTTTTGAATTTCCAGGAGCCCTTCCTGATATTTGGAATATACCATCTTTCATCTGTCACCTTGATTCTGGTCCACGGAATAATTTTTTTCTTATATCTTATTCTGAAAATATCAATTTTAGTACACATAAAGTTTTTCTTTATATGCATAGTTTTCACTTATTTTCTTATTTCTGCTTCTATGGTATATACATTTCATGATTCCTTCATAAAAGCATTCTTATATTTCTTTTTAACTTTTAATTTTCCATAATTTCAAACAGGTTATATCTTTTATATTTTATTTATTATTTTATGTGTATGAGTGTATTGTCTGCATGTGTGTGAGTGCACGGCGTCTTACAGTGCCTGCGGAGGTCAGAAGAAGGCATCTGATCTTTGAACTGGAGTTATAGACGGTTATTAGCTGCCATGTGGATGCTGGGACTCGAATCCAGGTCCTCTGCAAGAGTAGTCAGTGCCCTCATTCCCTGAGCCATCTCTTCAGCTCTGCAAACAGGTTATTTTCAAGAATAGTGCAGAGACTATCATACATACTTTGCCCACATTTACCAATTGTTCACATTCTGCCTCATGTGTTCTCTTATTTTATATCAAAAATACATAATTTTCTGAACTTTCTGAGATAAAGGGATTAGCCCGTATGTCCTAAAAACAAAGATATTCACTTATAGAGCTATAGTACAATTTTCAAAATCAAGAAATGTAGTAGTACGGCTCAGTAGTTGAGTCTGCCTAACATTGGAAAAGTCCTGAATTCCATCCCAACATCACAAAGGGCAAACAAAAAAGAATCTTTACTGATAAAATATCATTACCTAATTTAGAGTTCATTCAGTCTTCATCAGTTGTCACAATGATGTTCACTATGGCTGTTTTTTCCCCATGTGCCAAAAACCAGTTTATAACAACCTGTTGCATTTAATTACCTTGTCTTTTTTAGTATTTTTTTAAAATCTTAAATATTTTCCAAATGATCTTTTTGATTTTTTTTCCATCTTCACATTTGGAAACAGAATACAAACCAGTTTGAGATTATCTGTGGTCTTATTATTTGAGTTAACCTAAGTGATTTCTGCAGAAATAGCAGTAATGCGAAAGCAGCTAAAGTGTAAGAGTGAGAGGCTCAGGTCAAGTTGAAAACTATGCACATAAGAAAAGCTTGATGTATTGTGGGCTATGCAATGGGAAATTGGGCAGCAATTTCCTTCAGTTCTGGAGGCTTCAGGTGGCTTTGCTTATTTGTTTGCGTAGGTAGGAGGTTGATTTTTGGCTGGATTGTTGGCACAACTTGGCATGTACTATTTTGATCACAGAGTGAGACAAACCTGTTAAAATCATGTGCACCTTTCCTGTTGCACTAATTCTGGTATTTTTGGTTCTGCGTAGTTGCTCTCCGTTGTGTGTGATGATTTATATCTGAAGTTCTACTTCACCTCTTCCAGAGAGCAAAATTTGAAGATTCTCTTGTAGTTTGGAGATGGGAATTCAGAGATATTGAGGCTCATTTCTCCCTTTATATACCTTCAACCAACCGCTTTTCAGCGGTCCTCTCCTCATATCAGAGACATAAGTGCCTCCAAGTGAAGTCAATGAGCTGGTTCCTTTTTTAAAGAAAAATATTTTCTTTATTTTTTATTTATGTGTAGGAGTGTATTGCCTGCACGTATGTAAGTGTACACGTGTCATGCAATGCCAGTGGAGATCAGAAGATGGTGCTGAATTTCCCGGAATTGGAGTTGCAGATGTTAGCTACCATGTGGTGCTGGAAATAGAACCTGAGTCCTCTACAAGAGCAGCCAGTGCTCTTAACTGCTAAGCCATCTGTCCAGCCCCTGAGCTGGCTTCTTAACAGGGTCATCAATTGACTCTTCAGTTTACACAATTTTGTGAGGTTTTTCACTTTTGACAACTTTTCTCTCCCCTTAGACAATATGCCCCTTCCATCTTGTTCCCGCCGTACTTGTTAGTTTAAAGAGAGAAGTGAAGTAAACAGATATTTAATTTGCTATTTGTCAGTGTATGTGCTTTTCATTTATTATTAGAAAGATAATTGCAGGTGTTTACTATGTGCAAGGATTTGTTCGGGTGCTGTGGGAGAATTAATCAGAGCTAGAGGTATATGTAGGCCTGACAGCTTGCACTTGGAAGAGGATCAAGAGATCACATGTGTGTAAATCACTCAGAGCATGTTACCATGTGCTTTTTGGGCTTGAGATAGGCCCATGATGTAAATTTTTGAGTGCCTAGTTTTATCAGGCACATGCAAAAATGGGTAAGGGTGGCAAATATTCCAATCTTCCCAGTGATTTTTTTTAATGTACTGGAATTGGAACTCAGGACTTTTCACATACTAAGCAAGTTCTCTTCCACTGAGCTGAACCTCCTCTTCCCTAGGAATTTAAAATGAAAATGTTACTGTTCTAATTTTATTGAAGGCAAAGTTATACTCAGATGAATAAGTAACATAGAACAAGATTTTGATACAGGTGAGATAGAGTCTATCAGCAAGTTTTATCCTCCAGTCCTTGATGGTACCCTAGCAAGATATATATTACATGAATTGAGAAATTTATGTCAGCTTCCTAAGAGGGCATCTTATGCTTCTCATATTAATTACAAATTATACTTTGTCCAAGTTTTCCTAGTACCATATTATTTTCCCCAGAGGGTTTATATTCTAACATATTATGGAATTCTTTTGTTTCTACTGTCTTTTCTATTGTCTTTTTCTCCTGCTATGGAAACATGTTGAATGGGGAAGTTTGTCTGTTTATTTCTCTTGTGTGTCCCGAATATCTTAGACTGTACCTGGTGCATAACAAGCACTTTTATCCCCTGTTTTAAAAAAAAAAATTTACAAGACATTTATTTCTTTATTGATTTAATTAGTTGTGCCATATTGCAAATCTGGAAATCAAAGGACAACTTGTAGGAGTCAGTTCTCTCCTTCCACCATGTGGTTCACAATGGGTTGAAAGTCCTTAGTCTGGGTGGCGAGTGCTTTTACCCACTGAGCCATCTTGCTGAAGGACTAAATAATTTCCATGGACTCGAATGTTTGACGTGCTCCTATTTTCAGCCTTTGCCTGTGTCCTTTTCCCACACCGCATTGTGAGTTTTGAGAGTTTTTACATTTTCACACTTTCAGTACCCTGCAAACTACGGCCTGTGCAGGAGCCTCATAAATTGTTCTTAAATGAGTAACTGAGTCATTAGGAATAGACAAAAGGTAATGCTATTGGGAGGGAGATTTCTTTTCAGGATAAAAGCCTTTTCTCACAAGGAATGGTACCATGCACAAGGCATGGGTTTTACCCTGGTCACTGCTTCCTGAAAAAATTTTTCTCTAGTATTTACATTCTATAAGCTGGAGGAAGTACACAAATAAACTGGCTACATAGAATATGAGCAAATTCTTCTTTCTTACTGCCCTATTAGTATCCATATTTGTAACTATATTAGTGTCTGGATATAGATGCTCTAGTTAAAGACTCAGTTGACCTAGTTGAAATTACATCTTCTCCAGAGCTATCTTTGCCATGGATTATCCTTTCCTTTTCTCTAATGATGTGTATAAAATAGTTTCCTTAAATATTTGCTGTGTGAACAAACATAGAAATAATACATAGATTCTTTGTTATTTAAGTAGAATGCTTAGCAAGAACATAGCATGCAATATAAAAACTTAATTAACTTTTAAAAAAATTTATTATCTTTATTTTATGTGCCTATGCACTACTTGTATGCAGGTGCCTGTAAAGGCCAGAAGAAGGCATCAGTTCCATAGAACTAGAGTTATAAGTAGTTTGTGAGTCACCATGTGGGTGCTGCAGACTGTACTTTCATTCTCTGCAAGAGCAGCAAGTAGTCTTAACTACTGACTCATCTCTTCAGCCCTGACAATTGACATATTTAATCCTGTGAATCAAAGCCTTACAACATGTTCCTGGGCAATATTTTGTTTTCCAAAAGTGATGCTACATTTTACCAAAAGGCCATAAAACTCATCAAAAATTTTAAACTTCTATCAGCAAAATAATTAAAATTGCTGTTTTCTAATTTGAGAGAATTTTCTTAAAATATTCCTTTTAATGTTTCAACTCTGATTTTTCATTGGAAAAGCAGTTTTTCTTTTCTTTGTAAACACAGGCTTTAATGTATAACTTTTTGCTTAATAGGGTGGAATAGATTTTGTTCACAGTAATGAAGAACAAATAATTTCTAAGAAGTTTCATCCCCATTTCAAACACTTCCCTGTAACTTCCTACATGTTGTACAGAGAGGTTACTCCCTCATCCTTGAATTTATACTCCTTTTTCTAGCCAGTCTTTATTGAGTGCAAAAATACAGCGGATACTCTATTGGATGCTGAGGCTACATGAGGCCATTAAATAAGTCCCTGCTCTCACCCATCTTAAATTCTGATGGAGAGATATGGATAATGTGCAGGAGATAGAGCCCTCAGGAACAACAGCAGCAAGGAACTTATCTTTTATGCAAGGATCTAGGAAGGCTTTTTTGAAAAGTTTCGAATGGAACAGAGACTTGGAGAATCTAAGAGTGCAAAAATGTGTTGTGATCCTGGGGGTAAGAATTCCAGGTGAAAATTCCAGGAAGGAAGAACATCAGGTGCAAAGTGATGAGATGAACTCACTCAGTGCCTGTGAAGGACCAATAGGAGTAGAGAGTGGCTAATGCAGGGTGATTCAGGAAAGGCTAGGGAGGAGGCAGTCACAGCAAGGCTGGCCCCTTAGAGCCTCTTAAGTGTTGCAGGGATTCTGACTTTTACTCTGTGAGATGGAAGCCAATGAAGAGTCTGAGCAAGAAGTTCAGAGGAATAAGAGCTTTTAAGCAGGCTTGGCAAAGGGCTCAAGGGGAATGCAGGCTAGAAGAAGGTACACCATAGGTTGTGACAGCAATGATGCAAGGAAAAGATTATGGTGGCTTGGCCCAGAGCAGTAAGATAGAAGCAGAGGTTGTTAGATTGTGGGTGTTTTCAAGGTGAAGGTGACACCTGTTTTTTTTGTGTGTGTTTGTTTGTTTTGTTTTGTTTTGTTTTTTAAGTAGAAAGGACATCAGATTGGGGGGGGGAGAAAAGACAGATAAGTACAAAGATGTGGCCCCGAGCACACAGCAGTCCTTCTGTCTGGCTCTCTAGTGCCCTTTGTCAAGTATGGTCACATGTATTTAAAATGTCGAAAATGGGACAAACAAAAGCAGTGGTCTTCTAACTTAGTAGTCATGGTATTCAAACCCAACAAGATTGAATGAAGATAGTCTCAAGCCTTCCAGTAGTAGAGTAAATGACATGAAGAAGCCAAACTTATATTCCCCAGGAAAAAAAAACAATTAGAAATAATAAGCTCAATGTAAGTTAACAGCAACCTAATGGCAATTCACAGAAATAAATTTATCACATTTCAAGATAGAATCATGACTGGAACTTAGTTCTCATTCAAACTATAGAGGAATTGGAGCTTTTATGTACAAGAGACTGTGAGGAATATAAAAACATGGTACGAAACCCAGAAACAATCTATGGGGGTGTATGCAATAATAGCATTAAACTCTGACCATATAAATCAAATTTAAACTGGGAACATAATGGGTAGAAACTACTGTGATGACAATGATGTCTTGCTGAAAATTGTAGTTACTACACAAGAGTTTGATGTATGTCGATCACAGAAATGAAAAATAAAATATTAGCTCATCTCCTGTATGAAGAATCTATAATGTCATGGGTAAGCCTTCTGTTGTCTGAGTGGAACCATAATCCCTATATCAGGCCAATATAGTATGGTTGAGATTGGGGCATGCTAGTGTTCTAGGCTTTTCCATATGCACTCCATTATATTGCTTGCTGGCCAGATGCAGAGAGTCCTAGGAAAAATCCTGAGACCCTAGAAATGGTGAATAGAAGGTGACTTGGTCTGAGAAAAGAACAAGTTGAACAGGAAGCCCATCTTGGGTCTACTGTGAAACGAGCATGAAACAAATTCTTAAATGTCAAGATATGGAGATGCAGGGGGGGTCCTTTGAGTATACAGCTAAACTCACATGCCCTGATTAATACATTGTCTATCTTGTAAAGCTCTCAGCTGTAGAAAGAATTGCAAAGATAGGAACCGCTTTCTCATCCCTGGATATGTTCAAAACCACACACTTAGATATGGAAACCTCAAGGTGAAATCAAGCTATAGATAATGACTTCGCTAAAGAACTTGTGCTATAATTTTGAACATTTTCACTAAGTGGCCCAACAACTGAAATTACAGGGTCCATCCCCAAGTCACACAATACATACTTTCCGATGACTTTACCTTGAAATCTTTTGTTTTTACAGTCTTATCTTAAACATGAAAGCTCCAATGACTTTTCCTTGAAGTCTTTTGTTTTTACAGTCTTCTCTTAAACATGAATGCACTTTATACTCTCTCTATAATGTTTCAGTTTATTAGATATAAAGTATACACCATGGGCTGGAGATATGGCTTGGTGCACCAAGCACTTGCTCTGCAAGTATGAGAATCTGAGCTCAAATTCCCAATTTTAGCATGTAGCACACATCAGTATCCTAGTACTCTTACTGTGAGATGGGAGGTAGAGGCAGGAGAATAGAGGAACCCCTGGAAGCTTGCCGGGAAACCAAGCCTGAAATACACAACAGCAAACAACACAAAGAAATACCCTGTTTCAAACAAATGGAAAGTGAGGACTGACACATGAAGTTGTCCTCTGACCACCAACTCACACACACACACATACACACACATACACACATACACAGACACACACCACACGAAGATGCACTTGCACATATCTTACACACGCACATACCCATGAACATGCACACATGCATGTCAGACACATACGTACGCAGAAAGTACATACTGTCTCTGAAGGGGATTTGTTTTTGAAAACTTCCAGTGTGGCTAACATATTAAGTATTCAAAAGCTAGTATATTCAAAATTATTTCAAACATATACCCAAATCAGTAAATTCATAAACACTGTTCCCAGTGAAATACAAAAATCAAAATTCAAATGAACACATACATAATTTTCATTGATCTAAAGTTTAATATCAACCCCATGTCAAGTCAGTAACATTGCATTTCACATTAAAGATTATAATGGCCTCTGAGCCAATTGTGGTGATGAAAACCTGTAGCCCTAACAGTTTGAAAGCAGAGGGAGGAAGAATGTGTGTTCAAGGCCAGCCTAGAATATTTTGCAAGATTGCGTCTGTAAAACAGTATTATAATGGCAGCTAAGAGTCTTTTAAAAATACAGTCATCTTCATCTTTTAGGTTACTTGTAGAGAAATTATTTTCATGATTTCTTTTCAAAATTTGGCCAAAAAATGTGATTTTTTGTTCCTGGTTTTATTTTTTTTTAACTTTTACAAAAACGTTATTGAGAATTTCATACATGTATATAAGGTGTTTTGATTAAATCCCTGCCCACTCCTTCCCCTCCGACATTCCCCCCTCTGAAGAGGTAACCCTAAAATCTGTTAAGGATTAGATACAAGCTCCCAAATAATATTGACATTTTTGGCCTGTATGTTGCTAACAGGCCCAAGGACATTTTGACATTTAGCCAAGAAACTGACTACATTTTGGAGGGTCTTTTTACCCTAACTGCCTAGCCAATTCCTACCTCCTATTCTTATCACTGAAGGGGTTACCCAAATTGCCACAGACCACTCTGGATTCTTCCATGCTGAACAGGGACCAGGGTGAGGCAATTGGAGTACCCCATCAGTGGGTCTATCTGAAAGACTCCTAAATTGCATAACTCTTGTCTCTAAGGGGACAAGAAAGTCTTTGAATCATGAATACAAGATGTGAAGGAGAAGTAAAGGCAAGAGTAATTAGCATTACAAGTTCTAGACAGGGAACTAGAAAAAATTCAGAACAGGGCAATTTTCAAATGTTCATTTGAGAGTCCATTGGAGTTTCTTGACAAGGGCTTCCAAAAACATCCCTCTATTGGGTTCTTCCTCATTTTTCTTTTGTCTTCCAAGGCTGTATTAGTTGGCTGGGAAGAGTGGCTGGATACTTAGGTGAGGGTTCAGTGAACCTGCTTGGCACTCCTTTAATGAATGAGCACAACCATCAACAAGCCCAGTTGTGACTATGTTTAGTGGTCAGGCTCAGCCGAAGTCTTGATGATGGTAGTTATTTCATGCAGAAGGGACTGCTGTATAGCATCATCTTATCAAAAGAACCTGGAATTTAAAAGGATTTGGTGCTAGGAGCCACACATGAGGGAGAACTTTTATAAAGAAGTTGCTTTAAAACTATGTTGGCATGAATGGGCGCACACATTTACTTGTGCTTGTCTTGTGATCCAACTATAATAGTTGCATTTCTCCTTCAGAGTTTTCAGCTACACCATCTTCCTTTAAGACACAGTCCTGCAATCCAGAAGGGAAATGTAGAGACAGTGTTAAAAGTGACAGGAAAGCATAAGATGTCAAAGACATAAATAAGGGGAAAAAAAGGAAAAGGAAAGGAAAAGAAATAGAAGAGAACACAACCACAGATGTTTCAACATCAGTAATTCCTGTTTACATGTAGCTGTTTAGAGAACTACAAGATATTTTGCTTCCATCGAAAGAATTTGCTCTCAGATATTTCAAAAGTTATATAATGTTTTAAAGCCATTTCTTTATATTTATTTTAATACCAATTTTGAACTTGCTTTCTTAATTATCAATTCCGTTTCCCTTTTAAAATGGAAAACAAGAAGTATGCTTGATAAAAGATTGTTGTGAAGTTAAGTAAATCATTTATTTAAAAATATTTTATTATTTGTATTAGATGTGCATGAGTGTGTTGCCTACATATATGTAAATGCACCCATGTCATGCAATGCCTGCAGAGGCCAGAAGAGGGCATCGGAGCCCCTAGAACTAGAGCCACCATGTGGGAGCTGGGAATTCAAACCCATCTTCTGCAAGAACAGCCAGTGCTCTCAAATGCTGGGCCTTCTTTCCAGCCCCAAATATATCTTTAAAATAAATAGTTCAATAAAATAAAACTACTCAATGTCTACGTATTATCCAATATGAACACTTGGTTTCATGCCTACACTTGCATCTTCAAATACCCTGGCAATGTAACACTAGGAGAGAAGGCAGAGGGGTAATGTAGGATTGAAATAAGAACTAGACCACTTGGGGGCTTCATTACTTTTTTTTTTTCCCACAACCCAGAACTCAGTCACATAATTTTAGCCTAATTGCACAGGGATCTTATAAACAGTGGTCTTCCTGTGTTCCCAGGAAGAAAAATAGACCATAACAGGGTTTAATGGACATACAACATTGTCTAACACAGCAGCCTTCTAATGGCCCATAAAATAATGATTACTGTATTTTTACCGTGGACTTAAAATTTCATGAAAGAGAAAAAGAAAGAGAAAATCAGATATGTTTAGGGGCTTTTCTCTCCTCACATCACTCACCTTACCTTGTTATTGTCACAAAGTAAATGTGATTTCTCACCATGTTAAGTTTGGTTTATAGGTGGCTTAAAAAGTATTTTTAAAAAAGTATTTCAAAGTAACACAGTTCAGCTGTTTTGATTATGTGTTTTAGATGCTTGATTTGGGTGGCTTGAACAACATAGATTTTCTTCTTCTTTTAAATCTTGTCAAACACAGTGAATTCCAGGACTGGTTGATTCTTTGGCATAATAATGTCATCAAGAATCCTGGTACTTCTCCATTTTCTGCTCTGCTATTTTCAAGTAATCAGCTTACATCAGCAAATGGTGAAAAAATGCCTGCCCAGCTCCAGGCATAATCTCCCTACTAATTACATCTGAGGGTATGAAGTAGAGTCATCTATCTATCTATCTATCTATCTATCTATCTATCTATCTATCTATCATCCATCTGTCTGTCTGTCTACCTATTTATTATCTATCACCAACATCATCTATCATCTATCTATCATCTATCTATCTATCTATCATATCTGTCACATCTATCTCTATCATCTATCTATCTATCTATCTATCTATCTATCTATCTATCTATCTATCTATCTATCTATCTATCTATCTATCTATCTATCTATCTATCTATCTATCTATCTATCTATCTATCTATCAAAACTTCTCCAGAAAAACACTGGCAGATTCTCCTTGCTATCTCATTGGTCAAAATTTTTTCTGTGCCAGTAATTTTACCAATCACTTGAAATAGTCAATGGCTTTGACAAGCCCAGCAGAATATCTTCCATGACTTTATTGAACCATAAGAAATTTGAGAACCTGTATTTGAGTCAAAGAATAATGAAAATGTAAAAAGAGAGGAAGGTACAATTGATCTTACCCAACCCTCTCACTTTACAGATGGGTAAACCTGAGCTGTAAATGATTACTTGGATTTTATTGGGTTATACTGCTAGATAAATGCGAAGGTAGAACTAAAGTGATTTTTGTGATGCCAGTTCTGTGTATACCTACAGGTCATTGTTTTGTAGTCAATTGACTCTTGAATACAATGCAATCATAAGTTCTTTGTACTTGAGATTTTTTCCTGTAAGATTCTTTTCTGTGTAACACATGTGCAAACAGAGACCAGAGGAGGATTTTGGATATATTCCTCTGTCACCTCTCCACTTGATTTTTTTGAAGCAAAGTCTCACTGTTTTGACTAGGCTGACTATTACAGAGCTCCCAGGATCTGCCTGTCTCCATGCTCCCAGTTTTGGGGTTAGAAAGACTTGTGGCTTTTATGTGGGTCTAAGAATTAAACTGAGGTCATAATGCTTGCACAACAAGTGCTTTTACCCACCATGCCATCTATCCAGACCCTATATGGTTTTCATTTGGAAATAATGGCCCCTTTGAGGGAAAAGAGGATTGTATTGGGCTTTGAAAGTGCATAGCACAATGTCTCATACACAAAAATAGGAGGCTTCGCAGTGTTTTTTCAGAAGGCAATGTAACTGTTGATCGCATTTAATTCTTCCCCTGGAAGTAGAGAATGAAACTAAAGTAGAGGAGTAATGATACTTACTCCAACTGATATAACCACTGAATCAATGTATCGACACCATAGCTACAAAAATACATACTGAAGTACACTGAGAAAAGCCTCATAAAATTCTTGTTGCTAGTCATATGAAATCTAGAAAAACTGAGCTTCGGCCAGTGGAATCTCATATTTTTCTGCCAGAGGTAAAGGAAAATGCTCACAATTGCAGTAGTAGATCCTGTGGCTAGAGATTATTCAAGCATTTTGTTCAGTGATTTTTTTTCATAAAGATAATAGGAACCCAGTGACGTAGAACAAATGCAAGAAAAGATAAGTTCTGACAGTGGGAGAAATGGCTGCAATGAGAAATGAAAGCAATGGAGAAACTTGCGGTAGTTCTGCTCCACCCTTATCTCCTCGTACAAGCACTGGGACACTTGAAGATTTCATGTAGATGCATAAGTGAATGGGGATGATATATTCTCCGGAGTTTCCTACACAAAGGGATGCAATTATTCTGTATAGTCTCACCACAAGCAAGGAACAAGTGAAATCAGGCACATCCTTAAGCCTATTACTAAACCTGGGCTACATGACCCTTATCTCAGTAAATCAAAAGAAAAAAAAAACCTCTATGGATAAATACATTAGGTATAAGCTACCTTCTCAACTTCCCTCTCAAAAAAATCACAATATATGTCATTATCAGTACTCATAGAAATGTTGCCATTTATTAGAGTACTTATTTCCCACGCTTAATTGATAAAGGATGCTCCTGCCCCTCCACATCATTTCTTAATGCCCTTTAGCTCTGCTCTAGATGGAGGAATGCAACACTTCTCTAGATTTTGGCAACACACAAAAATGCATTTCTCCTGAAGTTTAAAATTTCCGTTTTGTGTAGAAACCGAGGTAAAAATGTATTCCCCTAAAGTTTTCCTTCACAACAAGAAATGGAAAAAAAGTAGTGTGTGCAACTTTTTCATCTCTGGCTGAATTACTCTCTGTTAAGTTTCCTTTCCATGTATATTAGGTTGTGTTATATAGTCAAATATTCTGTGGGCCTGTATCAGAACCCTATATACAC
Source organism: Nannospalax galili (assembly GCF_000622305.1). Classification (NCBI taxonomy): domain Eukaryota; kingdom Metazoa; phylum Chordata; class Mammalia; order Rodentia; family Spalacidae; genus Nannospalax; species Nannospalax galili. Next base: position 3,940,795 of record NW_008355477.1, read on the forward strand.
TGGTCTCTTGAAGTCAGTCAAAAGCTGGAAGTAATTTTCTGTGATCCTGACCATTCAGCCTCTACCCAGATTGTTCTTATTACAAGGACCACTGGGCAGACTTGAACTCTGGCAGCAAGCAATTGTAGAACCATGACAATTTGGAGCAGGAAAGGATGAGACTGTCTTACAAAGTGGGAGCTTGTCTTAACCTGACACAAGGCTTCTCCCCAGCAGACTGAAGTAAAACCTCCTTGAATAAAGTTGGCATGGAAAGTGGTCTCAGGGACCAACCCTGTGGGATAGGAGATTGGGTATTATATCAGACAGAGCTGGAAAGTCAGCTCAAGGGCATTATCACATTGGCTTCTCCTCTGGGTGGCTGAGGTTCACCTCAGGGAGTGTTCTGGGTAATTTGGCAGGTGAATCTCTGAACCCGTCTGTTCTAAGAGATAGCAAGGTCCTCTGCCCTGATGGTGCTGAGTCTATGAGAATCAACCCCCCATGCTTCTGAGTTGTAATTTCAGGAAAGTTGGAGGGGTGGGATTCTTGTGCTCTTTCTGAAAAGCCTCTAGGTAGAAATGGAAAAGTCCTTGCACAGTCAGAGGTTAGACGAGCAAGTTGAACCCAACGGAGCATGTTGAGACCCATGTAGAAATGGTTACTATGGCACTGGCTAGAGGATGAGGTCTTTGTTGTAGCCCACAGGGCCATTAAATATGATGCTTTACAAACCCTAATCAGTAGAACCTAATGGTTTATCAGCATGACGTCCAATCATTCACTATTATTGCTGAGGAGTTAACGGGGTTATTCCAGAGCACAAAGATTTTTGGTGGTACAGAGAATGGAAGCCAGCTCTTCTATTTGATTCCTTGTCTGTCTGTAACTTCAGGTGTACTGCATTGCCTCAGCTCAGGGGGATGTAGTGTACCTTTGCTGTTCTACCAAAACATGAAAACAAAGTGTCATGCTGTTTTATCCACAGAGTTTGGGCAGTAATCAAGTCATATCTAGCTTGTGTAGTGGTAACAACAGGAAGCAAATGCATGATAGAACAAGATTCATAATGAAAGAATAACACAGCAAGTCTCGCTGGAATTCACAAGAAACCAAGAGAGGTTGAAAATGAAATTGGACTTTGGTACTTGTTTTCCATGTTCATATCTTGGGCTTTTTCCACATTCTTAGTTTGAAACAATGCTGGTTTTGTGTCGTGCTTGGAATTTAGGCTACATAAGTGTCATGATGGGAACTTTAGATCCTACTCCAGCTAAGAATAGTTGAGATACTAATTGAAGAGTGCCGAGGAACTGATCAAGTTCAACGGGCCCACACGGCCAAACAGGGTTTGTAGGGGTCCTTTGTTACAGCTGGTATTTCCATTGCCTCTGATTTTCTCCTTTGCAGGGAAATAGGGAAATGATTAAGTGAAAGGAGAAAGGAAAGACTCCTGAAATCTAAGCAATCACATTTTTGGAATTTTTCGTAGGAATTGGTTCATTTTCATTCCTTTCTCAGTGCACGTAAAGGGCACTATTTCCTGGGGAGGGAGTTGAGACAGAGTTTCACTTTGTAGCCCAGGCTGACCTCAAATTTATGGCAAACTTCTTGCCTCAGCCTCCACGTGCTGGAAATACAGGTGTCAGCCTTCATCCAGACTCATTTTATTGAATTAACATTAAGGTACATAGAAAGGTGCCTAGTACATAACAAATAATAAAAATATTGCCCTGTTTTTATCTATTTTTTTTAAAAAGAAAAACCTATCTATCCTTTATTGCCTCCCTGTAGTATATTCACCCATATTATTCCTTGTGCCTTTTACTTTAAAAGGGAAATTTGTGATTTTGGAATATTTTTTATGATTTATAGAATGTGGCCAAGGCAGTTCTTAGATGTGCTTATCCCTCATGTGAATAGCCCCCATGACTACAGCACATTTATCAAGATTGAGGCACAAAGGTGCCAAATATACCTTGTACTTCCAAGTAGCTGCTGTTTTGTTTTTTTTTTTTCATTTTTTCAGGCTTAAATAGGAGCCCAGATCATCCTGTTGATATGGTCCTATCAGAATCCCCTCAAGGAACTGCTGGTTTATTACTAAAAATAAATTCAGATAACCCCTACTGAAGGCATCTTTAAAACGTGCTTATGTAGTCACAAACCTACCTTCACTCACTCTGAAACTCTCAAGACTTTTTGAAAGATGTAGAATATCTGGTTTTGAACTAAACATTCTAACCTGATGTGCAAACATGATACGCCATCAGAAACAGGGAGGGGAAGGTGCCAGGACTATTTAAGAAATAACATTTGACTCAGATTAGATGATAAGAGTCAAGACTTTGAACATCTTAGGGGAGATTTCTCAGTGGGAACACTATCAGATGGAATTTGTGGAGCTCTGTCTCAAGCAGATGTTCTCCAGCTGGGAAAGCTGTGACGAAAAAATGCACCCAAATCCTGCTAATGGAAAGACCTCTGAACACAGCCTTCAGATTTAAAATATTTAGATTGCTTAAAAGTATCCGGGCATTGGGCTGGAGAGATGGCTCAGCTGGGCTGGAGAGATGGCTCAGCAGTTAAGAACACTGGCTGTTCTTGCAGAAGACCCAGGTTTGAATCCCACCACCCACATGGCAACTAACAACTGTCCATAACTCCAGTTCCAGGGGATCTGACAGCCTCTTCTGTCAGCAGAGGGAAGTGCACGACACGGGTGCACTTACCTACATGCAGGCAATACATGCATACACTTAAAATAAAAAATAATGAATAAAAAATGTATCCAGGGATTAATAATGAAAATTCCAGGTGTCAGTCGCTACATGTCGACCATCTACTTGAAATACTTTGATAGTTGGTGATTATTTTATGTTCAGTACATTTCACTGAAGAGCAGATACAAGGAAAACAACCTGTTGACAGAATGGCCCGATTTGTCAGCATCCAATGTCCATTCCATCTGTGGTTGTCCTTGAGACCGATAAATTCATTTTCATTACAACTCAATCAAATCTGGGCTACTGCCTTGAAGTCATGTGAGTAGTAACTTTCTTTTGCACAAAATCTTATGACCTTGGAGAGTGGAGGTTAAGAGATCACCAGGAAGACAGCACCTGACCTCTTGAGTTTTTGACATTCAGTCACCAGAGGCTGCTCTGACACGATTATCCTCTTTTTACTCCAGGTTCAAATTCCACTGGTGAAACCTGTGTGGACTGACTTCCCTTTCCTTGCTCTGAATTTCCCTTACTCAATGCAGTTCCCTGGTGGTCTGCTGTTTGGAGTGGATGATTAATTATAGTTACAGAGGAACTGTTGAAAGAAGAAAAAAACGACAGATTACTGTTTTCCCCTACTCTCTATTTTTAAACTCTTAATCTTGTTCAATTTCTCTTAAGTAAAAGAGAACTAGTTGGAAGAGAAAGAGGGGGGACTTTCCAACTGGTATTAACTAAGTTTCCATCATTTTCTTCTCCGTGTTGCTGTATTTTCAAAGAACATTTCTGAAGGAATTTTTGAAACCTTTATTCCACAATACATACTTCCATATGGTTCTATTTTTCTTCATTTTACCAGTACTTTAGTGTTGCTTTCGTTCTCCTCCCTCTGTCTTCTGTTTTTGAATCTTTGTTTTTCTCGCTGAAGTCTTTCTCTTTATCTGACAAAACAAACCCAAAATTAAAAGAAGTAACTGTAGTTAAGTAAGGATTAGAAATAATGTTGATTCCTGTAATGTACTGTATATTTAATCTTGAACAAGTAAAAATCGACTGAAATTATTCAGTGAAGAAGTGGATTAGGGGCTGGAGAGATGGCTCAGCAGTTAAGAGCAGTGATTGCTTTTGCACAGGACCCGGGTTCAATTCCCAGTGCCCACAAGGTGGCTAATAACCATTCTTAACTCTGGTTCCAGGGGATCCAACTCCCACTGCTGGCTTCCACACATGTGGTGCACTTACACACATGGAAGCAAAACACATTAAGAAATAAATAAAAATTTTAAAAAAGAAAAAGTAAATCGGTGTTTTTCATGTGAAACTCCTTTCTGTCTTCTCAAGCAACATAAGTGCCAGGGACAAGGCCCTGCCCATCCAAAACAACAGTTTTCCTGTTATTGGAATGCATGATTCCCTAATTACTAAGGAACTATAGGTAGGAAAGTAAGATACTACATCAAAAATAAAGTTTGGGGATAGAAATGCAGCTCAGATGAAAGATCACTTGTCTCACATGCACAAAGCTCTGAGTTCGATCTTCAGAATTGCATAAAATCGGTCATGAAAGTGTCATGATATCCACAGACTGGAGCATTCATTAAAACTTTTTGAAATGTTTGATATTTGTGTTTCAAACAGAACCATAATGGTGAAAAACATCGATATACATGACTAAACTAGGATACCTAAGTTACACCCTGAAAGAGAAAAATGCAGCCACACTGTGTCACGTGGAGCACATTTCACTAAGTACTTTGACAGAGGTGAAATTCCAGTGCAAGTGCTGGATCGCTTCTCCATGGCAGGTTATGCTTTTCAACTTGCCTCTATGAGGGAGAGAATACCAGAAGCTATTTGCCCATGAGTAATACCTTATTAAACCATCATGATTTAATGTGGCATATTTTCCCTCGATTTGCATGCCTGACAGTCGGCTTCCTAAATATTACATTCAAACTGAGCCACAGAAGAAAAATAGACCCACTGAAGTAGCATTAGGTCAGCTTTGTGGGATGCATTAGCAGTGTGTCTGAACAAAGACTTAGGCACAGAAAAATCACAACATGGCCTTGGGCCGTGGGAGGTGGCCCTATTGCCTTGCAAATGCATTGCAGGACTCATTATTAAACATTCCGAGAACAGACGAATTCCAGGCAAAGGAATCATACACTGATTGAACTGCGGTTAGGCAGGTCATATGAGATTTGTCTTACTTGCTTTTCCTTAAGGAGCTCCTACGCCATTTCTAACTGCTTTCAAGTGTCACATGTCAAAAGCACAGAGCAACTGTATTAAGATAAAATTGTTAGCATTAAAGATAGGTGGTTAAGTTAGAATAACTCTTGGACCAGGTACACTTTGCTAAATTGCACAGACTTTAAACTACAGGTATTCAGTCATAAAATACCTATATCTATGTCTATGTCTATGTCTATGTCTATGTCTATGTCTATGTCTATGTCTATGTCTATGTCTATGCCTATGTCTATGTCTATATCTATCTATCATCTATCATTATCATCTATCATCTATCAATCTATATCTATCTATCTATCTATCATCTATCATCTATCTATCTATGATCTATCAGTCATCTCCGTAGCAACCTTTTTTTAAGGGCAAAGTTACCCAAAAGGATACACATCTTTACAAAGACACAGAGATGAAGCCATATTCGTTAACTGGATGATAGCACTCAGAGTTATATGTACCGAGAGGTATGATTTAAGAGAAGGGGCTTTTCAGAAACTTACAACTAATGTGCTTCTTTCTAGTAGACGTCACATCTTCTTCACTACCAGTAGGTTCTTACAGAGGGCACTTCTTTCTTCATGTTTTAAAATTAGGACCCAGTTTTGCTATGTAGCTGAGGCTAGCCTCAACCTCTTAAACTTTCGATTGTGCTGCTTTCAGCCCCCAAAGTGTTGGAATTATAGGTATGTGCTACCATGCCTATTGTATGGTCAAACTGCATGACATACTCCAATAACTAGGTTTTGATATTTAGAAAAATAGCGACACTTTTCTTCCTCTGCACATCATACCTGCTATTTTGGAAAGGGCCTTTATTTGGCATTTATGGCAGGCATTCTGCAGTTTTTGGTATATGAGCCCTTAATGATCATTTCATGGGTATTTTGTGACCAGAAAGGGCACAATTATCATGTCCTATTCCATAATCGTGTTTTGAGATCAACTGAATAAAGTCATCCTGTTTTCTAGGATGACGTTTCCTGCATTCATGTCGTATGGCATGGGTTACAAGCAAAACTCAGTAGAGGGAGTTTGTACATATGTTGAAAACAGGTAAGGTAAACAGGGACTTTAGGAAACTACAAATTTCACCTTCTCACATATATACTGAGTAATGAGTATGTGGGAGGAAAATCTTTTCCTTTACCGTCTCAGTAACAAGAGGCTTAGTAACAAGAAGTCTATAAATTTAATTGAAGGAAAGATTATTAACAGAAAAGGAACACAATTTTATTAATGTTTATGTTCACCAAAAAATAATGAAACTAGAAGATATGCATTTGGGGGATTTCTATATTCATTTACCAAAGAAAAAAGTTTTAAATTATAGAACACTGGAAGAAATCCATTTGGAGAATTTTATATCATTTAACAAAGGAAAGAATTTTAAAGTATAAAACACAGACAAGGGAATATGCAAAGAAACTAATGACTATGTAGTAAGGTCTCTGTACATCTCATCCTGGTGTGTATTCCCCATCTTCAATGATAAGAGTCATGTTTTTTTTTTTCCTGATAAAGAAGGGGTACATTCCTAAAGAGGAAATTCATACATTTTTCTTAGCTATACAAGTAGAGATTAGAGAATCCTTCTGATAACCATAGATTCTCAATTGCCTTTAGCTCAAAATAATGCATGTAGACATACTGTGAGGTGAGACAGTCTGATCGCTTCAGGAAGGAAATACATCATGCTTGTTGCATAGGAACCAATGTCAGTCCGGGCCAGCATTGTGAACATGCAATCTTGTTACACAAGTTCTTACACTTGGTTTAATGATCAGCTGAATGGGCATAGCTGTGTTCCAATAAAATTTTATTTACACACACTGAAGTTTGATTTTCATTTCCTTTTCACCTGTCATGAAATAGAATCCTTTTAATTTTGTCCCCAACCTTTTGAAAATGGTATAAACCATTCTGAGCAGGTGAACTGTGCCGAAATTGGTGGTAAGCATGGTTGGGCTCCAGAGTCAGAGTTTTGGACCCCTGAGACAGAGACAGAGAACTATTTCCCAGGCTTGGAATATCAGCTCCTCACCCACTGTAAACTTGTCAGAGATGCACATTTCCTGGCCCTACCCCAGAAGTGCTGAATCAGCAACTCTGGGACCAAATTCTCTCACCTGGGTTTAAACAAACTGTCTGGGGCATCCTGATGCCCAGTCCTGCTGATGCCCAGTCCAGTCCAGATAATCCAGTCAGTTTGTGGTGGGGAGGATGACTTTCTACTTACCTTTATCTTAGAAGTCCTTCAAGTGATTGCAGTGGGCAGGCAACAGATGCCTTCACTGTCCAAATAAGGATCCAAGAACAGAGATTTTAATCACTCACTCAAGATACACAGGGAAAAATAGATGTGGCCTAGCCTAATTGCGTTTTCAAATATATATGAGGGTTAAAATGCTATGCCTGATCCAAACCTGGATTTGCCAGAAGCTTCAGGGGTCAGGTTATCTTTTATGTAGCACTGATTAACTGAAAAACACATCTGGAAACATGCCCCAAATACAATGAAAGCTAAGTTTGGAACCTCACTAGGCCAGACAATGCAACCATGAGGAGAAATGGGATGCAGAGATTCAGGAGTGTCCCATCTGAAAACACTTTGGGCTGAGGAAATTGGAAGGGAGGGAAGCTAACGTCAGGTATTGTAGCCTGCCCTAGAGCTCCTTATGAATGCATCTCAATAACTTTTTCCTGTTCCATATCTGGAACACAGGTGAATATGTTGTTGCCTTAGATGTCCTTAATGATAATTTTAAAAGAAAACAGCTAGCATTTGCATGCTTATGATAATTTTCTGTCTGTTTATTTATTTTTAATATTTTATTTTTTATTTTATGTGTATGAATTTATTGTTTACATGTACATGAGTGCACCTGTGTTGTGCAGTACCCATGGAGGTCAGTAGAAGACATCGGGTCCCCTGGAACTGGAGTTACAATGATTATTAGCCACCATATGGGTGCTTAGAATTGAACTAAGTTCCTCTGCAAGAGCAGCCATGAAGTAGCAACAAGTTTGATATTTGGAAGAGTGTTTCCACAATGAAGGCTGCTACCCACAATGTTGCACTTCTTTAAGAAGAGAAAATCAAATTCTTCAAGTGCTTATGGCCACTGTCTCCTCATCCCGTGAGGAGTAGTATAAGCTTTTGGGCTTGGTCCACTTATGTTTGGGCCTTAAGATGATTAGAGAATGACTTCCGAATTCTCCATCCTGCAGGAGACAGAAGCAGGATGATGGTTTCTTCTGCCTGTGGTCCCAACTCAGTAAATGGCAACCCCATCATTTCAGCTGCTTCAGTAGAGAATCTGGAGGAGACATCATGGCTTCCTTTCTTTATGAGTTTCATCCATGCTATCACCAAATCACACTGACTCTATTGTCAGAATGTAGCTGGAAATCCCAAGTTACCTCACCTCCATGGCCTCACCTGTCTAATTCATTCATTCATTCATTCATTCATTCATTTTCTCTCTCCTCCCCTCACTTTTTCTCTCTCTTTTCCCCTTTCTATCCTTTCCTCACTATTCCTCTCTCCTTCTCTCCCTTCCCTTTCATTTTGAGAGAGGAGAGAGAGAGAGAGAGAGAGAGAGAGAGAGAGAGAGAGAGAGAGAGATCAGGTTAGCTTTGAACTTGTGAACGGCCTACCTCTACATCCCATGTACTGGCATTACAGTTGTACGCCACCATGCTGGGTGACAGCCAGTACTATGTTTTACTTTGTTGAGGGAAGGGGCCACTTTTATCTCCCCTTGACAGCTGATTTCTCCTAGCAGTCCCAGGTACCGAAACAATGTCAGTTAGATGTTGCTATTCCTCAGCTCTAACTTTTCATACTACCCAGTCTTGTTCCAATTGAACCCCAGCTCTTCTGATGATAGAAAGATCCTCCAAGATGTACAAACACTCAAACACTGCCCCCTTACACACACACACACACACACACACACACACACAGTGCATTCCTGATACCTTAGCTTCTATAGGTGCTGCCTTTATTTTTAAAAATATTTTATTCGTTATTTTTATTTCTGCATATGAGTGTATCCCCTGCATGTATGTAAATGCACTCATGTAGGGCAATGCCTACAGAGGTCAGAAGATAGCTTCAAATCCCCTAGAAATGGAGTTATGGACAGTAGTTAGCCGCCATGTAGGTGCTAGGAATCGAACCTGGGATTCCCTGGAAGAGCAACCAGTGCTCTTAGCCAGTGAGCCATCTCTCCAGCCCCAGATGCCACCTTTATTCAGTCTTTTGGAGCCAGGAAAGCTTCTTTACATTTTCTGTTTGCCCTGGCCTAGACAACGCTGTCCCAGTCTGTTGCCACAGCTGGAAGTCTTGTTTCTTCACTTTTTAAGAGCTCTGTTGAAATGTCTTCCCACCAAAAAAAAAAAAAAAAAAAAAAAAAAAACATGAAGTTGTGATACAGTTCATGTTATATCAGCTGAATATGTCAAGAATGCAAAGTAAGTCATGAAATCATGGAGACACTCAGAGACAGAGATGTAAATTCAGAATTGTCCTCATGAAAATGCCCTAT
>NW_008355477.1:3950390-3995602 GCF_000622305.1 Nannospalax galili
TGTATCACCCAAACCACTAGAAATTTCTATATCCCTTACTGTAATCTCTGTCACCACGAGACCAACTTTAATTTGTTTTTTTGATTTGTGTTTCTATCTGTCGCCATTCATTAGGGCAGCAAGTGGCATCTGACTATATAACTAGTTTGTAGAACAGTATCTGACACACAGGAGACCCTCAATAGATTCTTCCTGAATAAATAGTTGACCATATTTGTAAAAGGGAAGATCTATTGTTGCACTTTTGCCAGTATGAATTTAAGGCAGATGAGAAAGCCAGACTCTTTGCCCCGACTCACATTTTTGACAGGGTCTCCCTCCTCACATAGCCCAGGCTGGCATAGAACTCCTGATTCTCTTGCTTCTATCTTTCAAGTGTTGAAATCACATGTCTGAGGCTCCAGAGTTCCTTTATTTTTCTGGTTTTTTTTTGTGATATAGGCTCTCACTGTAGCCCAGGCTGGCCTGTAAGTCACTTTGTAGCCCAGGTTGACCTCATATTCATGGTCATGCTCCTTCCTCAGATTCCTAAGTGCTGAGATCACTGGTGTGAACCACTATGCCCAACCAGACTTTCATAGAGGAGGCATTTAACTCCATGCTGGAGCTCTTTGGATGCCCTGGGCACAATGCAAATCACTTCATAGAGATCTGCAGATCTTGACGTGCTGCTAACAAAATCAATGGTTAAATAAGTGGTAGACCACCTAGCGCTGAGTAAGGACAAAGCTCCAAAGCTGCATTCCAAACTGTGAGAATGAATCACAAAACTGTATTCCATTGGGAAAGCCACTGAAAAACTCTGAATGGTGAAGGGAAACTTCCTTCACAGTTCTCAGAAAATAGCATTGCAATCCACATCCTAAACTGTGTAGCACAAGGTCATCTTTCCCAAGAGGGCTATCCTTTCAATAGGCATATGCATTATTTCTTTGACACCTAACAATGATTGGATGTACACAACCCAAATTTAGAGAGTCATTTGAAATTAATAAAAATTACTGAAGTGTTTGAATTTGTTTTCAAAGAAAAATAACAAACTTCTGACTTACTTGAAAGTGCAACATGACAGACTTTTGCAGGTAGATGGTGGTTGGATATTTCAGGACCATATCAGAATCTATGTGCTAGAGATCATCACCCTAGTTCAAGACAAAGGATGTGAGTGATTGTTTGGGGACATACAGGGATTTGATGCCTTGCTGTGAAGAGGAGCCGTATCTTCACTAGGGTGATAGTATTCTTTCTGGGAAGAACACAAGCTCTGGAGCCCAGTTTCCCATAGACCAACCTGCTGCATCTTCATGGTTGCCTGACGCATAACTAGTTCATTATAGATCATTGATTCCTTACAATGTTTCCTTTTCAATTCAGCACATATATAACCAGGACAGTTTCACTCTAGTAAATAGCACATCTCTCTAGTGTTGATCTCCACATTTTAATTTCATGAGACCTGTTAGTATGTGTTATGGTATATCAGCTGTTTTTGAAATCCCCTAAATGAGCTAGATTAATTTATCCTGTTGAAGATGAGCTCTTTTTTATGTCAATTGGTAGGTTTCTAAAAGTGACCATAGCAAAATTATCCTGCTCCCAAAGATAAGTTTAGGAGAAATATCAGTAAGTATTCTGATTTACCTTAGCACCTTAACATTACAAATAGGAAGAGAGTTATTTTATCCAGTGTATGGTGCTACTTAAATTGTTGACATTTAAATCATTTCAAATAACAGCATTATTCATGCAACAAGTAGACAGAAACTAAAAGTCCTTTCTTCTGTTTGTTAATAATTCTAAATAGAATAAAATGAAGCCTCTTTTAAGTATAGCTTCTCAGATATTTGAGTCTCTTTCACAGATATGGGGAACTCTAAGTCACTGAGAGTACTTGCATTTCTTCCCTTGAAACACCAGCAGAGGAACAGTATAGGGAAGTCTATCCCAGTGTGTGTGAATTTTCACAAGTGGTTCCCGGCAGAAGAAAAGCTGTCTAGTTATAAAGAAATGAGGGCAAATACTATTTATTAGGTATTAAATAAGTATATCAAACAACCTGATTTGTATCTAACAAAGGAAAGGGAAGTGCAAACCCTGACTCATAAGTAATTTGTATCTTTATCGTCATCTTAAGTCCAAGCATATATCCCTTGTGGGAAGTGGGAGAGGATTTTTTTCAAATTGCCTACAGCACTATCATTCTGATAATATTTCTGTGCATTTGACAAGTACCAATCTAAATAGAAACACTGAGATTTAAAAGCTAAGGGTGCAAATCCTGTTCAAATTTCTTTTCATTGAAATTTCATTCACCTTTGAATGTCCATATAATTATAAATGAACTAGCCTAATTTGCTTGTTTCTAACATACACAGAAAAATGAGATCTGACCCACAAAAGTTAATTTTTAATCAGTCAGGCTAATATAAAACCCACCTTTGGGTATCAACATATTAAAAGCCTGAGGGGCTATTCCTCTTATGTAAGAAAAGAAGAGTAAAGAACAAGTTTAAGAATGAGACTGTATCAGCCATGTTATATACATAAAAGAGTACATTAAATTGGGTCAGGGCAGTGGAGAGGAGGGTCAGAGAGGGGAGGGGATCTAAACAACATCAAACTATACTATATGAAAATCACAAAATTCCAATTAAAAGCAAAAGAAAGGAAAAAGGGTATTTTAGACCATGTTGCCTTGTATTAGACAGTAATTATGTGGCTATGCATATATATATGTATACACAGATTTAACTCATCTATTTACATTCAATAAAGCTGTTGTGAATATTAACAATAAATTCATAAAATCAAGAAATGAGTAAGGATAAGAAATAAAAAGTTATAACACGGAGAAAAGTAACAGCTATTCCTACAACAAAAATAGATTTAAGTAGAAAACAATGGCAATTAAGAATAAGATGAAAAGGGGGAATTGTGATTAACTAATTACTGAGGTATTTGAATTATAGCATCTTCACTCCTGGAGATGTGGACGGAATGTCTAAAGCAGTTTGGATTAGATCTAATGTCTGGATTTCTGGCTGCACGTAGTGAATCAATCATAAACCTTGAGCAAATTAAAGCTGTGCTGGGAGAAACAGGAAATGCCAATCAGCTTATATATGCATGAGGTGGTGACATTACGCTGAGGGTTCAGAGTAGGCCATCGGGCATGACCGCGGGCCAGATAATCATGAAATGCTGCCAGTTCCCAGTAAGTGAGTTTAAGGAAAAGAAGTGGATTCAATAATCAGCCATTTTTAAAATTTATTTTCCACTAATTTTCATTTTTATCGAAATAATACAAGTTTACATGCAAATGTATTGAAGATTCATAATGAGAAACAGAAATCCCTGTCCCATCCCATTCCAACCTAGGGGCAATCATTTTCAACTGGTAAATATTTCCTTTGGTATGTACTTCCATATTTCCCATAATATGCTTTTACAGATATTTTTTGGCATATGAATTTTAGACATCATCTTTAACATTCTATATATGATCAAAAAGGAATTACACCTCCCTGAATTCAATCTCCAGTACCACAAAGAGAAGACAGGGAGGGAGAGAGGGAGGGAGGGAGGGGAGAGAAAACACCTACTCTCTTAACAATACACTCCTCATTTCTATACCACATTCTCTCAATACATTGCTGTCTAGAATTCTTTCACCTAGTAACACAAATGAAGAAACATGGGCTCAAACAGACTAGTATTTCCCTTTCCTCATAGACCATGAAGTTCAGGGGTAATTCAAAGACTTCTAGATGCCATCAAGAATCTGTCATCTAACTTTGCTCTGTGGGGTGTCTTCTCATGGTTATAGAATGGCCTTAGTCCCTCATGTTTTGGAACCATATTGCTGGTGGAGACTCTAGGACAGGCAAAGAATAAACAACATGTGCTCACTTTAAATAACTGTCCCCAGGGACTGGAGAGATGGCTCAGCGGTTAAGAACACTGGTTGTTCTTGCAGAAGACCTGGGTTCGAATCCCAGCACCCACAAGGCAGCTAACAACTGTCTATAACTCCAGTTCCAGGGGATCCGACAGCCTCTCCTGTCCTCCACGAGCATTGCACGACACAGATGCACTTACCTACATGCAGGCATAACACTCATAGACATAAAAAATAAAAATAATAAATAAAATATTAAAGAACTGTCCCCAAATCCTTACATAGTGGCCTCTGTTAAAATTCCATAGGCCAGGGTGGCAAGATTGTGTGTCAGGTAAAGGTGCTTTCTGCCAAGCCTGACAACATGAGTTCAATTCTTAGGATTCACATAGTTGAATGAGAGAACTAACTCCCACAAGTTGCCCTCTCACATCTGCACACGTACACATGGGCTGTGGCACATGTACGAACATATCAAAATAAATTAAAATGTGATGAATTTTAAAAAAATCATAGGTCGTAATAGTTTCATGTAACTACACTTACCTGCAAGGGAGGCTGGGAAATGTTCTTCAGATAGACACAATTCTGCCCCTAAATAAATAGAAATTCTGTTGTAAAGAAACCATGGAAAAGGGTTGGGAAAATAGTGTAGTCAGTAAAGTGTGCCCTTTGCAAACCCGAGGACCTGAATTTGATCCCCTAAACATGCCTGTTGGCACACACATGTAATCCAATCACTGGGGAAAGGGAGACAGTGGTGAGTTCCAGGCCAAGGAAAGACCTTATCTCAAAAAAAAAAAAAAAAAAAAAAAAGGAAAGATGGCTTAGCAGTTAAGAGCACTGGCTGCTTTTGGAGGGGACCTGGATTCGGCTCCCAGCACCCACATGGTGGCTAACAACCATTCATAAACACACACGGAGGAGACACACAGAATCAAGAGGGGAGGAAATAGGCATGTTGGCACATGTTTAGGATCCCAACACTGAAGAAGCTAAGAGGCAGGAAGATTGCAATTTCAAGATCAGACTGTGCATATGAGACATTGCAAGATCTTGTCTAAGAAAACCAACAAATGAACAAAGGAAAAATGGATACTGGGTTGATGGCTATACAGTCTCTGCTACTATGTATCAGAGTTCACTGTTAATTTAGAGAGTTTTTAATGACTATGTTTTTTCACTGTTTTCTTGGAGTTATTAATAGCCTCAGATATTACTTATATTTATAAGCATCTGTTTGGTTTCAAAGGTAATCTATCAGTGTCATTTTTTTTTCCTTTCCAGAACACTATCTCTTATCGCTTCATGCTATAATTCAGACCTGGGGACTTTCAAAGGTGATGAATCTGTTGTCCTAGACTTTCCTTATTTCTTTTCATGGTGATTTTTCTGTTTTCTCAGTTTTATTGACTTTATCTTTTCTGGTTTAATCCTTCATTTTCCTAAAACATTTTTTGAGTGGTTTCCAAAGAGTGGGATGCAAGAAGTTGGCTTCTTAGTATGGAAATGATTACATTCTAACCTGAAGTTTGATTGATAATACAACTTGGTGTGAAATTGTCAGGAATCAGTTAATTTCAAAATTTTATATTTTTGCCTTCTAGTATTACAGTTGAAAAGTCCATAATGAATATAACATAAATTTTTCATTATTTATAAGACTTCTAATAATGGAGGTTTAAATTATTTGTTATTTGCAAAAAGTTCACTTTGGCACTGAGTTGTTTTGTAAATGTTACCATGTACACTCATTGACTTTTAGTGAAGGGGATTATCCTTGATAATATGAGTGAGCCCCATCCAGTCAACTGATACCCTTAATAGCAAGGCCAATGTTTCCCTGAAGAAGACAAAATCCTTCCTCAGTTTTGGGGTCAGCCCCTTCCCATTGGCCCATTGATGGCAAAACAAATCTGCAGTCACGTAAGCCTTAAATAAATCACTCTATGTGAGTTATATATTCTCATGGTTCTGTTTCTCTGGAGAGTTCTGACTGATATAGGCCTCAATGACCTCAGAATCTAGGAAGGAAAGATAGTAAGACAAAACACTTTCAATAATTTTCCTCTCAAAATTCAAACTTATAGCAAAAAATTAGATGGCTCAGATGATTCTTGGGGGAGTGGAGTAATGTGTTAAAGCTGAATAGGAGGTTTAATTTTGTGAGGATAGGAGATTTTTAAAAAAAAAGTGCTTTGTAGGAGGTGCAGTGGAACATACCTGTCGTCCCAGAGCTCAGCAGACTGGGTCAGGAGGAACATTTGAGTCCATGGATTTGAGGACAACACCAGCAATACATTAAAACCCTGTCTCCAAGCCAGGTGTGGTGGCGCACACATGAAGTCCCAGCACTCGGGAGGCAGAGGCAGGCGGATCTCTGTGAGTTCAAGCCCAGACTGGTCTACACAGTGAGTTCCGGGACAGCTGAGGCAACAGGGAGACCCTGTCTCAAAAAGACCAAAAAAAAAAAAAAAAAACAACCAAAAAACCCTGTCTCCAAAGACAAATTCCAACAAAGCAAACAAACTGCCCTTGCTAAATGTATGCACAAATGATTTGTCCAATTTCTAAGAGGAAGAAAATTATCAGCTGTAATCAGTTAACACAATCTAGAAACTGTCAAAACCTTTCACATCTAAATGCATAGAATTATTAAATACTAAGTCATAATTAAATTTAAAGCCATGGTGCCATGCATCTGTAATCCCAACATTCAGGAGGCTGAAGCAGGAGGACCATGAATTTGAGGCTAACCTGGGCTTTGCAGCAAGAACTTGTCTCAAAAAAATTAAAACTTGCAGTGGAAAGATGGCTCAGCTGGTAAGGGCACTTGCCACTGAATCTGACAACCTGAATTTCATCCCAAAGATCCTCATGGTGGAAGGAGAGAACTCAATTATGCAAGTTGTCCTCTGACCTTCATATAAATGCCTTGGCATGTGTGCCTTTACATAAACACACACACACACACACACACACATAAATAAATGTTAACATTAAAAAAGTAAAATATGTGATGTGTTTTAATTTCCAAGTGAGTAAGCATCAAGCTTATTTTATTTAAAACTCTGACAGGTGAGTACTTAATTCTGTCCTTCCTGAAAGTCTACTCGAAGCATGTAGTGTTCTAAATTCTCTCTCTCGATGCATATATTCGCTTCCTTTCTGGCTTATTTTTTTATGTGTATGAGTGTTATGCCTGCATGTATGTATGTGAACTCATGTCGTACAATGCCCAAGGAGGTCAGAAGAGAGTGTTGGATTCCCTGGAACTGGAGTTTCAGGCAGTTGTTAGCCAACATGTGAGTGCTGGGATTCCAACCCAAGTCTTCTGCAAGAGCAGTGTTCTTAACTGCTCAGCCACCTCTCCAGCCCTTTTTTCTTTCTATACTCAGATTTTTTCCCTTTTTTTTCTAAATTTAGTCATCCAAGGCTTTCATTAAATTAGCAGGAGCACCTGGAACAGGCATAAATCATGGTTTCATTCAATCTGCCCAACTGTTCTCTGAGAAATCTGAGGCTAGAGATTCACTTGGCTCACTTAAAGCCCATGACTAGCCAAAACTGACTTTCAGATGAGCTCCAAGCCCTGTTTGCCCTCTTGTTGCTGTATGGTTCGCTGTTTTCCTTAATCCACAGAAAGCAACAAGCTCAATGAATACCTGTATTCAGTGAGTGTAATTACTCCTTTCTGTACTTTCTTTTAAAAATGATACAATTTTGGCTGAAAGTATAGCTCAGTGATAGAGTACTTGCCTAGCATCAGCCAGCCCTGGGTTTGATCCCTAGCACCATCGTGAATAAATAAATAAATAAATAAATAAATAAATAATCTTAAAGATAAACTTCTGTTTCCTCCTTTCTTCTTTCTTTCCTATTTACTCTTTTTTACCTTCCTTCCTTCCTTCTTTCTTTTTCTTTCTTTGAGACAGTTTCTCCAGTACCTCCAGCTGGACTGGAACTTGCTATGTAGACCAGACTGGCCATGATCTCACAGATATGTACCTGACCCTGCTTTGTGAGTCCTGGGATTAAAGGTGTGTGCCATCATGCCTGGCTAAAATTTTCTTTTTCTAAGCAGGGATGAATGTTATTGCACAGTGTTTCTCAGATTTTCTTTTTGCTCCCATAATGACAAAACAACTGAATGTCTGGAACTTCTGGGGGAGAGGAATTATACTCTTTTTAGAGACTGGGTCCTTGTATAGACACAGTCTAGACATAGCCAATTTGGATCTTACTGACTTTTGATGATGTGTCCTGACACTCATTGCAATAAAGTATATAAAGTTGCTGATGTTCAACAATTTTTCACTCATACTTATTCCATCAGCTTCAATCTAACAGGTCACTGAGAGATATGGCACAGGCAGAGTTATCCTTCAAGGACGTGTACCATTGTCTATTCACATTCAAGTAAGGCCATCCAGGAGTCTATGTGTGATTTGTTGCAGAGGTCTGTTTATAACCAAACCCACATAAAGCAACAGGGGATTACTGAGTAGCCTACTTTGTGGAGGAAGAACCATCAAGACTTACAATGTCCCTTCAGCTAACGCTTGCAAACATTGTTAATCACAGACTTGGAAACACAACACTCTTTTCCTAGGTGAATCAAGTTTTTTAATTGCTTCACTTTACTTGCTTATACTGTTTCCAGTAGGTAGATGAAATCCCCACTCAGTGGACAACCTATAGGGTTATGCATTTCACTTGAAGATTGCATTTATTTCTAAATGAAGATTTCATTTATTTACAAGGTTCTCTTTTCTTAGGGAATTTCAGAATCATTTGTGGACACAATATATTTATAGCAGTGTCTTAGTTCAGACTTCTGTAGCAAAATACCTTAGACTGGGTTATTTATAAACAATGCAGATTTCCTGCATACAGTGTTATTGGTTGGGAAACACGAGATGAGGCACCAATAGGCTCAGTGTTTAGAGAGGACTGGCTCTGTGCTTCATAGAGGGTTCCTGTTGCTTTGTCCTTACTTGGCAGAAAAGGCAAACAGGCTTTCCCAGGCCTCCTATAAGGACACTAATCTCATTCACGAAGACAGAACCCTTATGAACTAATCATTTCCCTAAAGCCTCAACACTGGAATTTGAGGCAGATGCAAACATTCCAATCATAGCAGTGACAAATTAAAGTTATAATCTGACACACTTATATTTGATTCTTGATATAGCCATTTATAAAGATGAAGCTTTGGAATATTTACTTTGTCTTAGTAATCCTGCCTGCCAACGATGATGGCTACTTTTTGGTATTTGTTAGATATAGACTGGTACACATTTGTGGAATGCCACTCATAATACTTGGACTCCAGGTTGACACTCATAAGGGCCGTTTGTTAATGACAGTACCATTAGCATTCCTCTCCTAATACATAATGAGAAAATGATGAGAATGACACCACTAGTAACTGAGACTCTTGCTTGAGGAAACACCCATGTACAGACCCATCAGACATTATCATTACTCCAAGGGATCCTGACTCTATAGATAAGAAGATAGGTAAGCACAGAAATGTAAAGGTATGTGATACCTGTGCATCAAACACATTTTCTCAGGAATGCATCAACATGGATGAACTTCTATGTGAGGCTCATTTCTTCTTTTGCCCTCTGAACCACATATAACTCATGTATAAGAGTATCAAGATGAGAGAGGGTGTTATGCTTGATGCCGGTAGGATAGGTTAGTTAATAAATTAAGCTTTTTTCTGTTTATTTTTCAAAAGATTCTTTTCCTGTCCCTAATGTGGCAGTGATGGCCCTCCTTGTTTTTGTTTTTGTTTTTGTTCTGAAAGTTGTATAAGGCATTTCATTTTTATTTAATAAATGTTTATTCACAGCAGATATGATGAAAGCAGCTGGGGTTATAAAGATGAATAAGACCCTATACCTGTTCTTGAGACTTTTCTATTATAATGGGAGGGAGAGAGTTTATATGATTGTATTATGGCAAGAAACAGAAACAGCAGAGATAGATCATGGTCTGCTCAGCTGCTACGCACCATCTTCTGACTTCAGGCAACTCTTTCCAACTCCAAGTTCAGCTGTTCCCTTATTGTAAGGATGGAACAGGGAGTATATACATTATGGGAATTATAGAATTCTACAAATATTGGCATTTACTTTTTATTTAATTTTGAGAGCTGGTTGTTAAACATTTATCTGCACACCACTGCATTTGCATCTAATGCTAAACTGCTATAAGGGCGTAGAAGGGGACAAGAGCTTAATTTTTCTTGGGGTTTTGGGAAAACCACAAAAGATTATTGACATTTGAGATTGTAAGATGGTGGGAGATTGGGTCAAAGGAAGAGAAAACAGAACCTTTGAGAGGCTACAGCCCTGGAGAGAGGAAATCATAGCTTGCTCTTACCGTTGAAGTGCTGACAGTACACAGTGGTGAGAAGCTCCTGTGTAATTAATGGCTATGTAATGTGGGTCTAACTCCTGTGGTATGTAGTAGCAGCAGTGCTGGGTATTTTTGTGTCCTGGGCTCAGGCATAACTAGGGCAGTGTTAGAGACAGTCTTTCTCAATGTGAATCAGAGCCTTTGACAGTCAGATCAAATGTGGATCCCTAATCTCCTCAGCAAACCTACCCAATCAGATTCTCTTGGAGCAGGGGCATGAAGATTCACAGGTTTAACAATCACCCCAAAGATTTTCCCTGCACTTTGTTGAGAGTTAATTTTATCACACATTGGTTTTGCTCCCCAGGGGTCATTTAGTGATGTCTTCAGGCATTATCAATCACGATTATTGATTGGGTGGAAGACAAGGATGTTATTAACTATCTGACAGTGTACTGAGCAACCACCATGGGGACTTATCTGTCCCCAAATGACAGTAGTTTCAAAGTTTGGAAACCTTTATTTACCATGGCCTGTGGCCTCTAGACCAAAATTAGTTGTGAATGTCATCCAACACAAACTTAAACTTAAAACCTTCTAAGATAATCTGTGATTTTTTTTTTTTGTAACTTGGTGTTGAGAGCATCAACATGATAGAAGACAACATTCTGTTGTAATGTGAAAAGGTTGGGCAGGCTTGAATCCTAGACTGCAGTGAATGGCTGTAAAGAAAAAATGAATGGACTGAGGGTAGCTAGTGTGACTGAGGAGGTTCTGAAATTGCTCAGCTGGGGGAGGAGGACTAAGACAGAGCTGTGGACCTCCAGGTGCAGATGTCCTGCTGCCAAATTCTCAGAGAACTGAATCAGTCTCAAAGATATTGAACCATTCCAGACAGCACTGTTGAAGACACTAAATCATTATTTGCTATGCTGTTTTTTATTCTCTAATATTATAAAACTGAAAATATTTATTGGATCATCTTCACACTGTGGTTGCTTGTTTTGGGGAAAAGATATGTTCCTGGCTCTCTACACATAGTAGCCTTTGCTCAGCTTACACTTTTTTGGAATCCAAGAGTTAGAGTTCCATGGAAAATGTATTCACAAAGACCTGAAAGGGGGTAGTTTTTATATGGCATTCAGAAAGAAAACTGGAAATTCTTCTTAAGATGGGGGTTGAACTTTCCAAGAAGCCAACTAGATCTGCCTTCCTCTTAAGACGATGGCATCCTTATTCTTTTTAGTGAGTTTAACAGAGCAGCATTGTAGGTAAGGTGAATCACAAAGAGAGGTAGATGTATTATTATTTTTAATATTATTATTAAATATTTTTCTTAGCATAATGTCCTCATTGTTCTCGGGAGAATTTTTAAAAATCTGAAATGATGTAGACTCTTGTTCAGTTGCTGCATCTCAAAATATTTGTGTACAGAACTCCATTAAGATTTGCTTTTTGTAGACTGGATTTAAAGTTTATAAGGAGATGAAATGGACAACACCCTTGTTCTTTGATTGTTCCACCTAAAGCGATACTCAACAATAGTTTGATTTGCTCTCCTCTCTGCAGAAGTAGCTATCCAGCGCAAGATACATCTAAAAATATCCTAGGATCCTGAGTGTTGAGGTTTTCTCGTTGAAATAATTCTGCACTTTTCAAATGCTTTAATGCTTTCAGGGGCTCATAAAGTGCAAGGATTTAGGGCTCGGAGCTAGTTAAGCTTTGAGCAGACACAGGGCTGTTAGATAAGAATAGAACTCATCCTTTACTTTGGGAGCTCTGGGCACTATTTCCAGCTGCTTCCAGTCATTTGACTCCTGAAAGCTACGCTAATCCTGGCGGAGGCAGCAGCTCCGGCTCCCAGGTCCACCCCCTACTCCTGATTGGCGGGGCTCCTCTGCGACCGGAGCCAGCCGCCTACGACGTCCCTGTGAACTGATTTGAAATAAGAGCCAGGCGGTCCTCGCTTGCCTGCGCCCGACTTTTCATAGGCTGGGAAAGGAAAGGTTGAGAAACTTGACATTGTCTTGGGTAGAGTGCGTGTAGCAACAGATCAAAGAAAAAAAGGGGGGGAGGAGGGGGGACGAAAACGTGCTCTTTGCTGCCTGTGGATTGCACCGAGTTGCTTTTGTCTTGCGGGCTTTTCTGTCGGCTTTGGTGTCTGTGCTAGGAAGCCTGCGGCGTGCGCTTCCGTGCAACTCGCTCCCTGCCGGATGGGTCATGGAATTCTAAACATGAGGCAGGTAAGCCTGGCAATTGTAGCAGCTGCGGCGCTGGCGCCGGCGAAGGAGGGAGGGACGCAGCCTGGAACCCCTGCGACCTGTTACTCCTGGGAGGTTGCGGGGAGTGGACAGACGCAGGTCCCAGCAGATCCATTAGATGCGGAGGGGCTGCGTTTTCTTCCTAAGGCGACCTTAGGAAGCCGATTACCTGCGGTTCCCCCACCGCCAGGTTCTCGCCACCCATGCCTGCCTCTAAGAGTGAAATGCTGATGTCAGGCAGTCTTTGTAAAAGGCTCAAAGGGGTTTGTAGAATATGCAAATCAATTCCTGTTTGCTGGCCGCTGGAATGTTTTGTACTGGTTACAGCTCAAGCTTTTTAGGCTCTGCCCTGTTACGCTTTAGGTTAGAATAAGGGCAACTGCAGAGCATGAAAAAAAATTACACCCGGACGCCTATCTCATTTTGCCTTCCCATTCTGAGTACTTAGTGTGTTTGTGGCTGAGAAGGCGAAACCAGCCCGCATGGCGCACACAGCACTTCCAGGGGAGTCGGGGCGGAGGGGGGGGCTGTCGGGACTGCAGATTAAAAAAAAATGTTCTAGCAGTTTGAAAGCTGTATTGCTTCTAGATGTGAGAAGACAGCCTTGAAAGTGAAAACAGAGAGAGGGCTTAGGGATTACTTAAGTGACTCTGTAAAGAATTCGAAAGCACAGCTTCTTCCTTCGCCCTAGGGTATGAAGATAAAATTCCTTATCAACCCAGGTAAAGGTTTATAGCTTTGCCGTTAAGAAAGGAGACGGAAAAGGTGGATTAGGAAGCCTAGAGGAGGGTGTAATTTACAACTCTATCAACTTGTGGTAAAAATCATATGTCAATATTTAAATACCAAGATCAATCCTCAGGAAGACAAGACTGGAAAAGTCTTGCAGTACCTAGGAAACGAAGAGATTACAGAACAGCCCCATTACTTTTGCCAGAGCTGCATAAATCTGGGTGGGAAAGGGAGCATCTGCTTTACCCCGAGAAAAGCTCTTCGCTTTTTTCTTCGAAGTGGGCTGGGTTTGCGCCACCGGGGAGTGCTCACTTTAAGGGAAAGTGAACATTCCCATTAGTGGTTGGGCCAAGGGGTTTAAAACTTTCTGTAAGTCTCCTGACGCGTTGGGAAGCGAAGCACAGCCCCACCAGAATGAGCAAGCGCAGAGAACATCAGCCTTCCCTTCCCCTAACTGGCTTTTATGGAAGCATGCTGGGCAAATTTCAGCGAGTGCAGAAAAACCACATGTAGGGCTGTGTGCTTGCAGTGAATTGCCTTTGCTTAGCTGAAGACTGTGGGGCAGAGGCTAGTTTTCTCTCAGTTTTGCAACCTTACAGTTTAGCTTCATTCTTTTAATGTCTAGGATAGGACAAAGGAGTTAGAAGGCTTACTAGGAAGGTTCTAAGCCGGAACAAAGAGGTCATTTGATCTTGTGTGGAGCCACCTGTCTTGTCCTCTGTGGTGTCTGAGCTCAATTTTTAGAATCCTTGTGCCCACACAGTTCCTCTTGAATGGTGGCACTTCCTCTGTCTGATGCCTAAGGCATGCTGTCCAGTTCTTGAAATAATTTTTCCCATGTATAGCAGTGGCATTCGTGTGAAGAATTTGGAAAACAGCCCAGTATTGAAGTTTTAAGTACACAAGTACGCATGCAGTAACTCCTTAGTTATTTAATGAATGGACAGTTTCTCATCCCACATCTCTGTATGTATATGACATTTTTCTTTTGCCATTTGAGTGCTTGAAAAGAGGGTAGGATGTGAGGAGAGGGAAGAGGGGGAGAAATCATTGTTCATCCAAGAAACCTTGAGTGGGTCGTTGGCATCATTGCACGAGTGAATCCCAGCTTTGTTCTCCTTTCTCTTGGTTGGGGGGCGCTGACTGCTTCATTCAGGCAGGGGAATCACACCCACCAGCGAATTTGTCATCTTATCCCAGCAGCCTCAGTTGGGTTTGCAGGGTTAACTATCAAACTGATCCATGTGTCATCAGCTCAGCAATGAAACTCAATCTTTTTGCTGGTAAGTGATCTGTCCCCAAGGCTTCAAAAATGCTGAGCAGTGGCGTGGCAGCCCAGAAGAGACCCTACCACTAACTGACTAGTGGGAAATTCTGACTAGCCAGAAACTGTCAACAGAATTAGAAGATTGCAAAGTTGGCTGTAAGGTGCGGAGGGCTTTGGGCTTTGGCAGCGGAATGGTGTAGGACAGAATTCTATTAGAGTAGGTCCATGTTGAATGAAGCCCCCCCCCAAAAAAACCCCCATAAACCTGACTTGTCTTTGTCAGGAAGTAATTTTAAACCATGTGCCAGCTTCTCTTTGCACTCTAATCATAAATGGAAAACTTTCCTGAACCTTGCTTGAGAAGGAATTTTCTATATCCTAGGCAAAAGGAAAGACATGGCCACCTGTTCTAAAAGCACAGCCAAAAATAACAGGTTTGCCTGTGGCTTTCCCACAACTGAAAATATCCTCCCCAAATAGCGAGTCATCCATTGTCCCTCCACAGGCTAAGCACAAATACTCCATTCTCAAGTTGGAAAAAAAACCTGTGGATTCTTCAGACAAAACAGCTTACCAGATATATTTTGTGTTTCTAGTGTTCTGATAATTTTAGAAAATACTCTGAGACCAAAATGAGTGCACTTTCAGCCTCTAGTCTCTTGGCTGCTAAATTCTTGCAAGGCTGATCCAAGGAAGCTGTGCCTCAGTTTGATTAGTCCATTTTGAATTCTTTAGATTGGAATTAACATGCCCAGGGACATCTGGCTTAATAATGAAAGTCTTGGTAGTAATCTTTCCTCAGAGGATTAGAAAGGCCTTTACAAACATGATCTATTTATTCTCAACCACATCCCAGGAGAGAATGAAGGGCAACTTGATCCTCATTGAACAAATGCTGGAGGGAAGGCAAAGAAAGGTTAAGTATAAAGAGACCAGCAAGTTAGAGGCAAGTCTGGGAATGAATACTCACACACCCAGAAACACTACCTGTGCAGACCTGGGTCCTCAAAAAGCGTTCTGGGGATGAAAACAGAACATCTCCTTCAATGTTCTTTTTCTTTTTCTTCTTCTGTAAACAACACGTAGTGTCCCAAGTATGTGCAATGGTTTCCCTCCTTTGAAAGTGAAGCCTTTAAAATGTTTGTCCCAACACTGAGATCAGGCAGCTTTCAAGACAGGGAGACTCTGTAACCAAATTTTAAATGTGCATTGAGCTGGGCATGGTGGTGCACGCCTTTAATCCCAGCATTCTGGAGGCAGAGGCAGGCGGATCTCTGTGAGTTCAAGGCCAGCCTGGTCTACATAGTGAGTTCCAGGACAGCTGGGGCTACAGGGAGACCCTGTCTCAAAAAGACCAAAAAAAAATGCATCTGAGAAATGTTTCCTTTCAAAAGATATATTAGGTTTTTGTACAAGGTTTGGAGATTTCAACGTCTTCAACATATGTTAAAATTTAATTTCTTCCCCGCTGTTTCTCTTTCAGGAAATGTTATCATTGTAGGACTTGCTGTCACCTTAAATTTCTTCGTTGTTTCAAAGTCATTTTTTAAGTTGGCTTTTTCTTGCTGTTTGTATGACTCATGTTCTGACTTTGCCTGGCTGTGGACCGCATAGGCTGCAAGCAAATCTGTTAATTGGTAGTTGTATATTTTCCGCAGACATTCCAGAAAGTTTTAAGGCTAACTGTGCATGTGGATGTCTCCTGGCTCTGATCCCTTGTGTGGTAAATAGACATCCAAGGTAGCTATGGAAACCTGACTGTGCGTTGGTGAAGTGTATGCGTGTTGGGGGTGGGGTGATCACAGACTAATTTATTTGATTAGGAAAAGATGGGGCCAAATCAAGATATTCTTTAACCTACATCATTTGAGGATCCCAATTTATCCAAATCATATGAAGTTTCTTTGATAGGAAAAAAAAAAAAAGTTAATGACTGACCACATTGACAGATGTAATTTAAATTCTTTTTAATGAAGTGGTTGCTATACTCTCAGAGCAACTTGTAAAATAAAACGCATGTTCAACATAGTCTGCCAATGTCGCCAATATCCCCGTTGTACTTAGTATGAGTGCTTTCAATTTCAGAAGTCAGGATTAAAAGAAACACCAGAATCTGGTTAGAGGTATGTATTTCGGTTATCTTCCTGCAGGGGTCAGTCTTGAAGCTTCTATGATGAAAGTGCATACCTTCAACTCCACTTCAGGGAGCCCCAGGCAGAGCCAGAAAATTACTCTGCTTATTTGGAACAATTCATGTGCAATTCTCCAACGTTGTGACAAAATCAGCTATGAAAACCAGTTCATTTGAGGAAGAGAATATAAAATACTCTGATTAAAGCAATGACAATAATGCCAGGTCAAAATGGAATCTAATCTCCATGTAGGTTTGGGGAAGTTTATGAGGAAGATTTGGGCTCATTATCAACTCCCTTCTTTTGACACTAAACTCACCTTAAAGGTTTTTTTCTTAGGTTATTTGCCTGTGATGGTGTAGAACTTTAACAGGAGGACAGACACAATATTAGGAAGTTGTCTGAATTAAAAATATTTTTCCCTTAAATGAGGGAATCATTGACACAAGATTCAGATGTTTAGGGGCTGAGGAGATAGCTCAGTGGTTAACAGCATTTACTCCCCTTACAAAGGACACTGGTTCTGTTCCTAGCAACCATGGCTGGTAACTCCGGCTCCAGAAATACCTCACACCTCTGGCCTCCATGGGCACCTGTACTTACATGCACATGCCCACACTCACACAAATAATTAAAAACAATGAAAATAACTTTAAAATTTTATTAAAAAGATTAAGATGTTTGGTGTCCTCTAGAAGGTGATGTTCAGGAGTTCAAATAATTGAGGCACGCAGACATTTGAATGCCTAGAAGGAAGTTTCCTAAGAAGAAAATAACCAAAACCCTAATCTTGAAAACCTACCTACTTTGTGCTTTAAAAGGCAGGTTCTGAGTTTAGAAGGCAAAAATGGGCAAGAGTCACTGACTTTGGTATAGAAGCAGCTATTCAAGGTTTCATATTCAGTCAACTGTTTATGAGGTGTAAAATGTAAAGGCTTTCCTTTTCTTATTATTCAGCGTTTACTGAACACTTAAAAAATTTATCTGTTTAATGGTTCATTCAGAAAAGCTACAAAGAAAATGACTATTATATTTTAGACAACTTTTGGGTTCTAAACATGATATGATATGATCCTTGCCGTACAAGAACTTTCAGTCTGGTGTACAGTGTTTTGTACCAGTACTATGACACAGGTTATTGCATGAACAAAATGGGTGCTTGCTTGCTTAGTATCTGTATTTGAGAGGATCAAAATTCATTTAAAAGCCATTGATATCTAAAATGTTACTGAACTAAAGGGCGTTGAGAACTCAGTTATAAATAACATTTAGTTCATTTTTACCTTCTTTTTCATTTGTAGAAATGTATTATTTCTTAATTAAAATTAATTTATAGTAATTATTAAGTGATGTTTTTCTCAGTGAAGAGAAATAAGTCATACACAGTAGTTCCGTTTCTCAAGAAAGAAGTGCTTTGTGCTCTATATTTTTATTTACTTTAAGTTAATTTTTAGTTTATTAATAGGTATTCTTTGTGCAATATTTCCTGTTTACAAAACTTTTAGTAACGAGTCTCACTGAAATTTCATGTGTATCATGTACTTCGATCTTTAACTGGTCCACAAAACATAAAATTTGCACGTTAATGGGATCCATGTGATGTTTCAATACATGTATGCATTGTGTAATCAAGTTAAATGTATCTAATTTTTCAAGTACTTAGCACTTCTTTGTGGCAAAACTATTTAAAATCCTTTCTTCTATCTTTTTGCTATGCACAGTTACTCTATCACTTTCTACAGTCACCCCATGGGGCAATAGCACAGCAGAACTTATTTCTCATATCCAACTACATTTTAATACCCATTAATCAACTTTTTGTGCTCTGAGACTAGAAAGTCTCACACTTTCTAGTGAGAAATTATGTCATAATGGGGATAATTAAAAAACACTACTTCGAGGTGTTTAGGGAAATGCTCAGTTAATAAAATGCTTGCTTTGCAATCATGAGCAATGGAGTTTGATCCCCAGAACCCACATAAAAATGCTGGTGTGTGTGTGTGTGTGTGTGTGTGTGTGTGTGTGTGTGTGTGTGTGTGCTTATAATCCCAGCTCTGGGACGGAGAAACAGGAGGATCTCTATGGCTCACTGGTTGGCCATTCTAACCCAGTTAGTGATCTCCAGACCAATGGAAGACCTTCTCTCAAAAGAGGTTGATGGCAGTCAGAATTCTGGTATTGGTGGGGAAGGAGCTCATGAGGCTCCAGTCTGACCTAAGGAGCTGTTGGTAGGTTGATGGCTTCTGAGGAAGGGAAAGTTATTTTTCTTTGGGGTTATGGCCACTAGTACATTGCTCATGCATTACTGGATTGCCCCACATCCATGTGCACGTGGATAGCACTAATTGGACACAGTGGGATATTAAAAAATAGAGGATGTGGAGTTGGAGGGGGATTTGTTGTATTGGGTCTGGGAGTAGTTTGAGGGAGAAATAGGATGTGGATATGGAAAAAAGGTAGGTGGTGCTCCCAAGGCTGACATTTGAGGTTGTCTTCTGGCTTCCACATGCATACACACACACACACACACGCACTCAAATCCTTCACATGCACAAACATACATATATACATTCACCACCCCCCACTCACTGTTTTAAAACATAGTCAATCCGATTAATTCAAGATTACGTTCTGAGTTTTGTGGACATGCTATCTTACTAAAAATGATGAGGTGACAGAAGGAGGAAGATGTACAATTCTTTTGGTACCAGACCAGTTTTAGCAAAATTTGATATAAAAGTTTACACTAGTCTTTTCCCTTCTCTCATCATGTCACTTTTAATATGTCATAAGTCCCTCCAGTGTATCTCCCCATCTGGCCTAGTCTAATATACCATGAATTCAAAATTGTCCATCTTATCCGCTTCTCCCCTCAACTCCCCTGCCCACACTCAACACTCCTGTGTTTTTTGGACAGTGGTCTTCACAACAATTTTGAAGAGAAGCCATACAGATAAATAAAAGCCATCTTAGCCTTTTAAAGCTTAGTATAAATCTTTAATTGGGGAAATTTAAATAGCGGAACCTGGAACTGCAAGAGACTGTTCTGTCAGGAGACAGTTATTGGGGGCCAGGTCAAGCCTTGTCAGATAGCATTTGCTGGCCTGGCTACCTATAATTCAAACCTCTTCACTTGTCCTTTCTCAGCATCTTTGCTGGACTTCTGGATTCAGCTTTGTGAATGACATCCAGAGAACCCCAAGAGAAGGACTGTGAAAGAATGATGGTGTGTGTGGAAGTAGAGCACTTGTAAGGACACTGTTTGTGTACTTTACAGTACATATTTAGATTGGAATAAATTGGAGGAAATAACTGTTGGTATTAGCTTATGTATATTAATATTTGGGATAGCCTACCTATTTCCAGTTAATCATTGCTATGCCTATTATGGGACTGAGTTTTTGACAGCAGTCATATCTTAAGTGTCTTTGAAGTCTCAGATCCAAGCACAGTGCCTGGAACAAAATAAGAATTATTAAGTACTTTATGGGATCATGCCAAGTGAATTTTGGAAGGAAGAAGGATGGAAAATCCTCTCTAAGATCAGAATGGCTATGGGAAAGAAAAGACATTGGGAGAGTCAAATAGCAGGAAGGAAAAATTGATGAGCATCCTTAAAGTTAAAATTCATTGTGATTGCTTAACCATTCAAAGCAAAGACTGAACCTGAAACATGCCAAGCAGCTTACTTTATACTCTGCATGATGGAGATATAGAAACAATCGGGATGTGGGACCTGCCTTAACAGAGCAAAGTCTGAAAGCCAAGACAGAAATTGCTAAATTTGTTCTCATTGAGCCAACCCTGATGTTGTACGTCATAGGTTCAGGCACAAGTGGTTTATTTTACCAGGTGTTTGGCATGTCCATGTTCATTCACCATCTGACGAAGTGTTTCTAAAGACCAAGCTCTTTCTTTTTTTACTGCATGAAAGATGATGCTCACATTCTGTAGAGTGATATTCAGGACTTGCTGGGCAAAGCATTTCCACTCCTCAGTGTGACAGGATGTCTGAGAGTTATGGTTAAATTTGTGGAATAGAAATTTCAGACCCATGCAATGATTTATGGAGACAATATTTTCAGTGTAGACTGTGTTACCTTGTTACCTCTTACATGTCAGTTTTTAGACCATTATTACTATTTAGAGCATTTCAAATGATGTTTCTCAAACACATTTGTGTAAGTGGTCTATGTCCTAATTTTAGATAACTATGAAAATGTCAGATGGTAAAAACTGGGAGAACTATGATTATTCGGATGAAGTTTTTTGACTTAATGAGTTGTGCTTTAGGGAACTAGTACATGAAAATGAAATGGAGCAAATCGAAGATGGCAAATGTGTGCGTTATTTTAGGGCAAGTATGATGCAGGAAAGTAAAAGCCCCCCAAAATAACTGTTTGATGAGTGATTCGGTTGATTCTTTTCAGTGGTCAGTCAGTGCTTAAAGTGAATTTCCAAGAAATTGTTACTACCCTTTTAGTGTGGTTCTGAGGAAAAGGAGGAAAAATCATAGTAATTAATTGAGAAGGGTGTGAATTTCTGAGTAGATCATAGAAAACTGTTAAACATGGTCATAGACTATGAAGTAATGAATATTTACTGTTTAATGCTTCCATCAGAAGGAGACACTTTCTGAATACTTCTCCCCTTGCTAACAGTTCAGCTGTCAGAAGTGAGTAGTTCACATGCATGCTACATTGTTTTGGTTTAACTGACATAGAGTGATAAGACATGAATTGTTTGTGACAGCCCCGAACATTGATAACAGAAGACAATAATGCCTGCAGACACAGCCTACATGGTAAAGATCTGGAAGCAAAAATGCTTATTATGTTAGGCCAACGTGCTTTGACCTAGTTTTGCTTTTCTGCTTGGAAATTATGTCATTATTAGTTACATCATCCCTGTGGATGAGCAATTTCACAGAGCTGTTTATTTCAGGGTCATGTTATTATTCGTTTTGTATATTTAGGTCTGACTTTCCAGGAGCCAAACTAATCCTTGTTGACTTGCGCTTTCTTTTGAAAATGTGACTTCTGTGTGATAAAGAGACAGGATTTCATGTATTAGCAAAACATTCTAAGATGAATCTTCAAAGGCATTCATTTCTCCTTGATCCATAGCCACTGCCCTCCTTGAAGTATCCTAGAAGACACCCACTTTTCTGCCAGTTACACTGTCTTCCTTTCTTTGTCCTGTGGGAACAGAATAGATTACTGTGCCCAGGACTGCCACAGTTGAATAACAAAAAATAAACCAAGGTAAAAAGGATATTTTCCAGCCCAGCATTCTTTAATTTGCTCTTTCCATGCTTTTCCTTTGCTTGTTCATCCAGTAGAAACTGGCTTGACATATTTTTCCTATTTAGCATTTTTACTGAATACTCTTCAAAATGAATTGTTTCCTCGGTTGATTTCAAACACATTTTATTTCTGCCATTTAATACTTTATATCATTAGAGGAGTCATTTAATTCTTTCATACATTTATGAATTCTAATCTTCAAAGAGTGAGAGTTCTTCTAGTGATCAACTTACATTAGATTTACAAGTATAATTTGCTACTAAAAGACCTTGAACAGTTTTTGGTCCACATGTTTTTTAATTCCTTATTAACAAATGCAATCAGGCAATAGCACACAAGAATATGAATTTTTGGTTCCACTGCAAAAAAAAAAATACCATTCGCTCTTGAAGGCTAAGAATCCCTTTGTTGTTAGCTCCCTTGAAAATCTTCCATATGAATGCAGAAAACATAAGAAGGGAGTGTCTCCTTCAAAGCACAATCAGACCATCTGAATTTTAGCCAGGTAAATGGCTGATTAACTTTGGATCATTTAAAGAAACAGTATGAAAGTAATTGGGATGGGCTTAAGTCCTAATTGTGTGAGCCCAGGGGCTTTTGAACATTCTTTGAAACAGTCAACTCTGTGCATGTTGTATTCCATGTCTGAACTGTATGCTAATTTGAATACTGCAACCCAAAGACAAACTTAAGAGAATTTTTTGAGCCCCTAATGAGAATGTAAATATTCTCATTCCTAGGCTGCCAAAAGTTGGGAGTTATAGTATATTTTGCTTCCTATTGTGATATCCATTTCATTTATTTTTTTTAATTACTATTTTTATTTCACGTTTATGACTGTATTGCCTGCATGTGTGTAAGTGCACCTGTGTCATGCAATGCCCGAGGAGGTCAGAGGAGGGTGTTGGATCTTCTGGCACTGGAGTTACAGATGGTTGTTAGCCACAGTGTCGGTGCCAGGAACTGAACCCGGGTCCTCTGCAAGAGTATCCAGTACTCTTGACCACTGAGCCATCTCTCCAGTCCTGTAACGTCCATTTGTAGCAAGTTCTTTTCTAATGGTTGAAGGCAGATACAAATGTATTTCCCTTGTTTACATGATGACTTTCAACGTGCTATTCGGCACACCCCCCGCCCCCCACTTTATGATATGTCTTGGAGGTCTTTCCGTAACAGGGCAAAGAGATTCTTCTTTTTATTTCAACAGCTGTGAGGATTGCATTTTATTATCCTGTTCTTCCATTGCAACATCATATCATAACTGATTTGATTTTCCCCAGTTGGCTACATGGGTTGTGTCCAGTCTACTGCAATTAAAATATTGTTCAAGGAGAAGCCTCATGTTCACCACTGTGTTCCTGACAGGTGTATCTGTCTAATAGATCACAAGGAGTGACGTTGCTGGGTTAAAGGGTGAATAGGCTTTTTAATTTGGGTAGGTCTGAAAACTGGTCTAGCCAAGAGTGGATGATGGAGCCTCACCCATGCAGTACGTTGTCCAGCTTGAGATCTGAATGCTTGTGAAAGGAATCTTTTAGTACCTTTGTACGTCTCTTCTAAGGGATGCTGAGCATTTTTGCATGCAGTACAGGCTGGCCTTTTGTGTTCCTTGTACAATATCTGTTGTCTCAGATTGTTCTTTTTTTTAATTTTTTAGACAGTTTCATATATCCCAGACTGGTCTGAAACTCACTATGAAGCTGAAGATGTCCTTGAACTCCTGATTATCCTGTCTCAGCCTCCCAAGTCCTAGGATTAGAGGTGTCTATCACCATACTTGGTTTAGAATTTGTTCTTAATGAGCATTTCTTAGCTTATCTTTATAATTTTTCACCAGAGTAATATATAATGTTGTTTCTCCTCAAATGAGTTCCATATAATGTAGCTAATTCAAAGATCTCCCTTGAACGGAATGTGAGATGGTTAGCCTCCTAGCCCTTTTCTTCTAGTCCACTTTTTCTTTTACTCTCCAGCCAATGCATGCTAAGAAGCTCAGCTTTATAAAGCATAAATAACCTCCAAGGTGTTGGAAGTTTGCTGCTGGAGGTCTGATACCAAAAGAATGCTTATGTTGCTTGCTAGTGCTCAGTTTGTAAAGACTCCACTTTTCCCCTCAGAAACCAAATATCAGGATGCATCATTTATATTAATAACTTAAATAGTTCTGTACATGTGGTGGTTCTAGATCACTCTTTTAAAAATATTTTTGTTTGTATGTGTGTGCTATGGACATTTCCTTAATTGCTCTTTACCTTGTATACTGAGGCAAGGTCTCTCACTTGAACCCAGAGCTCAGGAATTCAGCTAGTCTAGCCAGCCAGCTTGCTTTAGGATTCCCCAGTCTCCATATTCTGAGTGCTGGAATTGCAGGTGGACTGTCTTACCCACTCAGAATTTCTGAGTTGCACAGCAGGCACTCTACACACTGAACTATGTCCAAATGATGGATCAGTCTTCTTAAAGAGTAGAACTTTATGACCAAGACAAACTAGAGACAGCTGAATTTTCAACGTATATTTATTATTTTACTTACGTAACTATTGATACTAGGTGTTTAAAGTGGGGTCTTTCTGCATAGTTAAGGTTGGCCAAGAATTGACAATCCTTGTGCCCCAGCTTTGGAATGCTGGATTTCAGCCACTTGTCCCACACCTTCTTAATTATTTACGTTAATTATCCAGATGCTACACTGCAGTTATCTCCTCCGTAAGATGAGAATAATAAGCATAGTGCTTAAATCATGCAATTGTGACAATGATCGAATTAAGATTTGCCCAAAATATAAAATGATACCTGGTAGAGTATTTAGGAAAGTATGTGTCAAATAAATTATAGAATGGTAGTTTTCAAGAACTGTGAAGGATCTGAGACTTTATCACACATTGCCATTAATAACTTATCCTGCCATTATTTCTAGGCTGTTGTCAGAAGACATGAGATACTTGGGTTGGAGAAAAAGGACTCACAGCACAAGTAGCATGAACTTCATTGTTTTTCCTTGCCCACAAGTCCTGTGAGGTATAGGGAAGGGAAAAAATATTTCTTACCCTTCAAGGTGCTCAGCTGGGTCCCCTGTGGTAAAGGATCAGTTATGAAGAGAGAAACAGAAATTTGTGAACTTCTGTCCTTCATATGTACATGTGAAAGAAACTCAAAGAATTGGCTCCAACTTGAGGTTCACTATCATTTTCAGTCAAAACAAAAGGAAATGGTGGTGGGATAAACAAGTTATGGCAAAGTAATCAGGAAAAGCATGGTAGCCAGGGAAAGGCTGATTATGATATGCCTTTGAGACAGAGGCTTTTGTAGGAGAAAACAATTTTTAGTGAATCCTTTTGCTGGTATCTCATCAGCCTCACAAGATTTACTCACAGGGCTCAGATTTCATTTTTTTCAACATTAATAAGGCGCACTTGTCCTTTTACCCGCTACTGGCTTGTCTACCTCCTCCAAAAGCCACACACTCCTATTCCTTTTCTATGGCTCAAAATACTACTTAAGGTTCAGCTATCTGGCCTTTCTTCAAGTCTCATATTTGGTGTGGCTCCCATGTACATGTGCATATAACAGATTTGTTCCTTTTCTACTGTATGAACTGTTTTTAATTAGATAAGGGAAATTCAGAGAATATCCTCCACCCCACCCCAGACTTCATGAGGGAAAGGAGTTGGGTAGAGAGGGCAGAAGAATGTCTAGAGATGTTGGTTCTGATGCTGCTTCTTAGTTTTAAAGTACTAGGCATGTCAAAGTATCATATATTGGGCTTTCTGAGCACCATCAGATGCCTTAGATAACAACTTTATGTGCCACATTTTAGCTCTTTGATTTTGAGTGAATTCCTTAAACCTTTCAACTTTTCTTACTTGGAAAATCGAAACAGGCCATCATATTTATGAAATGAGTATACAACCCCCCCACACACATGTGCATACATACACACATAGTGAGATGATGTGTTAAGTTGTTGTAGTAATCCAAAAACATTTCTTCGGGCAAATGCATTTGTGTGTACATGCGTAAGCACTTATTATTCATCTATTTTATTCTTTGCAATAAATCCTTTCGTAATATTATATACCTTATATTTATACTCAAGTGAAGTTGCATTTATACTCATGCTTATATACTATGTCTTTAAAGAAAACACAAAAATAATGAGCAAACAGTTTATGCAAAAGTTTGAAATTTAAAAAAAGTACATTTTATAAGGTGTGGTACTAAGGATTGCTACTACTGTGCTCTAAGGACAGAATATTGGCCAAATTTATAACTGTGGAATTTATCGTGTTGATAGTGCTGTCTTCTGGTATCCAGTTGTCAAAGATGCCTAAGTTTTTCATCTTACTTTATGATAATCTTTTGCATTTTTGAAGCACTGCTTCATGACGTATCTCAACCTGCTCTTAAACTTGCTATGGAGCCCAGGCTGTCCTTGAATTTGCAATCATTGCCCTTATGTCTCTTGAATGTCGGGCATATAGGCATGGACTGGCACTCCTGGCTTCATCTTTTAAAATTTGAAGTAATCAGACACAATTAGCAAGTTTAAAAAATGTATATGAAAAGATAAACACAAGGGAAGGCCTTCTGCACCCTTTACACATTACTTTGTTCAACTTTCCT
The DNA here is from genome assembly GCF_000622305.1 of Nannospalax galili. NCBI lineage: Eukaryota > Metazoa > Chordata > Mammalia > Rodentia > Spalacidae > Nannospalax > Nannospalax galili. Next base: position 3,976,982 of record NW_008355477.1, read on the forward strand.
GATCTTGGGCAATGTATGAGTCTGTTTGGTATGATTATTTGTATTATATTTTGGTGCTAGGGATTGTACCCAGAACATTGCACGTTCCAAGCAGGTGCTCTATCACTAAGTTCTTTCCCCAGCGCTCCAAGAACATGAGGCAAATGTCATTATATAATATGGAGTCTTTGAAGGTGGACATTTATTTCACTCAGCATGATTCTATGATGTTTCTCCCAGTTGTTGCACATATCCATCATCTTTTCCCCTTTGTATGGCTATCATCCCATAGTATGGCTGTATCACAGTTGGACCACTCACCTTGTTGACGGTCTTTTGGGTTGCTTCCAGTTTGGGGATACAACAGTTAAAATTGCTAGGAACACTTATGCACATGATTCCATGTGACCACAAGTTAACATTTCTCTGGGTTAAATGCCCAGGAGTGCAGTTGTTGGGTTTTGTGGTAAGCACAAACTGAGTATTGTAACAAATTGCCAAACTCTATTCCATCGTGGCTGAACAAGTTTACATTCCCACTAGCAGTGTATCAGTGGCCAATTTTTCTGCATCTTCCCTAACATTTGGTTTTGTCCCTGCTTAGACTTTAGCCATTATGGTAGTACATTCTGATATCTTATTTGTATTGCATTGTAAAAATAAGAGTTTATAACCCAGTATAGTTGATACTCCCAGGTAAAATGCTGATATTCCAGTGGACCTATTTTGTTGCATGAATGAATTATCCAAGATACATATGATTGTGGATCTTTCATTGAACAGTGGCTGATACAATGGGAACAAAAGAAGAGTTGTGTTATATGATCTATCTATCTATCATCTTTCTATCTATCATCTATCATCTATCTTTAAGCATTATATTGGTCTTCTGTTTTACCCTCAGACAAAAAGTTGATATTTGATCAGACAAGAAGATACCACCCCTATGTATATTCATATTGCCATCAGGGAATAGGTATATTACACATCAGTGACAATGACCAAGACATTACATTCTCCCATTTTCCCAACACATTTCTCTACTTTTGCATTTGCACTACCTGAATATTCCCCGATCCATCTCCATTGCTGCCATATCTGTAGATGTATGTCTATTCACAAACACAGACTCTTTGGGCTCCAATCCCCAATATTTTCCAATATTTAATCTGGATTCTTTCATATTGGGTATGTTCAACTTCAAGACTGTTGACATTTGGATTCTAATAATTCTTTGTGATGGATTGCTGTGTTGTAGGATGTTTATCAACATTGCCAGCTTCAACCCATTAAACGCCAGGTGCACTACCACCTCCCAAAATTAATCAATAAGGTATGACTCAAGACCATGCCAAATGTCCATTGGTTGCAAGCCCAGTTAGCCTTTAATGACCCTCTATCTAGATAGAAAAGAAAGGATATCCAGGCTTTGTTTCCTTCTTGAAGTAACTTCAGATTCTCCTTGCCATCAAGGGCAGATTTCATTTTCCCTCTAGCCATTTCTGATAGCTGTCAATCTTTTTATAGACAGACTTAATTCACTTTATTTTTTTCTCATATAAAAACTCTATGTGTTAGCTGCATCTGAAGTCTGGATCCTCTGCAAAGAGGCTCTGGTTTGGGTTTTCACAAGATGGTTAGTGTATCCCTCAGACTTGCTGAAGTCAGGCAGCTGTACGTCTTGGAAATGGCATCAAACGTGGCCTTGGTCAAGTTGCCCAGGGTGGCAGTGCAGTCCCTGACTGATGTGTAGCCATCATCCATACCAGACATCATCAGCAGATTCCTCAGCACAGGAGCAGAGACTATGCATGGATGAGGAGCACCATCACTGAGCCTCAGTGCCCAGTCTCCTTGCATGGGACAGTGTGGAGATTGCCAATCTTCTTTCACCAGTAACCCCCCCATGGAAATCTTGGCAGAGATGTTGTCCCCTCAAATGGCAGTGGCTAACTCCTTGGAGCACTTAACACTCAGACAAACATGACTTTTGTCATCCTCAATGGTGACAAAAGTCTTGAACCTGGTCCCCTGGTCACTGGCCAGCCAGAATCTGCTTCTGCACTGGCATGCTCTGTAAAACCTAACCCTTAAGGGATACTCCTATGAGAAGCCAATCTCAGATTCTTTAATGGGCAGAGAGAACCAGTACATCTCCTCAGGGACTGGATCTTCATGTCCTTGATGAGGCAGCCAAGGTTGATGAATGGAATCCACTCCTTGTCTTCAGCTTTGCCTCCTTGAGCCCCACAGCCCAGACCACAACCCCAGAGACCACTACCAAATCCTCCCAAGCCAGGGTTCCCACATCCTCCTGGCTCTCCAGCTGCACCAGTACCATCTGCCATTTGGTGTTTTCTGAGGAAGAAGAGCTGTCAATCTTTTAAAATTTGTTTCTGCACGTTTTGACTGCATATTAATAGTTAATAAAAGAAGATATCAACCATTATTTCTTTTTCTTATTGACATATACTCATCACACAATGGGTTTCATAAGGACAGTTTCATACAAGTATATAATTTCATACATTTAGATAATGCCCCTCCTCCATTTCTCCCCTTCTTCCCTCTGATTAATCCCTTCATTTCCCTAGTTTGCTTCTACTTTCATGTCTTATATACTGATTTTACACATGTATGTAAAATCTAAGCTCCACAAATGAGAAAAAAATGCAACATTTGTCTTCCTGAGTCTGACTTAATCCACTTAATATGTTAATCTCCACTTGCATCTAACCTCCTGCAAGAGCTTGTATTTAATGGTTTAAAATACAAATTTAACACATAATACTAAAAATAAAAATTTAGGCATGGATTTTTTTTATTTCATGTTGATTATACGTTGGATATTATAGTCATTTTAGCAGGTATAATTTAATGAGCAATAAAATACATCATAAAATAGAATATCTATATAGACACAGAATTTTGAGCGGAATTTGGCATAATCCCTGGATCTTCTGATTTAATGTAGGTGCTTATCATTAGCTTCACAAATAAATGTTTAAAAGAATAAAGAACTTCAAGACAGGCAAGAAAACATTGATAATGTCTTAAAATTTAAATAATGCTTTAATGATAAAAGTAGTTATATAAACTGCAGAAAACAATATACTTTTACTGGTTAAAACTAATTCAGATATATTTATTGCATTTTAATCTGTGAAATAAATACATTTTCCTATCCTAGAATTAGAATAGGTTGAAAGTATTTATTCAAGTACTACAGGTAGTATGTTCTTATCAAAATTGGAATTAAAATGTCACATATTTACATATATATTTTAAATTATTTGCAAAAGGAATAAATCATAATCTCATATGATAAATGTTCATGTTGTAAATTGTTTTGCTGTCTTTTGCTGCTGGGGATTGAAATCTCAACTTTCTGTTCTTATGCATGCTAAGTAAGTGCTGCATCCTCAGCCCCTTGGTTGTAAATTTAAATTCCACTTCTCTTCATCCTTCCCTCATTTCATTAGTAACAGAATATTCATTGTTGAAGTGTGCCCAAAGATCCTGACAGTAGTTATCATTGATTTACTGCTGTCTGTGGCCCTGCCTGAGAAAAATGCCATAGTGTTGTATTGTACTGTGAATCCCTCAGGAATGCTAAACCAATCGAGAATGAAGCATTCCTTTCTTAGAAATAAAGATTTATAAACTGCCTGGAGGTATCGCCATTTCTAGATGAAGGTGTGCTTTGAAATGTTCGTTTGTTTGTGATCCTAGCCGATTTAAACTCAAGTGACAGTTCAATATAGCTAAACCTCTTGGGAGGGTATGAATTTAATAAGAAAATTACCAAGAAAAAATATACTGAAATACAGACTAACCCCCACAATAATACAATACATTTTTAAATGTATTAGTTTCATAGCATGACAAGTAATACTGAAAAAAAAAATCTTGAAAATGCTTGCGTTTCCTTTTAAAAAAAGTATCCAAGGGGATTTGTAAATTATGTTACACAAAGGTTTTGGAAGAAGAAATGTAATATTCAGTAAAGTCAAGAAAATGGTCTTCTCTTGCTTACAACATTACACAGTGGAATTTTTACTTTTAAAGTGAGAATAATAATTATTTACATAGATTTAAATAACCCTTCTTAGCAGAACTGATATAAGGGTTCTTCATAAGATTTATGTTCCTTTAAAAAAATTTCTATGAATTACAGTCTTAGAACTTTGCACCCTTACTCTTCCTTCTTTTAAAAGCTGTGTTCCTGTAATATCATGCATATTTCTCTTTGCCACAGTCTTATACTTCCTACAAAACAAATGGTCATTCATTTTCAGAGCTTGTAGAAAGTGGAACTAGAACACAAAATAGCATATTTCCAATTTTCAGCATTGCCTCCCAAGTTCTCTACTGTAAAGGGACAGTTTCACTCAAAGGATAAACCTAATAATGTTATTTCCGTCCTTGACTGTGTTCATCTCTGCTCTTCTTTTTTATATTATTATTAATAGCATGTTCAAGGAATCTTATAGTAATTCTCTCAGTCAGCCCTCTCCTTTGCATAAGGTGGATCCCGAAGTCCTTTATATAAAATTACATGATGGACTGTATATAATGTGTGTGCATTCTTCTCTGTGACTTGCGTCACCACTAGGTTACGTATAACATGCAGAACAATGTGTTATGCAAATAGTTGCTGTACTCTAGTGTTTAGAGAATAATGAAAAAATTTTAAAAGCTGTACATATTCAGTACAGATATTATTTTTTTAAGATATTTCCAGTCCATGGTTGACTGATTCTGAGGCTATGGAGCTCACCAATACAGAAGGTGACCTTTTAGGACTGTAATATCTTCTTTCAAATTGAGGTTGATTTGCGGAGTTCGTATCTACAGCTGAACATTCTCTCCTGAAGAGGCTGCAAGTTGATTTGACAGGCAGATTACAAGTCCCTATAATGTCAGAAGAGGAAATACAAAAAGACTCCAATATTTTGACAATCTTTTCAGTGACTCAGTGCTTCTAAATGTATACAGTGGATGGCCGAAATCTTCCTCAATTTACCTCTGTGTTGAATGTGTAGACCACTGAATTAGTTGAAGGTAAATTTTAAAAAATGTACCATATTGATTCCTTTAGATAAAAATGACACCTGTGTGTAATGGAGCCTCATCATCGAAGCTGTAGAGATTTTCCTGTGCTCTAGGCAGTGTTAAGTCTCAGTGCATAACACAACCCACAGAGTGTAAGAAAATTTTACTTGTCGGCCTTATAAATGCATATGGGAAGAGACTTGCTATTCATTGTTTTTCTGATAACAGAGTCTTCCAAAAGATTTCTCAGCTGTACAATAGCTTTAATATCTTAAACGTTGAGCCAAGGGCAGAAAACGAAATTTTTATTGTATTTTATTTACATTTCAAATTGAATTTTTGTGTATTTCATACAGAACATCTCAGTCAGTCTTAATCATCTTTATACCCCTTCCCCACTGGCACCCTCCTATAGCCCCCTTCAGAATTCATACATTCCATTATTTGTCTCAAGACCTATTGTGTCAAGTTAGTGTCCCCAGACGTTCCTCAGTGCAAGTTCATCTACTAAGGTCTGCTCAGCCTGTCTACAGTCCCTGGCTTTAGGAAGATCAGCTCTTCCTCACCCAGCAGTAATTAGTTGCCAATATTTCTTCAGCTAAGATTGGTGCCTGCTGTCATTTTTCCCAGTTCTATGTTGGGTTTTGTCTGAGTTTACATGGGTCCTGTGAATGCTGACACCATTGTGGTAGGCTCAAATGAGCAGGGTTCCAGGAGCTTGTCAGACTCTCCTTCCATATAGAAAATGAAAATTTACTAAACAGAGAACATCTTATTGGTCTTAGATAAAGACCATAAAGTCCTACTAGTTTTTAAATTGTTGTGTTGTTTATCATCAAGATTTTTCAATATGGTTCATGGGTAATGAGTTTCTTCTAAAAAGTACATACTGTTTTAGTTTTAAACTATTTTATTTATTATTTTCCTTTTATGTATATGAGTGTATTGCCAGCATGTATGTAAGTGCATCTGTGTCATGCAATGCCCACGGAAGCCAGAAGAGGGCATCTGATTCCCCTAGAACTGGAATTAGTGATGGTTGTTAACCACCATGTGGGTGCTGGGAATCGAGCCCCGGTCCTCTCCAAGAGCAGCCAGTGCACTTAACCACAGAGCCATCTTTACACCCTCTGTTTCATATTTTTAAATTACGAGTTTTATCATATAGCTCCTGTCTAATGATGAATCAAATTTTGGCATATGATACATTTTTAAGAATATGTATATTCAGAGCATAATTAATTATCACTCATATTTCTTTTAGTTTGAAAGAAATTGTTTATGATCTTTGATCCAACTATCATTTCTTTCTTCATTAAAAATATAAAAGTAAATATCCGGGCACATCAGGAATCTCTAATAGTTTTTATTTCCATTTGCTGAACTGTAGCACAAATGCTTTAAAAAATATATTCCTGCTGACATTAAAATATCTCCAGCACTGAACATGGTTGTACATACCCATGATCTTGAGTTCAGTGCCAGCTTGTGAGACACCATGTCGAAATAACAACAAAATAAAATACTAAGAATTAAACTAAAACAGGGCTTCAAGTTTATATAGCTCAGTGGATGAATGCTAGATTGAGTTCAGTCGTTGCTACCCCCAAAGGAAATTAAACATCACCTTTTCCAGTTACACAAGTACACCAATTTATGAGATTAAACCATTTTGCAGCTTTTTCCAACTCCAGAATGTCACCAAATTAGTTCCTCCCATCACCCATGTTACAGAACCTACATCACTGACACTTAAAAGGCTCTAGAACCTCTTGAAACCTTGTCCTGTTTGAATTCTTACCATGTCACTATCAGCCTCTTTCTAATGGCCCACAGGAAGGCTAGGATGACAGAGGATTCTCATGAGAGCCATTCCAATGCAGGAGTTTGGAGCAGGGAGGGAGTTGCAAACTTTGTCCTTAGCTGAAATCCTCACTTGCTTTCCCCATGCTTTTACCCATGTGTGGCCTTCCTCCTCCAACACAAAACACACAGTTACTCTACTGAAATCACATCATGTACAAAGCTAACATGGGCTTCTGGGGGGCATTTGTCTATGCTTAGTATATCTCAATGCATTTGATTTTGGCTCTGCCCTTCAGGCTCAGGCAATGTTAGTGAATAGAAATATTGAACACAGAAGACATCTGTCCATGACATAGACAAACTCACCTGATAGGAGGAAAGAAATACTATTCAGGTCCTAATACTCTGTGTTTAGGTCATAGAGATTTTTGCTTAGATTACTTCTGGGCTAGAATGTTCCTGAGCAAGCAATAATAACATAACAGACATTTAGATCTTAAGAGAAACAGAGGATGGTGTTGGAATTTTGCTTATCTGCTCCCCTGATATGTGAATATTACAAGATTTTGGTAGCATATAAGATTCAAATTGTAATCAAATAGAGTAGGAGTCCCAGGGTACGAGAAAGAAAATAAAGCATGTAGATATTTGGAGAGTCGAAGGCTACTTTAGTAATTTTGAACCATTTGAGAGGTTACCTTTTGCATGTAGTCTAAAACTCTGGAAAATAGAGTGTTTGAAAGATAGCACAATGTTTAGGGTTGAAAAATCTAAATGAATAGGGAGGTTATGAAGAACTTAGATTTAGCATATGCCTTATAAATATTTGTGGGTAAATTATGGGTAAACAGGTGGTGACCCTAGTAATATTCTAAGACTCAGAGTGATCCCTCTGTACCATAAGAAATGATTGTGTTTTGTGAAGCATTTTGAATAACCCAAAAGGTATCATGCAATCAGTAACTTTTTCCAATGATCGATTCATCAGTTAGTTACTTTGAAATCTGGAGATTCGTGAAAAGTTAGGAGGCTTTCAAAACATTATAAGTGAGAGAAGGAAGTCACAAAAAGCCATATATTGTATACAGTACGATTTATATAAAATGCCCTGAAGAGCAAGATTCATGAAAACAGAATGATTAGTGGTTGCCAGAGGCTGGGGTGCAAAGAGAATGGGGAGTGACTGTTAACGGGGTGATGAAAATGTTCTGGTATCAGACTGTGGGGCTGCCTACACAACCCTGTGCATATACCAAGCCCCACTGAGTTAGCTGTAAAAATGGATATTTTTGTATCTAAATTATAACTCAGTAAAGCTGTTATTAAAAATGATGCCTCTATGCAGACTGTCCTCCCAAATGTAGGGAATGGAGATAGGCTTGGCTATCTGTCACTTATCTTCTTTCCCATTCCAAATATTTAGTAATTGTGTGTGTGTGTGTGTGTGTGTGTGTGTGTGTGTGTGCCTGCATGTGTGTTTGACAGGAGTAGTATTCTAATCAGGATCATGTCATTTCCAAGATCTATGGACAGCCCTTGAGCATTAGGGGACAACGTGTGAAGTTGTTTGTACCATTTTTATATCACATGACTCTAGGCTGAGGGTCAGCACCCTTACTCAGAAAGAGCCAGATAATAAATATTTTGGACTTCGTAATCTGTCATATTTCTCAACCCAACCATAATCTACATAATCAAGGGGAGGTATCTGTGTTCCAAAACAAGTTTTATTTATGGACACTGAAATTTGAAGTTCAGAGAAATTTTTGAGTAACAAAAATATTAAAATTCGTCTTAAAAAAATGTGAGAAACATTCTAAGCTTGTAGAGCACATCAGAACAAGCAGAGGTTTGGCTTTGGCACACTGGCCCCCTATTGGCCAGAGTTTGCGGACTCCTGCTCTAGACCACTGACTTGGAAAGGGCTTTACAAATCAGCTCATTGTTGCGAAGCATGTTAAATTCCTTAAGCCAGTGGACAAGGGAAAGCATTAGTGCTAAATTATTTTGAAAGACTGAGCTCTTGAGAGGCCACATTTTTACAGTCAACTTCTTTAAGAAATTATGAAAAATCAGTTACTAGGGACATTTTAAAAGAGTATTCAAAGTATAATAATGCTACTTTGTGTGGTTTGAGGATTTTTATTTTTAAGTCAGGGAAGCCATGAATAGCTTGAACTTTGTCCATTATGAAGTGTGCCAAGGTTGTGGATTTGAAAGCCATGGGAATTTTTCATTGCTCCTGGCTGCTGAATATTAACAGCAAAGTTATTCATAATATTCACATTAAAAGTCAGTCAATAGTGCATCTTTATACTATATCTACATTGGATATGCTTCTAGAGAGCCGACGTTTTCATGTAACTAATGAGTGTATCCACTGTTATTTGAGTGACAAAAAAAAAAAAATCACAGAAAGAAAGCTCTCCAAGCAAGCAGATCTCCCAAATCTGGAAGTAAATGTCCTTGATTTCAGACAGAGAAAGACCCAGTAGGTGTAAGATATCTCCTGATAAAGCAGCTACTAGAGAACTGACAATACTTCCTAGGTAATGGGCCAGAAATACAAAGGGAAGAATGCTGTGGGAAATATGTAGGCCAGTTTATGTCACACTTTTTAGGCCTATTTAGGTTTCAGCACAAGTCTGAAATTGAAAAACATGGAGATTTGGGAAACCATTTCTCCCACTCTCCCTGCCCTTCCACACCCCCTCTTGCTTCTGTCAGAGAATTATTAAGAATTATTAAGGTCAGGGGATGGAGAGATGACTCAGTAGTTAAGAACACTGACTACTCTTGCAGAGGACCCGGATTCGATTCCCAGCACCCACATGGTGGCTAACAACCATCTGTAACTCCAGTTCCAGGAGATCCAATGTCTTCTTCTGACCTCTGTGGGCATTGCATCACATGTGTGCACTTACATACATGCAGGCAATACAATAATACACACAAAATAAAAATAAATAAAATATTTAAAAAAATTAAGGTCAACAATTGTAAGTAAAACTAAATTTACAAATATTCATTCACAATATACAAATAAGATAAATCAGAAAAAAATGTTGAATTTACCACAGTTTTCAGTAAAAAATTCCTGTTTTAATAGAAATAAGTACTTACGCAGGAAACAGTTCTCAAGCCAAGTTTGTAGATAAATATTCAAGGTGAATTAAACATGGTCCCTGCTCTCACAGAGCTTTCCATTATTCAAGTGCACAGTAAACCTAACAGAAATATGCTAACAAATGTGGCAACTACAAATTTCTTTATATTTCTAGAATCACTTTCTTTTTTGTCATAATAAATACATTTTAATGTGAAATGATTATTTCCATGTCATAAAGCACCCTAACCTCCAGATATTCAAGGAATTTAATGATGAGTTTGTTCTTCTGATTATAGAAGAGAAACTTGATAAGTTTCATCCCCTGAAAATTTGAAAACATTTTGTGAAAACCACTTCCTCCATTAGTAATATTTAAGTATTTGTGTATGTTCTTTTCTCCTAGGGGCCTTTACCATTTTCATGCTTCCTTCTAGCTATATGAATTAAATACTAGAATTCTGCTTTTAGAGGTGAGTGGAATGAGGCCTGGAAAAGGGATTTCAGAAATGACAAGATGCTGGGGAGGATTAAATTTAGCTAATCTTGTACCTAATGCCATTGTTTTTTCTCTCAAAGACAGTGTATAATGAACTAATCACTACTTCGATTTTTCCAACAGAAAATTCAGGAAAATTCAGTCATTGTAAATGCTCAGATTTCCAAACATCCTCCTATGCAATCATTGATCAATGCATTCTAGCTAACTGGGGATTTTGGAGATTTAGGATTGAGAGAATGTCTACATTCTGCTGTCATTGAGAGGGAGCACCCAGCTTTGAAGGCTTCCATGGGATCAAGCCAGGCCTACTTGGAGTGCCTCTTTTCCTAATGCCACCTGTGCCATATAACATGTTATAACTCAGAGAGCAGTATCTTGTCATAGCCACAGGCTCCAGCTAGAAAGTCTGCCTAAGACAGAAAGTAATGAATGTGTCCAGCTGGCAGCTCTGTGGACAGTTGGCACATCTTCTGCTGGCATGAAAAGGCAGAAGAGAAACTGTGTGACACTAGCTTATTGTTATAAGGAAATCTTTGCTTTTGAGATTTGCTCCTCTCCTTGATCACCTTCTGCATGTTGATGCCAAGATACTGTAGAAAATTGATGTGCCATCATCTTAGGGCACCTGGAGACTATGAGCGCAAAGAGTGCTGGGGTGTCAGACAGCACAAGAGGGCAGCACAGAGGGCTGGGAATTGTGCTGTCAACTCACTTGATCCTAGTCCTTTATGAGATGGTCTTCAAACGAGCTGCTCATTCAACCTGTGCGTCCTCAGCAGACCCTAGCCAGTTTGTTGCTAATCCAGTTTGTTGCTAAGCCAGTTTGTAGCACACGCCATTATCTACTCCCACCAAAGGACATTTTTCCCTTTTCTTATTCTAACCACCCCCTAAAATTTAATAACCCAAATATATTATGCATTTTTGTATACCTGTGCTTTATACATAAAAAGAGTAAGATTATTTGCGATGAAAAAGTAGTTTCCATTGAGAGTATATGTTGTAATGGGGGAGAGGGTTGCTTATATTTTAGTATTTATTGAATCTTTGGCTTACATGGCCTGTTTGATTTTTCAAGTAGCTGTAATACTTGAGTTGTCCAAAAAGGTACTTGAGTTTAATCCTGAGAAGTAAGAAAAATATTTTAACATGAAAAACTACACAATATATTATATTTAAGCTATCAACTCACAAAACAAAATGCAAAGCAGTATTCCATTTTTGTGGTTGAAATCTAAAGAAAAAATAATCAGAACGATCCATTCTGGAATGCTGCTTTTGAGGGCTTAGCTCCTTCTCCAGGTGACTTATTTTGGGAGACTGTGATGAATGTATATACCATCCATACGTGTAAAGCAAAGTACTTTAAAAAGTTAACCATTCTCGGGTATGCCTTCAGCATTCAAAAAAAAAAAAAAAATGGGCAGGACAAATGCAATCATTCTCATGTAGCAAAAGAACTATTTTACAGGGCCCATTCATGATTCCTTTAGATCTCTAGAGGGCTGTCTTAAAGTTTACTGTTCATTCTTCTTAATTCCTGTTGGATGCATGTATGTTATTTTCTGCAAAAGAAACTACCAAAGAGTATTTCTTCTCTTACAGCAAGGTTTTAGTGTCCCCAGGGCCCCTTCACCCTGTTTACTTTGGTTATTTCAGGAGTTACTGTAGGGCTTGACTGTGGTGAGTTTTAAGCCCTCTTTCTAAATTCATAAACTGTCTCTAATTTTTAAAAAATGACTACTTACACAGGTTTGGGAAGTGAACATTTTGTAGTGCAGTTGGGGCTGCTTCCAGTTTGGGCACCTTGTTCCAATTTATGTCAGGAGGAATTATATACAGGTCAGGGTGGGGAGCAGGTTATAATTAATGGGGTGGACAAGTGGACTTTTAGTGTTTCATAAAATAAAATGGAAATCACATGTGCTTGGAACTGTTGTGTTTTTAAATATTTACATTTATTCTAGTAAACATTAATTATAACTGATACATTTCTCTTCTGAACTTGCTAACGGGGAGGTCATAGCCATTGTTCACTGAGTGGAAAGAACAGATGACAAGGTAGTTATATAAAAGCAAGAGTACTCGGGGGAGATCAACAAATGGTCTCGTGGAAATAATCCAGTCTTGGGTTTTTCTCTTAATTTTTTCTCATGCTTAAAGCACCCACTTGTTGATGTGATCCAGATGTCTGTCCTAAGGGAAATGAGAAGTCTTTTGCATGGGAAATTCCTGCATGACTCCTGGTGAAGAAGAGGTGATGGACTAATGCTTAACTATTAGTCTTTTAAAATCAATTTATACGTACAAAAAGCCCTGCCAGAATTTACAGTCCAAATGCTCTTCATACTCATTTACCCCAAATTTCCAAGCTAGCAGCAACGTATTCCATGATTGTTTTTTAAAAGAGTCATGAAAATTCTGATTCTAAATTGGTCTCTGCCACGTGCCAGCTGTGTGACCTTGGGAAAGACCTTTTAGCTCTGGGCCTCAGTTTCCTCATCTGCAGAATGTCACAAATGAGTCCCACTACTTAGGGTGTGGGTAGGGATTAGCTACTTTATATAAAATGCATAACCAATTTTAGGTACTAAAACTGCTGGCTATGGCTATGTGAAAGAATGTTTCAGAAGAAGAAATGAAAAGGAAGGCTTATACGTGCTAGATATGTTAAGGTATTCTTTGTTTTTTAATAGGTCCCTGTGCCACAAATAATTATTCTACCAAATCAATTTTTATACATTATATATGCATGTACTTGCTGTGTGCAGTGAAAAATCAATGCAATACTAGGTCATTGTTCTAAAAGAATGTGACATTTCCTTAACAGGTGTATCCTGAAGTATTGTAGGATTGAGCCAAAAGAGACTTGGCCATTCAAAATGGGATGAGACTACTTGTTTAGACTTCTGGGCCCAAGACATCATATGTATCTAGATAGCCAGAAAATCATTGTGGTGACAGATGTTGGAAGTTAGTCACTACTGGGGACTTAACACTCTGTTTATCATTCCAGATTACAAAGTATCTTTTGACCTCTCCAACATCTTTAGCCTATAATAGTCCATGCAGTGTTCTTAAAAGAAAAAAAGTGACTAGGCTTCTGGTGTCATTATCTTTCTTAGGACAAAACTGGGTGAAAAAAGAGTGAGTGACACAGGTCAGGTGAAATTTCACAATGAACAAGAAGATAAACCATTCATCTTATCTTTGCAAAGTCTATCCTGAGCTCTAGATTGAAATTTAAAATGTAGCTGGTGTGGTGGTGCACGTATTTAGTCCCAGCACTTAGAAGTCGGAGGCAGGAGGGTTGTGAGTTTGAAAAAAGCTTGAGCAGCACAGTTATTAAGACCCCCTTCACTCTCGTAGACATACATAGTAATAGAAATCTAAAATCTGAAATGTACATTCAAGACATGTATCCTTCAAAATACTGTATAGCTTTGTGCCCAAGGCATATTAGCTAGTAAAAGTAATGCATAAAATATTTATTTATGCTCTACAATCTTGTCTTCATTTAGGATGTAACAATTTTGGCATTTTCAAATTCAAACACCAATACCACTGCCTACCTTGGCATCACTATTCTCCTCATAAAGAGACCTGTTCTACTTTGGTTTCCATTGTTGTGATAAAAGAGTAACCAAAAGCAACTTCTGAGGAAAGGGTTCATTTGGCTTACTGGTTATAGTCTATCATGGAGGGAAGACAAGTATCTTTAGTGTTTTTATTTTCAGTCATTCTCTCTCCTGCCTGAAGACAATATAATCCTGAAATAGATTTGTTGGAAGTATTAATTAAATAAATGTAAAATGTACATGCTGAAAACGTGCACAATGTGATTCATTTTGCCACATGAAACTATCAACACATGTGTAGAAGTGAACATACAATCGCCACACAGTCTTTTCATGCTCATGGTTCTTCTTATATTGCTATAGTGAAATACCAGAAGCTAGACAGTTCATGAAGCAGAGAGCTTCATTTAGCTCAGTGTTTTGGAGAATGAAAGCTTGACCTAATGATTCTTTGATAAGGAGCCTGAGCTGTGTTATTACATGACTGATGATATCATCTGGTGAGAGAGAGAAAGAGAGAGAGAGAGAGAGAGAGAGAGAGAGAGAGAGTTTTAGTTTGTTCCATTGTTACTGTGATCAAGCACTGACCAAGAACACCTTTGGAAGAAAAGGGTTTATTTGACTTACATATTCATGTCACAGTCCATCATTGAGGGAAGTTAAGGCAGGAGCTGAGAGTAGGATCCTGGAGTCAAGAAATGAACCAGAGACCATAGAATGCTGTTTACTCACTTATTCTCTCTGACTTGCTCAGCTACCTTTTGTGTACATACAGCGCAGGCCCACCTTCCCAGAGCTGGCACCATCTGTATTGGGCTGGGACATTCCACATTAACTAGCAATTAAGAAAATGTCTCACAGGACAGTCTAATAGAGGGAATTCTTCAGTTGAGATTCCCTTTTTGAAGTTTACTATAGTTTGTGTCAAGCCAACAAAAGATAAACAGCAGAAGACCTTTGATCATGTATAAGTGAAACATTCCATCCTTTATAAAAATGTTTATGAAAAATCTACTGTATACCGAGTATCTAACAAAACTCCTGGCACATAATAGGACCTCAAAATAAATTTGCCTACTGTTGTTTTGATGACACCTACACCCTCAATAAAGAGGTCTGGGTATGGGGTGGGGGGAGAAGGAAAGTGGGAAGGTAGTATGGAGGTAGACAGGTGGGGAGAGAGAAAGAACATAACTTCCAATCTTCTGGTCATCTTTCCATTTATAATGCAAGTTACAGGCCATTGTAGAGCTGTTAGTGATCTTAGCTGACATTTTTCAAATCATCTCCTATATTGCGAATTCTTTCTAGAATAATCTTCACCAAAGGGTAGGAAACTTGATGTATGTGTCTATAGTTCTCTTTCTCTTGTTAATAGCTTGATTAAATATGGTGTTACTATTTGGTAGGACAAGATAGCATAGGGTAAATTTATATGGGCAATTGGAATGGGGGCCTGAAGTGAAGCCTGGATTGGT
Organism: Nannospalax galili; assembly: GCF_000622305.1. NCBI lineage: Eukaryota > Metazoa > Chordata > Mammalia > Rodentia > Spalacidae > Nannospalax > Nannospalax galili. The sequence goes on from NW_008355477.1 coordinate 3,992,486, forward strand.
TGTGACTGCACTGTAAGAGGGCATCTGGGGCTGTTCTTTAGCTGCCAGTACCTTCTACTAGGAAACCTAAGGACTAATACTTTCTCAATAAGATATGCATTATATAATATATACTTTATATCCTTATATTTATAGATAACATATAGATAATATTTCAATGTTAAATGCTCTTTAATTTTTGCTAACAAAATTGATTAGAGGCACTGTATTAAAATTATTATTTTTTTGTACTTAACATCAGGTAGAGAGGTATTTACTAATATCCTTTAGTATACAAACATTGAAAAGCTTGACTTTACCCTAATATTGTGAACAAACTGGGTCTTTTTATTAATTGCAGTTTTCAGTTATACTTTTTCTAACATATTTGTGAAACATAAGGAAGAAAGTGATAGTGTAGATTAATATTAATGTGAAAATTTATGATCATGAATACATTTGTACATTGAAACCAATCTCCTAAATCTCTCTTTATAATCAAATGATTAAAAAAAATTATATGGATGATGTGAAAGGACCAATCAGATCAATAAAATTTTAAATTCCCTAAGAGACATTAACTCAGGCTCAGTTCTTAGTTTGAAGTCAGACAAGTGGGTGGACTCAAGCATTTTAGAAGCATTTCAGTGAAGATTTAAATAAACGAAGTCTCCTGTTTGAGGTTCAGTTAACCAGAAAATTAAATCAACCAGAACTCTCACATTTCCAGAGAATGTCAATCAAATAAGTATTTGTTGTACTTTTATTATCATCTTAGTTCTATTCCTGACTTTATTTCTGGGAGGGTGTTTAGCACAGTCATTACCTCAAATGAGCAGAACAATTGGTCTTTATTTTGCATATTAATTACTACCACATATCTATGTACGTATGGAGTATGCCCAAGAGAGAATGCACTTGTAGGTAGAGGCATTTGAACACACAATAATCCAAGGCTCTCATTTTGATGATTTCCTTCTTCCTGCTTCCGGTCTCATTTCCCCGTCAGACCCTCAGTTTAGAATTACAAGTATTTTCCTAGAAATGGAATGATGCTTTCTATACAGGTTATTAATACTACACAGAAGGAAATGCACTATAATCCATGGGAGAAATAGCTTATTCAGAAAATAACAATGTCTTTCTAAAGATAAGTAAGAAGTGAGGCAAAAAGACTCCCAAGAAGCAGAGAAAAGCCAGGTGGCCTCCTCCTTTCTTTTCTTCCCTCCCTTCCTCCCTCCCTCTCTCCCCCCTCCCTCTTTCCCCTCTCCCCCTCGTCTTTCCTTCTTTTTCTCTCATTTTTACAGTCACTAAGCAGGAAATTTTGTCTGATTAAGAAAACACCAGTCCTGGTTTCCATTCATCAACTTTGAGGCACTTCTTTTTAATGTATACAGACACTCACACACATACACCATTGTCATTTGGGCAAATGATCATTTGTGCTATTGTAAGCAAGATTCTCCTGATGAGAATGTGAAGTCTTAGTGATGAAGAAGAAAATGGTTCCCAAGTCTCAACTCTAAAGGATCTTGGAATTTGCCCACTACGCTAAAGACCCTCATTACCATATCCATCATATTGTTGTAGGGTCTGGTGTTTTGTTTTGTTTTCTTTTGAATCCAAGAAAGGCTGTGCAGCACAGTGGCTAACTAGGGTTTTGTTAGATGCACGGTAGAACTAAGGGGAGAAAATAGAGGTTTTGGAGTTCATCACCCCAGGGGGCTAATGTGCATAAAAGCAACTGCTCCAAAGTACCCTAGTTTAATCCTCCAGCTGCCACTCAGGATCAGGATGAAGAAGCACCCATGCAAAGAATTGCTTCTGGATGCTGATAGGCAGGGGGCGGGAAGTGGGACTTGAGCGCCCCTCTTTGGATCACTGATGTTTTGGCAGTTTATGTTCTGGGGGGAGGGAGGTTAACTGGCAGTGGCTCAAGCACAACAAAGCTCCCTTCAGGGAAGTCACCAGCTTTCCTGCCATCATTCCATGCCCTTTGCCCAGCGCCCCAGGAGTGAGTGATTTCCCAGTGTGTTTTCTAAGGAAGAAAATGACTAAAGTTGTGAAACTAAATATTTGCATCCATTTAAAACAGAGAATCACTTGGTGGAATTTGAATCGGAAAGTATAGTTTTAGATTGCTGCCAGAACTGTTTGGATCTATGCCTTGAATCAAGTGCCCTTGTTGACTCAAGAATGACAGTGTAATTCAGCTATATAACAAGAGATAACTGATCGAGTTTTACTGGAGACACGATAAATCAGACATTAAAATTGCTTTCTTCCCCCAAAGCAATATAATTGTCCAGTTGTCCAATTAACATTCACATTTGTTAGCAATAAATATAGCTCCACTTTAGTACAGCTAAGCCACCATGAAAACTCCCTGTTCTTAAAGCCCAGACATTTTTGTAAATTAATTTTTAAGCCGTAGATCTCAGGTGCTAATCCTCGCAAATTTGTCTTTTTATATTTAGAGAGCCACATTATTATCAAGTTCAACTGAGTGGAAGGATAATGTGTGCACAATGAAATGCACATTTAGATTGAAAGTCAATGAAAGGATAAAATGCCTAAAAGAAAAGGTTTTTGTTCAAATCCTAAACCAGCTATGAAACAAGATATAAACCTCAGTAGTAGCAAAAAAGCTGTAAACCAAGGCTCTAAAATCATACATTTGGGTATGAGTTCCAAATTCATGTCTTGTATTCAGGCTCTATAAATTATGTTTGTCAACATCTCTTAAACACATAGCAAAGACATATTTTGATAATACAACAGAAATCTTTAGAGTTTAGCCTGCCTGACAAGTATGATTTAAATGCCATTAGGACCTCCTAACTTTTATAGGCTTTTTCCTAACAGATTGCACTTATTTTTTGTGGTGCTTGAAGTGGAAGCCAGGGCCTTATACATGCTAGAAAAATGCTCTACCACTGAACTACATTCCCAGCCATGCAATAGAAATGTAGAGTCTCTATCTATCATCTATCTATCTATCTATCTATCTATCTATCTATCTATCATCTATCATCTATCATCATCTATCTTTCTAATCTATCTATCATCTATCATCTATCATCGATCATCATCTATCTATCTAATCTATCTATCATCTATCTATCTATCTATCTATCT
>NW_008355477.1:3995666-4012820 GCF_000622305.1 Nannospalax galili
CTCTCTATCATCTATCTGTGCAGAAGTATGAGACTCCCAATGAACAGCTCGAATCTTGATTTTTAGTCCAAAATGTCTTCGTATTGGGACTGACTTTCCCTCAGAAGACTGCTTTTTTTTTTAAAAGAAGCCATGTCCTGTCATAAAACCATGTCATGGGCGGGGGGTGGAGATGGCTTAGTGGATAAAATTCTTGTCAGGCTAGTGTAAGGACAAGAGTCTGGACCCCTTGAACACACGTAAAGAGATGGGCAAGCCTAGTAACCACCTGTATTCCCAGCACCTGGGAGGCAGAGACAGGGGAATCCCTGGAATAATCTGACTAGCTAATCTAGTTAATTTGTGAATTTGGGTTCAGTGAGAGACTCTACCTTATTAAATAAAGTCAACTGCAATCTGGGACGACATCTGATACCAACCTCTACCTTCCACATCCATATACATATGTGCATACCTGCACACATATATGAGCCCACACTCGTGAAAACACATCTACATAGATACAAGTGTACATACAGGCACATATACGTATACACACCAGAAAAAGAAAAATACATAAACTTTATTTTTTGCTTCATTGTGGAGATGTGAGAACCTCCTAATCAACCTTCTAATTCTATTTCCCTGGGCATGTGCTGTTAAAATAATGGGAACACTTTATTCTCTCATGATTGCCTTTGTGGTCACAATGCTTCTGACCCATTCTTAATGAGAAGGACTCTAAATGTCATGGGGCTGGAGAGATGACTTCGCAGTTAAGAGCACATACTGCTCTTGCAGAGGACCCAGATTTGGTTACCTGTAAGTCAGGTGGCAGACGATGGCATGTAACTACCATTCCAGGAGATCTGATGATGTCTTTTGAACTCTGCTGGCACTCTGCCACACACATACACTTTTAAAATAAATAAAAATAGATCTTCTTCTAGGGAGTGACTCTAGATAGGCTGACTAGGCTCCAGTGGATACATTTGCCCCTAGGGACATCCAGACACTAATGCTTGACAGGATAGGACTTGACATATATTGCAGAGTGTGTGAAATCCAGTGGGAGGGATATGGGGGGCAAGACGGGGGAGGGGGTCTAAATTTTATTGTCTATTGCATGAAATGCACAAAAAACTGAATAAAAATATTTCAAGAAATAAAAAAAATAAATGTTAAAAAAAACTATGGACATATGGTGTCTTACTTTTAGAGACAAAATGACCTACAATAACAGTATGTGAAAGTGCTTTGCAGACAATGATAGACTGGCACCATCCTTTGGAATATTCTGGAAAAAAAATCATTTTGTACCCTTTGTATGTTCAGAATGTAGCATTATCAGAAACCCTCAAAAATAAAATAAAATAAAATAAAAACTCATGCTCCAAGCATGATTGCAATTTTACCTAAACAGGGAGTTGGTTTATTTGGAAATATTCTTTGTCATTATTGCCATTGTCAAAATGCTAACTGAAGTGTCACACAACAGAAACTTCCAGTTGTAATACGTCTTTAGCACTCGCCAGCCTTGAAGCTCTGGTCACAGGTGTTCGTGTCCCACAGCACTCTCCATACTTCCTGCATTTTCCTTCCTACCCTTCCCTGTAACCCAAAGTGCATGGCCATTGCTCTTTTCAACGTTGTGTTAACATCCTCATATCAAACACATGTTGAAATAATTCTGAGTACCACGTATTAGGGTTAGAAGGTGTCCCACAAAATTCATGTCCTGGAAATTCAATTCCCAGTTCAGTGATGTTCTATAGTGTTCAGGGACTCCTAAGGGCTTGCAGGAATGGTTTTTCCCTTTTGTACTTTTTCTGCTATTTAAGAGCACATCATTTCTATCTTCTGGAGGGAATATACTTTCAAGGTACAATCTTGAAAACAGAGTCATGACCTGCAGGCACCGTGATCATTGTTTTCCTATTTATTTATTTATTTATTTATTTATTTATTTATTTATTATTTTTCACTTATATTAAATTGAACCTTTTAAATTTCATACATTTCCCACTCAAATCCAGACCCCGGCCCCCATCCATGCCTCCCCCATCCCCCTACTGAACCCTATGCACTCTACCATACATGCTGAGTCCTATTCATTTATGTGTTTGTGCCCAAATGTCCTTCAGTGTAAATGAGTCCACTGGAGTCTAGTCAGCCCATCCAGTGGTCGTATGTAAGTCATACTCTCCCTCACTCAGCAGCAATCAGTCTCAAATGGTTCTCAATCTAGTGCTGGCCCACCACCTATTTCTCACCTCCTCTTTGGCCCTTTGTTTAATTGAGCTGCTATGGGTCCCAAGCCTCCAATGGCCTGGAAGCCTCCACTTCTCTGTGTTCATGAACCATACCTGGCTTTTAGAAAATCTTTCCGCCTCCTCTTCCACAATAGTCCCTGAGCCATGGGTGGGTGGTGTTTCATATAGGAGTCCCATCCTGCACTCTACAGTCTCTTATTCTCTAAAACTTGGCCAGTTGTGACCTTTTGTATGCATCACACTCTGATGTACAAGGAGGCCTCACTGGTGAGAGTTGAGGGACACATTAGCCCTCTCTACCCCTTATTCCACTAGGTTCCATGAGCCTTAGTTGTAGAGATTAGACTGCAGATGTGTCACCTAGTACTGGGAATCTCCTAGGTGTATGTTCTCTGTGTCTGCCCAGATTTGTAACTCTGCAGTAGCCTTCATTTGTTGCAAAAAGAAGCTTCTTTGATGAGTGCTGTGTGGCATGCTTGTCACTCTAAGGGAGGTCTCTTCTATCTGACACTGCATTCCTTGCCAAGCAGCTCCCAGGTATACACATGCATTAGTGTTCAGACACTCTGGTTTCTAGAGCATCACTGTTCCCTCTAGGTTTCTTAGCTTCCCAAAATTCACTCATCTCCACTTTTCTTTTTCCCATCCAGCTTCCCTCTCCCTCCCTCCCTAATCACAGTGTCCCCATTATCCCCACCCTCCCCCCAATACTTCCCAACTTCCACCATCTTTCCTCTCCTGACTTCCTCCATCCCCCACAACATGATCCCTTGCATATCCCTCCTTCCTCTCCTCCCTGCCAATTACACCCACTTTTTACACCTTCCTCAGGTAACATCTGTTCCCTACTATCCCCCTTTCAGGTTGTTTCTTGTCTTTTACCTCCATGTATCCTTTCCCTTTACCTGGCTCCTGGTGTTACATCAGAATTTATATAGTTACTTATAAGGGATTGGTGCTACAATCCACAAATGAGGGAGAACATTCGTCCCTTGCTTTACTGCATTTGTGCTACATCAGTTAGTATAACACTCTCTAGCTCCATTCATTTACCTGAAAATTTCATAATTTCATCTTTTCTTACTGCTGAGTAGAACTACATTGTGCAGATGTCCCACATGTCATTAACCACTCATCAGTTGAGGGACATTTAGGTTGTTTCCATTTCTTAGCTCTTGTGACGAAAGCAGCAAACAAACGTGAGTGTACAGGTATCTCTACTGTATGATGAATCCTTTGGGTATACGCCGAGGAGTGGTAACACTGGATCATATAGTAGGTTCACTTTTCGTTTTTTGAGGGTCCTCCACACTGCTTTCCATAGTGATTACACCAAGTTGCATTCCCACCAGCAGTGAATGGGCGTTCCTCTTTCTCCACATCCTCTCCAGCATTTGCAGTCTTTCGTTCTCTTGATCTTTGCCAATCTGACTGGGATAAGATGGATTCTTAAGTGGTTTTTATCTGCATTTCTGTAATTACTAAGATGTTAAGCACTTTTTAAGGTGCTTCCTAGCCATTTTAATTTTTTCGCTTGAGAACGTTCTGTTTAGGTCTATCACCCATCTTTTTATTGGGTCATTTATCTTCTTTTTTTCTTTTTTGAGTTCTTTGTATATTCTGGATATTAATCCACTGTTGGATGTGTAGTTGGTAAAAACTTTTTCCCACTTCAAGGGTTTCCTCTTCCCTTCCTTCGTTGTTTCTTTTGCTGTACAGAAACATTGTAATTTAATGAGGTCCCACATACTGATTGCTGACTGTAACACCTGAGCAGCTGGTGTCTTATTTAGAAAGTCTTTTCCTACACCTATATCTTGAAAGGTGCTGCCTATGTTTCCTTCTAGCAGTTTCTGAGTTTAGGTTTTATATTGAGATCTTTGATCCATTTGGATTTGACTTTTGTGCAGGGTGAAAGACAGAGGTCAGGTTTCATTTTCCTGCAAGTGGAGATACAGTTTTGCCAGCACCATTTGTTGAAGATGCTCTTTCCCCCATTGTGTGTTCTTAGCACTTTTGTCAAATATCAGGTGGCAGAAATTATATGAAGTCATGTTTGAGTCTTCTATTGTGTTCCATTCATCCACATATCTATTTTTGAGGCACCTTGATCTTGGACTTCCCAGGCTATGCTACAGAACTGTGAGAAATAAATTTCTAGTTATCATACCATACCCAGTTTTTCTGCTATAGCAACAACAACAAAAACAATAAACAAACATTCTGGCCAATTCCATTGCTGAACTTAATAAGGGGTCACTCATTTCAGTTAATTCATCATATTGCCATTTTAAACAACAAGCTATAAAAGCTGAATTTTAATGCTCCTGAGGAAGAATTTTGCACTTGGGGATATCTGAAACTAAGCATTTGATAACATGGTAGATGAAATAATAACTCCCTGCGTGAGCAGTGGAATTGTTTGTACTGAAATTAAAATGTTTTTTGGCTACCCTACCCTGACTATGTCTGATTTTATCTAAAAATAAGACATTCTGTTTCTTTATGGGTGGCAAAAAACAAAATGTCAAGAAAGCTTAAACAGATATGAGCTGAACAGTCTCTCTAGCTAAAATACACTGCATCCAGCTGTCTACTTTAATTCATTCTATCCTTTTCTTTCATCTGGATCTAGTGTTTTGAAATCATTATGTTTTCAAGCTGTTTGTACTATTTCCTTCTGTTTGTACTATCTCCTTCATTAGAATGCAAGCTCTCTAAGGGCAGGCCTTTGTGCTCTCATGCTTACCGTATTTCTATTGCCCAAAGCAGCTCCTGTCATATAAGAAGACAGAAAAAAACCCTCTGGAATTAAAGAATGATGAAAAAAATACTTCTGTATGATGTTATTCATAAACAAGTAGCTCAAAGATTTAAAAAAATGTTTAAAGTTCCACAAACATATATTAATAAAGGCAACAAAATCATCTTTCTCTATCATAGTTTTTGTGACGTGTGTATATATATACATATGCATATGTATGTGTGTGTGTGTGTGTGTGTTGGTGTATGCACACTTAAGATACATGACCATATGCATGCGTGTGGAAGCCAGAGAAAGTCATTGGGTGTCTTCCTCTGTCACTCACCACCCACTTTTGAGAAAATCTGTCACTGAACCTGAAGCTTGCTGTTTTTGTGAGGCTGACTGGACACTAATCTCCCAGAATCTTCTTGGATGTACCCCAACAATAGGGTGACAAGCATGCATGGCCATATGTGGGTTTTATGCATGTGCTGGGAGTTTGAACTCAGGTTCTCTTGACTTCATAGCAAGTGCTGTTGCATATCCAGCCATCTCCCCAGCCCTCTCTTCCACACTCTTAAAACTCCTTTGGTTCAGAGGGCCAAAACTGAAGTTGCAGCCTAGGCCAAAACTGATTTGAGACCACAAAGGGATTTATTAACAGCTCTTGATTTTCTGGGTATAGTCTATGCTAGTTTTCCTGTGGTTTCAGCTGATTCTAGAAGGTGGTGTGTTGAGGAGCTTGGAGCTGGTGGTAAAAATCTCATTGCTTCTTTGCAAACTCCCTTTTGGTCTGGGTTTTCCTGACTCAAGGGCTATTCAATACCAAGTGAAATTCTGCTGCTACTATAACCTTTAGGAAACCCAGTGGTGACCTGGTTTCTGGTTGCCAGTCTTAGTCCAACCCACACAAGGAAACAGGAATTATGTCTGTTGAGAAGTATGTCTCTATAGATCTCTCATATTTCTGTAGCTCTTGTGAGTGGAGTGACTGCCTTTGTTGTAGACTACTTTTTGAAGGATGTTTGTACAGCAGAAAGCCTCAAAGGCTAGACATAATATCTTCCTTCAATACCGGGGAGACATTTTTTCAGTCCACAGTACAAGAATCCGATTTCTTAAGCTTTGGGTTGCTGATCTGTGAGGCAAACCTTCCTGCAAGTGCTATGTACACCTGATGCATTCCAGAAGACTCGGTAGACAACATGAACCATCAAGACCATGAAATATATACCAGTTATTGTGCCTTAGAAAATGTGCTTTATCTTTCTTCCAAGAGTCTCATGCCTTCTGTCAGTATCCATGTAACTGGAGGGCTGACATATTAGTTATTAAGCAGAAAAATAATCTGAAACTTCTTTGCTTTTATTCATCTCATTTCCTGCAAAGTAAAATTTCTAGCAGATTCTACACAGAGGGCAAGGTGGCTCTGAGTAGGAGTCAGAAAGCCGCAGCCTCAGGATAGAGATGCAGTGGTAACATCAAAGATCTACTGAAGTCTAGGAAATGCATATGTATGGGTTTACATGAAGACTATTATTAAACAAAAATTGAATATTGTTTTATCATTCTCATAGTCTCATACTATTTCTTCACATAAGGTTGTTAATGAGCATTACAAAATAACTCAATGGATTGATATCCTTCCTCCTTCAAAAAATAGTTAGAAGGGGTTTCTGAAAAAACATAGATAATGACAAATGAGAAAAGATGATTCAGGACAAGAAGGAAAGGACATGAGAGTGACAGTTTTGTGGGATCTTTTTTTTTAATAACTTTGCCTCACTTAATCCTCAAGGGCTGTGAGATTTATCTCGTCTTCATTTTACAGAGAAGGACACTGCACAGATGATATGGAGAGTGTCTATAAGTATGAGATATGTAGACTTACCAGGTTTCTATTGGTCATTGCAAAGAAATGGTAGAGCCGAGGTTTGAACTCACCATTACCTGCCTTCAAGGTATACATTTCCCCCCCATGATACCACAAGGATGATGGTATTTTAAAACCACACTAAGGGTACTTGGTTCCAATAGGCTTGGGGTTTACCCCAAGTTTTCTGCTGGCACTCCAGACAGAAAGTTGGACATGTGCATTAGACTTTGTAGCAGTTCATCCGTTTTCTGACAAGAGAAAGGAAAAGGGGGAGGATGAACCAAGGAGAACAGTGGCAGAATCTAAACAAGAGAAAAAAAGGTGGCTATTTTTAGTGCAATGTAAATACAATCTATTATTACCTACATTACAGAACTCCTTTAGCTTAGAGACTGTAATGAATGCAAGAATGAACATTATATTAAGTCCAATAGTCTAGATTAACTCAGATGATGTCTTCCTAAATAAGTCATCACATTAACAGCTTTTGTAGAATTTACATCACGCTGACTTGGCAAAACTAATGTAGCTGCTTTGATTGTATCTTGACACAGTGTTCAGTACATTAATTTCCTCGGACATTCTTAAAGGTTATATTTACGGTTGAAGTTACCAAGGTTGGAGAGACGGCTCCGTTGTCTGTTTGCTGTGTAAGCATGAGTTTACATCCCTAGAACTCACATGAAAAGGCATCTGTAACCTCAGTGCTAAGGAAGCAGAGACTGCTGGATTCCTGGAGCTCACTGGCTAGCTAGTCTGACTGAGCCAGTAAGCTCCAGGGTCAGCAAGAGAACTTGTCTCAAAAAAAGTAAGATGAGAAGCGACTGAAGAACACATCTGACATCAACCTCTGCTCTCCACATGCTTCACAAATCCATGTGCACGTGCACTCATATGCACATGTGAACACACACACACGAACACATAGAAGATACTGCAAGTGGACACTTGATTTTCTTTTGGTACGACAACAACAAAAACCCTCCAGTTTCCTTAACTCTTAGCTATTTGGTAAAAATCAGCATTATTTTATACAAGGCAAACATATCTAGAAATTTCATGGGTTCAAAGGAGGGGGATTTAGTGAAATTTGAACATAGTCTTCATTTTATGACACTTTAAGTTGGTTTCTCTCTCTCTCTCTCTCTCTCTCTCTCTCTCTCTCTCTCTCTCTCTCTCAGTGATAACCTAATTTTATTGCCTCAGCTGTAAACATCTGTGCTGCCCTGAAAAATCAGTCTCTCCATTAGCATTTAAATGTGGTAAAAGTATATTTGCTTGAATTTCTCCAAGAAGCCTCCCTTTTGCCTTTGTTCTATACAGACAATCCTGATACTGTTCTTAATATCCTGTTTGCATTTGTCAGACCTGTTGTCCTTTTCATTACTATGTTCCCATCATTCACTTTCTTTCATGTGGTGCTTCATAAAAACAATTCAGAACAAAAGAAGCACTCCTCTTTTGGTTGCCTTAGAAAAAGGGGCTCCATACCCTGACTGTAGGGCTTCAGTGATCACAGGAAATGTTTAAAACATGTTCTTCATAATAGTTAACCAGGAGTTTTGGATAAAGGTTAATGTTCTTTATTTTTTAAGATCACAAAATAGCTTTAGGGTATTGGGAGTATGTCATTTTTCTGTGTGCCTAACTTTGAAGTTGAGGGGGGGAAAGGGATTTTTTAAATTACTTTTTAAAGTAGTATGTGTTTGTTTGTGTGTGTGTGTGTGTGTGTATGTGTGTGTGTGTGTACATGGTGTATATGGGGGCTTACACATGTGCCACTGTGCATATGTGGAGTTTAGAGAACAACTTTCTTGAGTCAACTCTCTCCTTCCACCATGTGGATTCTGGGGATCAAACTCTGGTTGTCAAGACTGGCGAAAAGCACCCCTACCAGCTGAGCCAATTTACCTGCCTGGAAGACACACCTACCAGCTGAGCCAATTTACCTGCTTGGAAGAGTGATTTTCTTTCAGAAACAGCATTTTCATGTTGAACAGAGTATCCTAGTCTGTTCATGAAACAGGAATTAGTTACTCTGCAGTTTTCCTGTGTGAGTGACAGGCAAGAGGATTTGGTTTTGCTATTAAACAACTGTAAACTTTCCAGTGTCCATAGAACAGTCACAATATCTCTTTGACATCATCAGCCATATATTGATGTGCTTTGCTTTTGGTCAATAATTAGGAAGAAGTCTGCCTCCTAGGAAAGTGTTGTATACGCAAAGTAAGAAAATCAGTTCCAAAGTAGTAAGGATTTCTCTAGGATTCAATCTAGTTGCAAAAATCTGGTTCATCTGTCTTTCAGAGAATAAATCTCTTACATAACTTTCTCATTTTCAAGTAACCTTTGATAGATATGAGTTGGATTAAAAAAATCATTACCTACAGGTTTCTGTCTTTGTATAGATAATGTTTCTGTGATGTAGTAGCGATGCACGAACTGAGGGATTTATGGAGAATGAGTGTTATCAAGTTCAAGCAATTTTTAAAAGATATTTTTGTATATATGTATATGTGCATGTGACTATAGGTAGCTATTTGCACATACATATTTATGTATTCTTATAAATACTGATTCAATTACATGCATACACAGGATTTTATAGACAGAATGAATTCTATGGATTTATATAGAAGTGCCTATCAATAAATATGGATGGAAATGAACACAAGGAAGGCAGTGTTATGTGCTCGTCATCTGTGGATGGTTTCAAAGCAATTATCAGCTTCCATTTCTGCCACCATCATGAGGTTGGTCCACTCACCTGGAGGTCCAATTTAGACTTCCTGCCAGGAGACGTGATATAACATGTCCTCCCTGTGTTCTTTCTCTTTACAGCCTATCACTGTCTTCAGAGTCAAATTCTTGTATGACAGCTAGAACACTGTAGAATAGAAAACATCAATCATTTTCAATGTAATACTAAATAGATCCCATTTGCCTTTAATACTGGGTTGATTTCCCCACGCATGCTGACACATACCCCTCTCTAATCCTGACACTAAGTCACAGGCCAGCCTGGACTAAATAGCAAGACTCAATTAAAAAAAAAATAGGAAAAGAAGAAAACAACCTGAATGCTTTGTTTCCTGAAATGAACTGGAAGACATAAAGCATGAAATATTTGAGACCCTCTGATTGTTGGAAATTTCAGCTAAAGGTCAACAGATTATGCTCTTTAAAAGATTATAAGAGACTTTGTTGTTGTTTACCATTGTCTTTTCATGGGTGGAGTAAACGTTTGCTTCCTGATGTTTCAATTTGAGCCGTTCAGGCTAATTTTCCCACTGCCGTGCCAGAATACAGACACACAAGTTAAACTTATCTCATGAATGTTAACAATTGTTACATTGTATTAACAAAAGCTATTTTAAAAAGCTGTTGATGAAACGTTATTTATCCTTCTACTTGATAATATACATGCATCTCTTCAGTGAACAATGACAATGTCTTAAGTGACTCATCTATATTTTAAAATTGAGTAATGCCTGTATTGTTAAAAGGCAAATGAACTTATAATTTGGAAAGACATAAACCAAGAACACCTGACACTGCATTTTCGTGCCCTAGCATATGTAGCGTACTCTGGTTCACCATGAGGTGTTGCAAGGGTATAAAAGTGGGCGCCGCCACATGCTTCCTGCACAACCAGAGGAAGGAGGTCTTGCTTCCTGCTTCCCCCTTATCATGAATGCTCCTTGCCACACACCTTTGGTGGAGTCCAAATGTCTAGTCTATAAATTGAATTGTGCAGAATTGCTTTTATAGTTAACTGGTGAAGTACTTTCGTTGCACTTTCTTGTCTTGTGTGATAAGCCACATCCTTCAAAGAATTGCAGTGCAAGACAAATTTTCTTTTTGCTCTTAGAAAGACTATTTCCCTTTCTTCCTTCCCATAATCAAATTTTAAATGATTACTTTTCATTCTCAGTACACCCTTTCTTTGCCATTCTGCCATTCTGCAGAATGATTGTTCAGAATGAAATCAAGATTTGGTACACATCATAGATCTCTCTCTCTCTCTCTCTCTCTCTCTCTCTCTGTCTTCTCTGTCTCTCTCTGTCTCTGTCTCTGTCACCCTTCCTCTCTCTCTCTCTATATATATATATATGGTATGTATATATGTATTGCATTAGATGTATAGAGATACAGTATAATACTAGATGTATATACAGTCAGCCTTCTGTGAGTTCCACACTTAAAAATTCAACCCAGTTCAGATGTAAAATACGTGAAAAATATTTCATCTGTTTTGAGCATGTGCTGACTGTTTTCTAGTCATTTTTCTCCCAAACAATTCAGTATAGCAATGATTTACATTGTGTTAGGAATTAAAAGTAATCCTGAAATGATTTTGTATGCCAAAGGATGTAGTTGCATGCGAATGGTGTGCTATTTCGTATAAGGAACTTGAGCATGTATGGATTTTGGTATCTTTGGTGGGGGAGTTCTAAAACCAATTCCGAATGTAAACCAAGAGAAGACTGCATATGCTAAAATTTTTTGTGTGTATGTATATCTGTGTATAATTCATACATATATTTGTAAGCATGTAAAATTGTTTTTGTGTATACATTTATAAATTCATATGTTTTCAGTTGTTCATTAAGATGATCCATTGTAATTTAAAGCTCTGATTCTGGAAGAAAATATGTACATGAGATCTTTCTCCCCATTGTAAATTTAAAAAAATAACTTCTTTCGAAATTGCACTTGAATTCTGAGGCTAAAGCCAGAAAATAGTGAGCGTATCACTTTTAAACTGAACTTACCGTCATCCAGAGCATAATGTTATAATGTGCTCAGTAGGGTGCCAAAATTACCAGCAAGGGAAGGTGAGTGTCAATTCCCAGTTTCCCAGGGATGGTTGCTGTTGGGAACAGGGAGGGCTGGTGTTCTTTGGCTGCAGACAGCATCCAGTCAGCTGAGCCACTGCTGGTCTGTGTAAGCTGGGAGAGTACAGATCACAGCACTAAGTCATCATGCTTTGGACCAGGCAGTAAGTGTTAGCCTGACCTGAACTGCCTTTTCATTTTGTTTTAGCTAAATTCTGAGTAGATTAGGGGACAGGGAAATCGCAGTGGGGGCCATGGAAAAGGCAGTTGATTCTTCAACTCGAGCAACCCTGGCGGAGTGGATGAGGTGGAGCTGGCCTTCCTGGAATTGTTGGGCCAATTTTCCTGTTGTGTTTCACTATCGACGCTCTCACAGACACACACAGGACTGCTCCAGCTCTGCCTGCCACCTACCATTCTGGTCTCCGTGGCCTGTCTGTCATTTCGTGGGGCCCCATCCTCTGTCTACAGCGATGTTTCTTCAAAAAGAACTAGTGTGCAGTCCATTGGTGGGTATTACAAGGGGTTCTGTTTGTTCGAATCTCGAGTGGTGCTCAAAGGACTCTTAAATTCCAGTGTAAGAGTTCCTGTTTTCAGCCTGTTTACCAGGTTTCCAGGAATACATTACACGGTTGAGGCTGTTGAGGGGTTTTCTTCACTGTTAGAACAGAGCAGGACAAGGATTGCTCTTTTTCATGTGTATCTTTAGCTTGTCTGTTTGTGTAGATGAACCTCCGGCACCATTTAAACATTCTGTTAAGTAAATTTGGAAGACTAGGTTTAAATTAAAATAACCAGACTGTGTGACCTAGCTTCCATTTCCCCTTAATTGTGATCATTAAAGCCTTCAGATCCCCACAGACATCTGCCATGCTTCCTAGTGATTCTTTTTAGGAATGTTCATTCATTATTAATCAGGTTGCATGGTCAGGCAAGTATGTGATTATTTTAAAGAATGTCCTGGAGATTCAGTTACTAAAAATGAGCACGTTATAGGCAGATGTGAAAGTACATAAAAAGATTTGCTTAACAGTTTAATTTGATTTGCATGAACGCCACCAGGTGAGTGTTTGGTGAAATTAATTCTTCCCTAGTTCGTATGTCAGGTATCAGGCAAAATGATTTTAATTTTAGCACTCTTTAGGATACAGAAGAAATCTCAAATTATTCAAAATGTCTACTGTACCAATTGTTTGTTTTAAAACTCAAAGTTAGCCTCTTGGTGCTCATGTGCTTGTCATTTTGATTTCAATCAGTCTCTCTGGACCTCTCTAATTTTGTTGGCAGAAATTCATAGTTGTCTGTTATAAATTAAATGAATTTGGATGTGCTGACAGTCAGAGGTTAACTACAGTGAGATTGTAATTGTAGAATAATGTTCATTACCTATAGAATGCTACTGGATCACCTTTAAAAAAACCCTGTTCCAACTCAATTCAGTATTTATATTGAAGATGAATTTTTTATGTATTCTGTACTCTGCTATAACTATGGGAAATAGCCTAATACTGTAGTTTCCATTTCCAGTCTTGCAAAATGCCTTTAAATTCAGTGGAATCCCTTCTGCATGAAACCCTGTTTTATTGTCCCTGTCCTGACTCCCCTGCCATGATAATAATCAGTAAATTAGCATTTGGGTAGTATGTTTATTCGCTGGCATTTTATAACTATTAAATATGAAGCTACATGTTTGGATATGCAGATATTGAATGCTTATATTATTATTTAAAATTTTTATCTGTGGTGAATTCATCTAGTATGTAGAAGCCAGTTTTTATTGAAGTTTTTACATCATTTTCTGAATTGGGAAATAACACTTCTCTGAATGAGAGCAGGTTTCTTCTGAGCTCAGCCTGCTGCAATCTCACAAGCTTAGGCTGATGTCCATTGTTTCAGATCAGTCATTTTGAGTCCTTCCTAGTCTTCATTCTGCTGATCCAAGATAGAAAGACTATTATATGATTATCAAAAAGCTATTGCACTTGTAGATCTATACTTAGAATATTCTCATAACTAAAGCTCTAATATCAGTAAGTCAGCTGACTTATTATTCCCCAGGTTAAGGGGACAGGGGATGTGGATCATGAAGGCAACTGATTTGATCGTGTTTCTGAAATGTATGCCTCTCAAATAATATAGTTCCCGTGTACCATTTCCAGTGCTTTTTGTTGCGCACGACACTTTTAGGAGCTTTGCTTTCTGAACCATTTTTATGAGCTTTCTGTTGTTTTGAAACGTTTTTTTCATATCGGAACTGTATTTTGGTAAAGTTAACAAGCTTAGTTTCCATCGTCAAGAGGATATTTGGAAAAGAACCAGAGGAAGTGCCTTGGGAATCATCTGGATAGTAGGTGAGAACCATCTGATATAAATATCCAATCACAAGCAACCCAGTGTTGGTTTTTTTCCAGTTTGTCCCTTGGTCCATCACCCCATTAATTTCTGTGATTATGAGGAAGTTCAGAGCTTTACTGTGAGAGATTGAAAATTATTGGTGGGTTGTGTGTGTCCTCCTTTTCTTCATATGCTCAAAATGAGAAAATAATTCCATTTCATGGAGTATGCAGGCATGGCACAGATACAGGCAGGAGAGCAAGGCTGGGTGGGTAAAGAATGAATCTACTTGGGAGATTCTTAATTCTCAATCCGATTTTTAAAAATCACATTTATTTATTTATTTATTTTATTTGTGTGTGTGTGTGTGTGTGTGTGTGTGTGTGTGTGCGTGCATGCCACAACATGCCTATGGACATCATAGAACAGCTTTTGGGAGCTGATTCTTTCTACCATGTGAGTCTTGGGAATCAAACCAAGTTTGTCAAGTTTGGCAGTAATCACTCTTACCCACTGAGAAATCCTGCCAGCCCTTTCAGTCCAGTCCTTGAGCACACAAGTGAAACTTTCTTTGCCTTGATGTGTGAACAGAACACTTGCCTACTGAATTTGGTCATAAATGAAACCTTGAAATGCATGCTGTCTTCACAGGGATCCTAAATGTCTCTGCAAGCTCCATGTTATTTTTCCGTATTAAAGTGGAGTTCTTGAGAGACTGCATGGAATACCCATTGTGAAATTCTGACATGAACTATGGAGCAAGATGATGGCAAGGGTTTTTGACAGGACAAACTGGGAGCTTATATGTTTTGTCTGCATTGACTAGTGAGGTTAATATCATGCTTGTGCATTTTACTTCAAAGGAGAATGAAAAAGATGAATCCAACTGACACTAATCCTTGGTTTGTTCCATAACATGACTCCTTTAGAGCACCCATCCTGAGTTCTGCAAACCTCTCTTCCCAAGGCAACTGCTGCAGCTGAATTCTCTATGCCCTGCTTCTTGAGTTGGATATTTTCCCATTCAGTCTGTTTTCACTTATATCCTGTGCTATGTGCAAAAGAAAGTTCCTTCCCTGACTCCCGCCATGCAGTACTCCTCCTCCTGGTACAAGTACTTCTGCATTAAAAGATACCTAAGGATGGAGATACCTGAAATCCAGGAATCCAGAGTGAGCAAGGAAGGAGGCATCTGTCCAGGCAACTGACTAGCCAGGTCGGTCATCTTAGCCATCACCCCATGCCAAGGTTCCGTTATCCACCCAGTCCTCCCTACTAGCTCTCTATCCATTTGTAAATTCATTTTCTTGACTCTATCAGACATGCACTCTTACACTGAAGTTTTATCATGGGCATTGTGAGCATTTAGTGATCATTTGGCTCGAGTCACATATCCAACAGAGGACTAAATTGAGACTCTGCTTTCTTCATAGGAAGCCTCTGTGCGTCTGTGTCTCCTCATGCCTGAGCCCATGCATGCCCAGATCAGCCCTGAGATTGAATTTGACTATATTGAAAGAATGAGATGAATCATAGAACTTTAAACTGACTATTCTGTTGTGTAAGAGGAAATAATATTTTTTAAATAAATGTTTTAGTTATTTGTTGAGTGGGATAATTATGTCACTTTGTGTTTTTCAGCTTAAAGGTTTACTTTGCAACTCTTAAATGTAAACATTTAATGCACTTCACTCTGTTTAGAGCTGCCTTTTTAAACAGCTCTTCTTTGTTTAATATGAAGTTGCCAACTACAATAGTGGTCAGGACTCGTTGGGCCTCTGGGAGGTTCCATTCTCATCTAAAAATCCCCAAAACAGAAAGAAACAAACATAAAATAAAATTAAATTAAATTAAAAAACTATAAGAAAACGATTTATACTAGGAAGAAAAGCAAAGGCAATTGCTAAGAGCAGCAAATGGTCTCATTTATTGGGCCTTTAGCTTAGGAAGTAAGGGAGGAAAGTTGAAGGTGTAGTTTGAAAAAACTTGGGCAAAGTTTTGAAAATGGAGATAAGATGCCAGGAGTCATACTTTGGGCAGCCAGGATCTCCTCTGTCTTTTGTGCTTTGGAGAGAAGTGACAAGAAAAAGCTAGTGATCCAGGAGATATGTTATAAACACTTAACCCAAGGAGGAAACATAGGAGATAAGAAATCAAACTTGGGTCTGAAGAGATGACTCAGTAGTTAAGAGTGCTTGCTACTCTTGAAGAAGACCCAAGTTCAGTTCCTAATGTGCACATTAGACAGCTCAGAAAGACCTCTAACTGTAGCTCCAGGGCATCCCACCCCCTCTTCTGGCCTCTGTGGGCACCCACCACAGACACATAAATAAATATTTAGAAAAAGAGCAACCCATGAATATGGGTTAAATGAAATTTTATATAATAAATGCCTCATAATATATAGTTTCAATAATAAAAGAAAAATAACTTCACAGATTGAAATTTTAGTAACCCACAGTTGGATTATCCATTTTTAGTAATTTGTCCATGATTGGTCCAGCTTTGTTCGCATAACATCACTCTGGTTCTGACTCTTCTGTCCCTGTCATCCATTTTTAAGGAGTCTTGTGATTCATTTGAGTCTGCTTAGATAATCCTAGCCAATGTCCTTATTTTGAAATCAGTTGCTTGGAAACCTTAATTATATCCGCAACTTTAATTTCTTTCTGCCTCTTTCACCTAAGTTATTATGCAAAGGTCCTGAGATGTAGTTTGTGGACATCTCTGAGACTCTTACTGTGCCTTCCTTGGAGACAGAGATTAATAGAAAATATGGCCAGTTTCAGGCTTTTGAAGCACATTAGGAGACACCTATAGAGAAGAGAGGTTGGGAAAGGTGAATGAGTCCCTTGAGAGGTATATGTGCCTGAGGCAGTTAGAGTCCAGGAAGCTAAGGATTGTCAAAGTTGAACTGAGATTCCAAAAAGAGATAGCTCTTTGAGAGTCAAGCCTAGGAATCGTTCTCAGGGAGGCTGTCCATGAAATGTATGAAAAATAAATAATGACCCATGTTTAAGGACAAAGAACGAAAGACAGAACACGCCTAAGCTTTAATGGACAGGAAGGAGAGAGAGAGAGAGAGAGAGAGAGAGAGAGAGAGAGAGA
>NW_008355477.1:4012860-4014969 GCF_000622305.1 Nannospalax galili
AGGATAATTGCAGTAATACTCAGAATGGGAGGACCAGGCAAGATGGAGGAGGATGTAGGCAAGCATCCACATCATTTGTTTTTTCATCAAAGCCTCTATTTATTGATTTTCATTGCGAAGAAATGATTTCACTAAAACCTGTCATGGAAGAGCATCCTGCTCCTGTATGTGAATAGAGTGAGTCATAGGGAACATGTGTGAATCCTAATTCATAGACACAGACAGGTTACGTATAGCATGATGAAAACCCTACATTTTTAGACCACCTGCCCAACTCTTCTTTTGCTTACTCTTCTATGCTATGTTCTAGACAGACCACCTGTACACAGGGGAAGCTGTGAAATGTGAATAGGTGCCATTCCCAGTTTGTTGCAAGGGGTTCCCAAGATTGCCTACATCCTTCTCTGAATTAAGACCAAACAGCCCATTCATAAAAATGTTGAGCTATAGAATTTCCTGACAACAAGCACGTGTGATTTCCTTCTATTGTAGTAAAGGTCAAGAAACAAGAAACTAGGTGGGTTTTTTTTTTTTTTAAACATGGAAACTGAACTGTGAAGGTTAAGAAAAAAAGAAAGATAACATTGTGCACAAAATTCCTATTCAACCATCACGATCTTCTTGGTGAACCTTGTTCATCTTTTAAAAACTACCTCACGTCTTAGGAAACTGTCCTATTTCCTTTTTCTTATTTATTGAGTGGATTATTTTGTATTTTAATTTGCCTTTTGTTACATAACTCAATATTTTTGTTTATATTTTCTCTTACCTAGTGAACTATTGGGTCACTGTGGCAGGGACTAAGTATTACCACTGCCAGTCCTCAGACCAAGCATATTGAAGGACATAAAAATTTGGTAAAAAGATGAATGGTATATTAATCACTCCAGAAACATGTTTTAAAGGAAGGTAGAAAATAAGGCACACTCATTTCTTTGTGAGGGGAATGCTATATGTAAAAGTAAGATATTATTGATTAATGAGAGTGATAATGTGGAAACTTCTGCATAGAAATGGAAGGAATGGAATATCAGTTCAGAACCCCTTCCTTTTTGGCAGCATGTGATCCAAAGACCTAGAAATTTGGCTGAACTTTACTTACCACAGCCAGGTATTTTTTCACCACTTAATGCGGTTAACTATCTACAAGGTGGACACTTGCCCAAATCACCATGCCAAGTGCAATGGCAGTAAAAGGAAAAGATTCTAGGCAGCTGCTGTTAAATCATTCCGATATGAATTGCCCAAAGCACTCAACTCACATTGTTTCCATTGATGTGAGGGTGAAATCCCATTGCAAATAATTTCCTGTTAGCATAGGGAACTTGTACATGCTTGTCTAAGGCTGGTTCCTCCGTCCTTGCCATTCTTGTTACGCACATGGCATTTTATTCGTTCCTCTCTGATAGTGATTTAGTTTTATATTCTGGCTACTTGTGTATATGTTTCTCTGCGCTAATGGATAGATCAGCAAAATAAGATCTGCAAAGCAAATCTGGCTCATTACCTTTATTTTTTTAATAAGCACATACTTAAAAGAAGCATTTCATTACATCAGCATTGACATATGAAATAACAATTTTCTGAGCTAGGATGCATCTCTTACAAAATTGGCTATACATTTTTAGGTTTACAGTTGAATTATTGCAGTTATATAATATTGTACTCAGTTTAAACCCTATAAGACCTAAAATTAAATGAGGTTTTAACCTTTATAAAAGATCTCCATTTCATTATTAAAATACAGTTTCATACAGAAAAATTCATTTTAATGCAATTGACATTAAGATGTTTGCACATGTATTTCTAATCTCTATATATCTGATTATTACTAGTCACAGTCAGTTACTTTCTGAGCTCCTTGGCATCTGAGCATGGATATAACGTCATCAGGTAGATTTCAATGGTAATGTTTTTCACATCTACTAATTATTAAGGAGCAAATTTTTATGCTTTGAAGAATTATTATTTTTTTAATCATTGTTTTTTTAAATTTTTAATAACTACATGATTAGAAGAAGCATTTCACTACAGCTTTAACATATTCAGTAACACACTCCAGAGGAAGAGTACATCTCTTTCACAAGTGGCTGCAAGTTTCTAGGTTCA
>NW_008355477.1:4015252-4023058 GCF_000622305.1 Nannospalax galili
TTAGTGACAAAAACAATGAGTCTTTCTGCAAGGAACAATATATTATAAAATGAAATGGAGATCTTTTTTAAAGGTTAAGAACTCATCCAATTTCATGTCTTATAGGGCATATATTGAGTTGAGTAATATATAACTATATTAATTCAGCTGTGAACCTAGAATCTTGCACCCACTTGTGAGATGTACTGTTGCTCTGGAGTGTGTTACTGAATATGTTAAAGCTGTAGTGAAACGCTTCTAATCATGTAGTTATTAAAATTTTTTAAAAAGATTAAAAAATTAATTCTTCAAAGCATAAAAATTTACTCCTTAATAATTAGTAGATGTGAAAAACATTACCTTTATTTTTTACGCAAATACAACTGTTTTGAAGCATGGCTATAGTCATTCACTTATGTATTCTTTATGATCTCTTCTGCAGCATAGGTCCTGTGGTCCACAAAACCAAAAATGTTTATTATCCTGCCCTTCACACAGAAAGCTTGTTAACCTCTGTTCCATTGACTGACATCCTTCAAAGAAAGAGTTACACTTTTGTCTTTCAATCTCAATCTAAACATCAGTACAAATGGATGGAATTAATGGATGTTTGAGTACTACTGTGTGCTGGGCACTATTCTAGTTACTAGTGGCACATTCGTCTGGTGCGCCTGACAATAGAGGACAACATCAGTGAACAAAGTAAAAGAATATATCAACAACAGGTATATAGAGAGCAACATACTGACATAAAGGAAAGAAGCATCACTACAATGGGTAGATACAATGGGTTATGGTGGTAATGGGGGAATTAATCTTAAGTGAGTTCACATAAGGTGACTGTGGAGTCCAGAGTTATATGGATTCTAGACACTGTATGCGGGTGAATAGGAGATGGTACGTGTTTGGCACACCTGAGGATTGACAAGGAAGCCATGTGCCCAGAGTAGAACAAGAAAGGCATAGTGTGGGAGGAAATGAGCTCACTGTCTGAGTCTGTTTTCTAGGGCTGCTTTTATTCTGGTGAATTTCCCCTTGACTGACATGGGAAGTCCCTGGAGGGCAGAGCAGAGGAGAGGCAGGATCTGTCATGTTTTAACAGGCTATTTGCCTTCTGAGTGGAGGATAAACTATAAGAGAAGGGCAAGACAGAGCAGAAACCAGGAAACCATTTCAAATGTCTTTTGATAACCCCAATATGAGATGATGCTGGCTTGGTCCATGATAATATAGACAGGGTGATGAGAGCACCAGGTTCTGCTTTCTTGAGCCAGGTTACTACCTAACATACGGTAACCATCTCTAGAATGAGTGCATAAAACATCAGTATTTCCATTGAGGGTCCACAACGAAACCACCTTTGGAAATTCCAGTGATGGACATTTGGGTTGTTCCCAGAACATGGCTATCATGAATAATGCTGCAGTGAACACGGCTGTGTGGATGTCTCCTCAATATTCTTATTTTATTTGACTGTGGATCTCAACTGAGTCAGAGGATTTCTGGATCACATGGCCATGCTATTTTCTGTTTTAATAAACCTAACGACTTAATTTTATGTATATGTTAGGAGCATGCAAGTATGTATGCATGATCACATGTATGTGGGCACGCATGTGTGTGATTGCATGTGGAGGCCTGAGATTTGCATTGGAAAATTTGTTTGATGGCTTTCTACCTTGTTCATCAACGCAGCATTTCTTAGTTGAACCCAAAGCTCAATAGGGCTCTTCTGGCTAACCAGGCTCCTCCGAGAATTTCTGTCTCTGCCCACCATGCACTGGGATTACAGTTGCCTTCAACAGCAACCTGTAATTATTGTGGGTTCTGAGGATGTGAGCTCCAGTGTCACAATTGCACAGCAAGTCTTTAACCATTGATCCATCTCTCTGGATCAATTGTCAGTGTGATAAAGAACCTCCACACTGTTTTTCCATGTTTTGCTTTATAACACCCCATAAATATGTGCAAATACTGAGTGCACAAATAAAAAAAAAATTAAATGAAAACTTGCTGTGCATAGTGGTGTGCTTTTGTGATCCCAACACTCAGGAAAATGAAGAGTATCACAAATTTTTGGCCTGCTTGTAATGCATAACAAAACCCTATCTCGAACAAACAAAATTATTGAAATGGATGAATGAATGAACATTAATACCGATCACTATAGCTCTCAACACATAATCACCCTCTCCTCTTCCTCTTGATAACAAATAGCAAAAGACATACTCCCCCCCCCCTTTATTTTCTGTGCTTTGATCAGAAAAGGAGAGGAAATTTGATTCGAGATAATTCTTCATCCAATGACTGGGCCTAAGTAGGGATGACAAAGTTTCTTCCAAGAGCAGTCCTTGGTTTTCCACTGAAGGTTGTGGGAAGAAGCGTAGATGGCAATATTTCAAACGACAGCCAATCCTTTATTAGATAGTAAATATGAATGATTGGTTCAGGCTTTTCTTAAGCAATCAGGCTTCTGTGAAATCTAGTTAGCGCTTCTAATCTTTATGAAGTTCAGGATATAATTTATACTCTTACTGATCATCTACCACTTGGCTGGCACTGAGGTAATGTTTCGCCAAACCACTGCATAATATTTCAGAGGGATGTTATTTCAGAAAGGGTCAGGTTATTGTAGAAAGCTTGTGTTTTTTAAATAGGTGGAGGTGTGAATACAAATGACCAATTGTCAGAATCACGTAGCTTTGGAAGCACAGTCTTCCCATAAACCCAGCTGAGAAGCCCCAAACCTATGATTTGAACCTCTTGACCACTGGGTGAACTGTACTATTCTCCCAAAGCCTGCAGCCGGCTACACCTAATACTGCTAGGCAACGTTCCACAGCCCTCTGCTAATGGCCTTAAAAGAGAGAAGATTCAAAGAGGCTTGGTTCCCAGCGCTGCTAATGAGCATGAGGCCGCTTCACCCTAATGAACTGGGGCTTGTGTGGGATTCTTTGCTCTCCCTTTTTGAATGGAAGGCAGACCAAGTGGGAGTTCACAAAAGCAGTGAGGTCTTAATGGCAAAGGGAGTGTGCAGCTGGGCCACCCGAAGGTGGCCTGGAGGGGAGCAACAAAACTGACGGAGGTCGTGCCCAGGCCAGCAGGCCTGTGAGTGTGAGGCAAGACCTTGTTCCAGCTGGGCCTGTGGCTGGCAACAGTGACAAGCTCATGACAGAAGATTTTAACCAAGAGGATTGCGCTGTGTCCCTCAGCAGCCCTTATGTAGTTTCATCAAAGTGCCTTCTAAACTAAAGTTGTTAGCACTTATCAAATGCATGTGATAACCACCCAAATCCTTGTTCCAGTTCACTAAATGCTTGTTCTAAATATTAGTCACCACTATCCAAGCTCACTTTAGTAGTTAAAAAGGCCCCTAGATGTTTTTCTTCATTTCTGTCTGCCTACCCACATGCCACTGCTGGATTAAACAATAAAATTATTCAAAAGAGTAAAGAACACATGTCAGAAATACTGTCTCTATCACAATCATCTTTGTGAGACTCAATTTTTTCCCTTAAGAAGATATTTGAGAAATGATGTCCTGCATT
Organism: Nannospalax galili; assembly: GCF_000622305.1. Lineage (NCBI taxonomy): Eukaryota > Metazoa > Chordata > Mammalia > Rodentia > Spalacidae > Nannospalax > Nannospalax galili. The sequence goes on from NW_008355477.1 coordinate 4,018,780, forward strand.
TAAACATTATTTTGCCTGAAATTGTTACATTTGAGCTCCTGTACATTTAATGCCCGTGTCTATAGTGACTGCCTCTCTACTATTCAAAACCCTCACTTGGTATTGCACACTAAAATCCTTAAAGCACAGATGAATTAATATGCAAGTTCTCAAATTCAAAGTTATGAATAATTATAGTTCATTAGTGGGTGTTTCTGCATTTTAATTTTTAACCAAAGGTAAAACTCACTGTGACACATGATTATTCTGATCAAATACAAATTATAGAAATTGCAGTTTCAGTTACTTGCCATTTTGGAGTGAGGCCTTTTAAAAGCCAAAATTGAAAAACAGAATTAAAAAGAAAAATTGCCATTTTCAACAACCAGAACTTTGAGAAAATGGTGGTTCAGGTTTTTGCTCCTTTACCCCCAGTGAAGAGAGACTTTTGGAACTTCCTCACATTTGCCCTTCCATGACCTGTGTTTTGAATTATTCTGAGATGCATTCCAAGCGGACAGCCTCCCATGGGTGACCCCCTCATGCCTAATCAAATCTCCCGTTCTGTTTCCAGATAGCTGATCAGCTTCCTTGGATTTTGCTGATGACGCCAGAGAGCTTTGCCTGAAGATGGAAACACTGGAGTCGGAGCTGACCTGCCCTATTTGTCTGGAGCTCTTTGAGGACCCTCTCCTCCTGCCCTGCGCACACAGCCTCTGCTTCAACTGTGCCCATCGTATCCTGGTGTCGCACTGTGCCACCAACGAGCCTGTGGAGTCCATCAGCGCCTTCCAGTGCCCCACCTGCCGGCATGTCATCACGCTCAGCCAGCGAGGTCTAGACGGGCTCAAGCGCAACGTCACCCTGCAGAACATCATTGACAGGTTCCAGAAAGCATCTGTGAGTGGGCCCAATTCCCCCAGCGAGACCCGCAGGGAGCGGGCCTTTGACGCCAACACCATGTCCTCCGCCGAGAAGGTTCTCTGCCAGTTCTGTGACCAGGATCCTGCCCAGGACGCTGTGAAGACCTGTGTCACTTGTGAAGTTTCCTACTGTGAGGAGTGCCTGAAAGCCACTCACCCGAACAAGAAACCCTTTACAGGCCATCGTCTGATTGAGCCAATCCCGGACTCGCACATCCGGGGGCTGATGTGCCTGGAGCATGAGGATGAGAAGGTGAATATGTACTGTGTGACCGATGACCAGTTAATCTGTGCCTTGTGTAAACTGGTTGGGCGGCACCGCGATCATCAGGTGGCAGCTTTGAGTGAGCGCTATGACAAATTGAAGGTTAGTCCGATCCGCCTTAAGCCAACCCTTTTCTGCCAGCAAATGTCATGGAAATAAGAAGTGTATTCACTGCTAGCTACATGGCAGGTGAAGGTTTTCTCTTCACCTTTGTTATCTGATTAGTTGTAGCATGTTTTTGGCAACCTATAAATGTTACACAATGAGGGTATCTTGTAAAAGTTGACTGCTGCTTGTAATTTTAGCGTTGTCAAGGTGAGGGTGAATTCTAAAAATCTGGATCGTTTTCAATCCTTGCTGTTTTTCTGGATCGTTTTCAATGCCTGCAGTTCTTTTAAAGAGAGTACACAGAGAGAGAGTGAGAGTGAGAGAGAGAATGGCAGATGAAAATCCGGCTGTGGGCATTTTTTTTCCCATTAATCTAGGAAAATCGATTCACTCGCACTGTACCTGTGTCTAGTTACTACACAAACAAGAGTTGAAGGGGGAAGGTCTATAGCAAACATCTGTGTTAAGTGTGGGATTTTTAGAGGACACGTGCCCTTTTCTTCCTTGTGTAAATGATATTCGGCTTATTGGTGAGCTATCAAGTTCTGACAACCTCAAGTTTCATGAAAGAATTCCTTTCTGTGTAGGCTTCTTCTTCAGTGAGGTTACAGGCAATACTGACTGAGCGTCACTTTTGACATGAAATTATTAACGGAATTCCATCTTGGGGAATAATAATTAATATGACTACATGTCAAATTAAAAAAACACTCTAATAAAGCTGTTGATGATGGAGCTAATTATTACAAAATCAGATGAGAGAATTTGAGTGAGATATTATGTTCACCAGCTAATTTTAGATCACAAGACACCAATTAAAAGGAAGGGAAGTATAAATTAAAAGCGCTAAGTAAATATATACTGAAGTCCTTCCTCTCAGGAAAAACATACCAAGTTGTTGAGCAAACAAAATGAATCACATGATCCAAAGAGTACTATTGCTCAGAGAATATCATCACCTTTAAGAAAGGTTTCCTATCACTTCTCCTTAGCACCAATGGGCATTGTGTATACTTGAGCTACATAGTTTATTTTGTGATGGTGGGATTAACAGGCCACATCTGGGATTCAACTTTGTGATTTCTTGACACACTGAGGGAAGTTGACATGCTCAAGTGAATCCTTGCCTCTAAATATCACAGGGGCAGCAAATATAGCACCTGGGCAGCGTGGCTCACTTCAAGTGTCCAAGGAGTGACTGGCGGAAATCCATCTTTAAACCATGTAGAGGAAGTGTCACACAAGAATTTAGGTGAAACAGACAAGACCAAGGTGGATAATAGTGAAGAGAATTTCTGCATAAATTTTGCCCCATCAGCCAATTTTTCAAAACTCCATATGGCTGTCAATTTTTAAAACTCAGGGTGATCTCTTTATAAACATTTAATTCTTGTTGAAAGGGAATGAAGTTTGGAATGATTGAACAGAGATCTTTGGTCTTTGTTTTCCAAAGTCAGCATGCCAGATCTTTTTATCCTTTATCAAGAAAATGTCCCTTTGATTGGATTAATTCTACTTTTCAATGATTGTTTGTTAGAACACCATAATATTAGTGATGTTGTTATTTAAATCTGGTAATCAAGTTCTGCTCATTATTTGTGTATGGTCACAACAAAATTATTAATTATTTACAGAACATCTTTAAATTTATGAGGAGACACTATAATAGCTCTTTTTGTGATGGAAATGAAAGTCTTCAGTCATGAGCCCTGTACACTTACACAATCAAGACAGTGAATTACCAGTCCTTGGTATTATCACAGGGAGGGCCTGACATTTAGCCATGTAGTATATTTTATTTTCTAATTACAGAAATATGAGCATATAAACAGCATCCAGTGCACTGAAACACATTTACAGTTGTTCTAGAAAAATATTTCTAAGCAATTATTTAAAGCCATTTCACAAAATGTGCTTTTAAGCATTTGAATGAATAATGTATTTATGGAGCAGGTCTGTTAGAATTTTAAAGAGCAAAAGAATATAAGGCATTTGGAAGTCTATGAAATTTCAGTTATCACAGATATATAAATATGTGCATTTTCTTGTTTTCTTTAAAATCTAAATGCATATCATAGCATGGGCACTTTTAAAACATTTTAGTTGAATTCTAGCAGGTGTGGTGGCACATGCCTTTAATCCCAGCACGTGGAAGGCAGAGGCAGACAGATCTCTGTGAGTTCAAGGCCAGACTGGTCTACATAGGGAGTTCCAGGACAGGTGGGGCTACAGGCAGACCGTGTCTCAAAAAGACCCCCCCATATTTTTTTAATTGAATTCTAAGAAGCCCTTCCGTTTATAAACCCCGATTAAAAACTTAATTTGTGAATCATATAACTAACATTTAAGAGAGTTTAATATAATTTATTCCAGACTTTTCAGGGAACTACAATGATGTAACTCCTCTTTTTCTGTTGCTCCATATCACATTAGAGCTCTTGTTTCTTTACTTTAGTTTTCACCAATAAACATATGCCAATAGAGAAAAAAACTGACCCTTTGAACCTTCATTTTCAGCCTCAACGTGTCTAATGAGTCACAGTTGCTCAAAACTGTCATTTTGCTATGTTAACTCTAAAGGTTGACTGTGAGGGTTTCTTCCTATTACAGAGCTTTCAACGGATCATCGCACTGTAATTTTCAAAATTTCCCACCAGAAGTTCCAGTTAAAAGTCAACCTTTCTTAGCTCCAGAAAAATGCCTCAGTGGTTAAAAACACTGGCTGTTATTACAGAGGACCCAGGTTGGGTTCCCACCACCCACATTATGGCCAATGGCTGTCTCTAACCCTAGTTCCAGAGGATCCAGTGCCCTCTTCTGATCTCCGCAGGCAGTGCATACACATGGCACACTTGTAGGCAAAATTCTAGGCACATTAAAAAAATTAACAAAGAATTTTAAAAGCTAAGCATTTCTTATGTAGCACTTTTTATCTGGATGTGAAGATATAAGATTTTGCATTTAGGTTTAATTTATAGTTTCTGAGGATATATATATATATATA
>NW_008355477.1:4023086-4027747 GCF_000622305.1 Nannospalax galili
TTTGAGATAGACCCTCAAAATGTAGATCTGAGGTGGTTGATACTCAGGATGTAGTCCAGGCTGAATTTTCAGCAGTCTTTTTCCTGCCTCAGCCTCTAGAGTGCTAGGGTTATGGGTATCTGCTATCATGCCTAGCTAAGGCTCTATATCTTTCAAAGTGTTTCCCTACTAATAAAATGTTGTAAATAGATAGTGAGTTAGAGATTTTTTTTTCTTCTTTAGAATTTACTACTAGTTATTTCAGTTATGAAAATAGGGCCAAGCCTTGTTGCACAAGCCTATAATCCCAGCCATGCAAGAGGTTGAGGCAGGAGGATAGTAAGAGGTCAAGGCCAACCTGGACAATGTAGTGAGTTACACACTCTCTAAAAGTAAGAACTAAAAGAAAGGACCAAGGCTATTGTTCAGTGGAAAACTGCTTGCCAAGTATGCAAGAGGCCTTGGACTCAAGCTTTAGTACTATCCAAAACACTAGTAAGTATAGTGCAAACTGTAGGCCAAGCTGTGTGTGTGTGTGTGTGTGTGTGTGTATGTGTGTGTGTGTATGATGTGTGACCTAAATATACATGTGCACATACATTTACCTGCATGCATACATACATTTATTTATTTTAATTTTAGAACCTTCCTAATTCTAAATACTATGGAGGAAATTGGAGTTGCCTCTATTTCCTTCAGGGATGATTTGTTCAGCAGGCAGATGATAGCCACAACCATAACAGTGATAACTATTTTCCTATTACTTTAAATATCTTCACTATTTCTCCTGTTACCTGTAACATTCTAATTATTTCTTGACTGTCTGGTGGATGAATGAAAGTAATTTCTGGACTTCTCATATCGTTTGTAGGAAGATATTTTTTTCTTAAAGTTATTTTGACCAGATAGTCCTTAACAGAAATGACAGAATGCATCATGAAATCCAGTGGGGAGGGGGGTAGCTATGGGGGTGCGGATGTGGGAGGCAGTATGAAAATGATTAAGATGATTTGTGTGAAATGCACAAAAACTCAATAAAAATAAAATGTAATCTAAATCAAAAAAGATATTTTAAATTCTAAACTTATGTAGATTAAAAATATCTATTTACAGATTTTCAATTTAAGTTTATATTTCATATTAAACCATGTATCATATGGTCTCATTTATGGATACAGCATACTGCTTATTAAACATTAGAATGTTTGTTCATTGAATCATAATTTTCTGATAGTCTCAATAATTGTTTTATTCTGATCAATCAATCATTGACTAACTGAAGTACATTTAATCTTTCCACTAATACAGTAGACTTTTACAGTTATCTTTATAGCACTTATTTTTCTTGTTTCAGAACTTTTGAAGCTATGTTATTAATAACATACAAGATTAAAGATTCCTTTTTGAGAACTACTATGTTTCTTACACGAAGGGTACATGTACAGAAATGCCCACCACCTTTATGGAGCTAGCAGACTAGTAAAAAGTTCTAAGAACAAAATTATTTTTTCTGTTGGTGGTGGAGGGAATTGTATTGTCTCCAACAGATCCCAATCTGAGAGATGTAGAAATTCTTCCCAGAAAAAGGCGTATCCACATACCACTTCCAAGTCTTGTGTTAGAAAACAATGTCAAGTTTACTAGATGTCTATAAAACCCCTGTTATCCATCACCCAATTTTTAGTTTTTAATCACATTTTGCTTTTTTTTTGTAATCCTATACAGGTTTACAAAGCATCTCACTGTTACTTCAGATTAGATTTCAACTTAAAATACAGATAGGCCATATGACATTTCACCACATGGCATTTTAATAAGTGACTCTCCTATTTTCTAAGGTATTTTTGTTATATGGGGATCTCACCAGTTCCAACTGACTCCTTCAAAGATGCTATTCTGTTTATGCTTATTCCACTGCAACATTTCTTAAGTCTACGGTGTGTATATACTTTTAAACATTCCCATGTAATGAAAGTAAGATTTTTAGATATTTGTAAGATACTTTAAATTTGTATTTTAATTTTGTTAGTTTGGTACAAAAAATATTTATGTGAGAGTGTGAAGCAAGCATCTCAGTACATACTCTTATGGTGAAGCTCAAAGCCACTTCCTTTCCTGGCTTACTCCCACCTGCCTACTCCCTCATGATTTCTCCTCTTCCACTGCAGAGAAGAATGTAATATTGCCTGGTGATTTTTTATGATTGGGATCATTTTTGGTAAGCTCATGGAGTTCAGAAAAGTGCACAGACAAGTACAGAAGGTACCTCTGAGTCATGAGACTGTGTAAACAAATGTAGTAGTTGGGTACATGACTTAATGTTCCTGTACCCCATTTTACTCATCTATAAAACAAGGCTAGTAATGTACTGTGCTTACTTTTACAGAAACATAAAAGGACAAAATAAAGTGTTTCATGCAACTCTTAGCCTTGTACCTGGCCCAGAGGAAGCCTACAATATGTATCACAACTACTGTTAGACACCAGGAAGCAGAATATGTAATGGTAAAATGTGTGGACTTGAGCAATCGACTGACTGCCAAATGTTATTTGAGTCACTGCTTGTCATATTTATGTGTGAGATAAGGGTGCATGTTGTTACTATAATGTACCTTGTAGTTTTATTTCGAAAGAACCTGGCCACAGGTAGAGGCATGACAATTATAGACACCTGTTGACCAATGTGTGCAGAATTGATCGCTAGGTTAGACAAGTGTTTTGGGATTTGGAGGAGGAAGAGATGACTCTGGTTTTGAGTAGACAATAAACCTTGTTTCAGGGCTTTGGAATTTAAGGTGTGTTGACAGATCGGTGGATTATTCATCAAAGTAGCTGAGAAAACCTTCTGTGTATGCACCAGGCCAGCAGCGATCTGTCTGTAGCAATAGACAAAGGAAGCTTAGGACTGTGGACAATGCTGGCTACAATGCAGGGTGCTCAATGAGAAGCAGAACTGGTAATGTTGGCAGAGTCACCTTAAAGGAAGACTGTGAAAGACTTGGAATGCCCGCTCAAGGGTTTGGGGTATTTTTTACTCTTACCTATGAGGTAACACTAAAGTAATTTTCTTTTGGAGAGGGGCTGATGGAATGTACACTTTCAAAAAGAAAGGTCAAGTGAAGATATCAGATACAGGCGGTACTATAATGTTCTGGGAAGGAAAAAGAGCGGGAAGAGGCATTTTCATTACCAAAAATTTTATTTCTTTATTTTTATGTGTGTGAGTGTTATGCTTGCATGCATGTAAGTGCACCACATATGTGCCATGCTCATGGAGAGCAGAAGAGGGTGTCGGATCCCTTGGAACTGGAGTTACAGTTGCTGGCCCCTATATGGGTGCTGCTAATTGAACCTGGGTCCTTTAGAAGAACAGCCAGTGCTCTTAACCTCTGAGCCATTGCTGTAGGCCCCATTTGCATTGTTTTTGACCCCGTGGTCTCTGTTTCAGTTGGTAGTATATCCGAGGTCAAAACTCACCATGCTATCAACACAAGCTTATAAAAATGAGATTCAAAGTCTTGTCACTGAAGACTGAGAGTCAACAGTTAGTGTTACTTACTGCTAACTGGCTCCTGGATCAGGTGTAAATGTAATCCTTTTCCTGCGTTCCTGCAGCAGACAGATATAGTGAAGATGGCATGTAACTGTCTCTACTGGCTTTTGATTTATTATAAGGGGAGTTCTTCTCAAAGGTCTGTAGTTACTGCAGATTGCAGTGACATTTTAGAGCACCTTGCAGTTCTCATTGTTCTTTGCACTGAGTAGCTCTGGACATTGAGACTAGCATACAGATCACCTAGACATATATTGACCCTGAACTAAGACTAGATCCCAGTTCCCTGGTGCCTAGTTTGTTCTATGTCTCTTCCAACCTAATAGGGCCAACAAAGGCAGCATTACTTTGAAATGCTTCACTCATTTTTGAGGTTTTGAGAAGTACATGCAGCAATTGTACAGTGATTTAAAGCATGCACCTGGCCTGGCTGCAAGCCACCATTCTAGAAGACGATGATGCCTTCACACATGCTCTGGAAATTAATGTAGAGATGAGGCAATGGAATGATGCCTCCAGGACCATCCAGGAATCTGTCTTGCCAACATTTCCATAGACTGAGTTATCTTGAAGGGCCAGACCTCATGCCCTGAGCTAGATTTATATGTATGTTCCCAGGCTACCTTGAGGCCACTGAAAAGGAAAGGAAGATTAAGATAGTAACACCAATTTACAAATAGGGCATTTTTTTTCCTGAAGGCTTTACTGTACAGATTAGAAATCTTAATTTTGTTCAAATGTGCAAAGTGTGTAAGCCTACCTGGAATATCTATTTGTGTGTGACACGTGAATGTAAGTTGAAAAGCTTTGAGAAGACACAACTCACCTGAACACATTGTAAGGTTTAAGACTGATATGATTTCATATTTGTGAACAGCAGACCATTAATAAGGCAGCATCCAGTCTGGATCTTAGCATGAATTTCACAACTGAAATCATATTAAGTATTTCAATTTGGGGACTATGATACTAAAAACTCTCCTACATCATGGAAAAATCATAAATTTAATTATTCCTAGGAAGACTGATACATTTTTCACATCAGTAAGTAAATGGTCTCATTAACATGAGGGGCCTGAGTAAGTAAGGATTACTAAATTTGATTTACCTTTTATTGTGTAATGAAGCC
>NW_008355477.1:4028355-4066647 GCF_000622305.1 Nannospalax galili
ATTTGATTTATTGTGTAATGAAGCCTTATGGAAAAATATGTTAAAACTTCATTTTCAATATCTACTTAAAACACTGGGAATTCAGAAATGAATAAAAGAGAAAACTGCTACTTTTGTGGTCTAGAGCAAATAATAATACCGTGTAAAAGTCCTTAGAAAAGAGATGAGAAATAATTTTCAATGTGAATAATTGTCAAAGATCACTGTCTTTGGTATTGATCTCTAGAAAATGACTAATCCTAGAAGCTGAAACAAAACTGCATTTCCATAGAAAATAATATTCAGAAAGGACATTAATACTCCCCTTTGTTTCTTTGGAGTTGCAAGTTACTCAGTATGATTCTGATCAATGTTAAAATCCAGATTTTATGCTTTCTTATTAAAAGTCTACTGTTGGGACTAGAGGAATGGCTCAGTGTTTAAGAGCAATGGCTGTGCTTGCAAAGGATCTGGGTTCGAGTCCCAGAATCCACAGGGCAGCTAGCAATGGGCCATAACTCCAGTTTCAGGGCATACATTGGATATGGGTGTACTTACATGCTTGCAGGCAAAGCACTTATGCACATAAAATGAAAATAAATAAATAAATAAATAAATAAATAAATAAATAAATTGGGGACTAGAGAGATGGCTCAGCAGTTAAGAGTGCTGACTGCTATTGCAGAGGGCTGGAGAGACAATTCAGTAGTTAAGAGCACAGACTGCTTTGCAGAGGATCTGGGTTTGATTCCCAGCACCCATGTGGAAGCTAACAACCATCCGTAACTCCAGTGCTAAGGGATCTGATGCCCTCTTCTGACCTCCCTGGGCATGACAGGACACAGGTGCATCTACCTACATGCAGGCAGTACACACACACACACACACACACACACACACACAAAAAATAAATAAAAAAATAACTGTCTGCTGTTCACAAGCTGGACAGTTATCTCTTCTTACACACTTTCCTCAGAGGTTTCATATACTTCCTGACAAGGGGAATGGGTCCAGTAAATAGTTGGACTTTAAAGCAGTTACTATTAGTTCTACTTTGAGAGGACCTACCTCTAGAAAGAGAGGGATGAGAAGCAAACTCACGGAGGAGCTTGTGTATTAATCTAGCCAGCTGGAGGGTTTGATGCATATGTTAGGGAATTTTTACCAACTTGGGTGTTAGGATAAATATGCTGACCCAGTAGAGAGTGCGTATTTCCTTCTCCTTTGACTGTTCATATTGCTATGCAAAGCTCAATTGCTTTTGGTGGTTATGGTCCATTTCAGAGCCAAAAGTGAAATGAGCAGGCTTTCAGATTCAGATGGACTACAGCATGTTCCTTCTGGAAGCTCTGGAAGACCTGAGGAAGTAGAATGAGTTTGACATAGGAGATAAACGCTCTTGCCCCAAGATGGCCAAACTGAGCTATACAGGATCCCAGTGAACAAAGGCTTCACTGGCTTATTCATACTCAGCTCGTTCAGCAACGTGCTTGTAATAGCTTTTTTCTTCTGAAGATTCATCTATAGGCAGGTTACCATGCTATCTTCACAACTCTAGAAAAAAAAGCCTGTAGGCAGGGCTTGATGGTAGTAGAAGGAAGCTGGGCTGTCTTTCAAGAAGCTGCTTTAAGTTTATTTAGGATGCGTTTCAAGGACTTTTGTTGGTTCAACACCAAGAACACACTATTATCAGGCACTTGTCAAAACATGTAGCATTTAAAAATCTTTAGACTGACAGCTTGCAAAGCACTTTCAAATGGTATTTGATCCTTAGAACTCTCAGAAGAAAACTCTCAGAAGACAGAACTCTCAGAAGAAAAAAACGATGACATTTTCTCATTAGTGACTTGGGGAGGGTTAAATGAGATAATATAGGCCCAAGTGTCTTGCCCAACATTGAGCATACAGAATCAGCTTAGTACATTGGAACCATCTTAGGAATACAAATATAAGGGCACAGCAAATTTAAAAAAGGGTACCTTGAGCCAGGCACGGTGGTGCATATCTTTAGTTCCAGCACTCCTGAGGCAGAAGCAGGCAAATCTCTGTGAGTTCAAGGCTACTGTGGTCTACATAGTGAGTTCCAGGCCAACTGAGGCTACAGGGAGACCCTGTCTCAAAAAGATAATAAATAAATAAATAAACAAACAAATAAATAAATAAAACTGGAAAATGTACATTGGCCTGAGGAAATGACAGAAGTAGGTTTTTCTCTAGGGCCTATGACTTCTTCAGCCATGTGTACTTGGCTATGTTTACAGTACCACACATGAGTTCCCTCTCTTTGAGTGGGCCTTAAATTCAGTTAGACAGCTACTGATTACTCCCAAGATAAAAGCGCCACTACTGCACCAGTGGAGATAGCTTATTAAGCTGGTCATTTTTGTGTTTCGTGAACATTATAGCCGGGGACAATTATTGATTAATTTTCTCCCTTGGCAGCTTGCATAATATCTTCTGATACAGTGAGGGCTAGTCTTCATGGAGGAGGCTTCCAGGTCACCTCCAGTTCAATTTCTCCAAGTCCTGTGTTGGAAATATGATGCGTTGGCAATAGAGTCTTACTTTCAAGTCCTGAGAGGACCTGATTAAGGGTGCTATCAATAGCCTGTATTATTTTGGAAGTCTCTGAGCTACCCTGACTAATGACTCAAAGAGAGATTTCCCATACCTGGCATTGTGATCTTTGTTATAAAGCCATCAACTACACACATGCATTTACATTCATATTTTATATGTATTTTCAGGAAGCTTATTAAATTCTACATTTCCCTTTGGTTTTCACACCACTTAAGTATTACTTATCTCCTTTCTCTCTTCCTGTGTCATCCCTCCTTCCTCTCCAGTTGCAGTACCCCCATTTTCCCCATTTTTCTCTTAATGACTCCTGTTTCCTACTCTTGCCCTCTTTAGAGCTCCTTCTTCCCCTCTCCCCTCTTGGTTATCTTTCATCTTTCTGAGTCCTGAAGTTTTAAGAGAATATGTACTCACATCTAAGGATTTGGAGCAAAGATCCACAAAAGAGAGAGAGCAAGCATCATTTGTAATCCATATCCTTATAATTACAGACAAGTTTGCCTCTCACCATTCATCAAAGCAACTTCTTTTTACAATAGATGGAGACTATTACAAAGTTACACAACTGGTCAAATGCAGAGAGTAAGAAACACATCTACAATGCAATTTCTATACCCAAGGCTCAGAGAACATCGTGGGGTGGAAAGAATGTAAAAGCCAGAGGGACAAGACATCTGCTACTCGTTAATGCATTCTGTACTTGATATAGAAGCTGCACCAGTGAAATCTCCACTGTATGTTAGTCTAACAAGATCTGAATAAAGACAAAACCAGTTAATATGGAGAGGCGGATGCAGGGAATGTTACAGGGTCCAACCTCAAAATGAAGAGCTACCAATGGACGCTGAGGGAGGTAGAATCAGTTTTCTCCTAGGACTAATTCCTTGAGAGATTAACTAATCCCAAATGAACTGCCCTAAACACAGTTATACACGAGCACCACTAAATGGACTCAGTGTATTATACACACACACACACACACACACACACACACACATATATATATATATATAAAACAATAATAATCAAAGAGAATAATAAATTAAGAGGGGGTAGGGGGACCTGGGAGGAGGAGTTGGTAGGGGACTGGGAGAGAAGGAAATAATGCATAGACAAAACTCATATGTGAAATTCTCAAGAAATGTATAGATAATAAAATAATCCTACACAAGAATTAGAAAGCATACCTACAAGGACTTCAGATATAGCTCAGTGATCATGCACCCACCTAGCATATATAAGGCCCTGAGTTTAATCTTTAACACTTCAAACACACACACACACACACACACACACACACAAAACACACCAGAGAGAGAGACAGAGAGAGAGACAGAGAGAAACAAAGACAGAAAGACAGAGAGAGATACAGAGATAGAATTTATATTTAGAGAAGTTGAAGTTCAATGGCTCAGTCCCATCTTGTCTCATTTTGTCTGTGTAATCACCACCTAGAACGTAGAACAATGAGTCATACAGGGCATGCTTAAAAACTTAGCCAAAAGGAAAGACAGAGAAACACAGTATTTTTGCCTTTACTTTTAACACCCCCACTCCACAAAAGATGCAAAGAAGTCTCCTTTACTGTGTAGAATATAAGGAAGATGGTCTATTTTCCATATAAATATAAAGAAATAAAAATAAAGATTAAAAATATATAAATCTAGCCGGGCGTGGTGGCACATGCCTTTAATCCCAGCACTTGCGAGGCAGAAGCAGGCAGACCTTTGTGAGTTCAAGGCCAGCCTGGTCTACATAGTGAGTTCCAAGACAGCTGGGGCTACAAGGAGACGCTGTCTCAAAAAAAATACAAATCTTTGTAGAAGCATTTTTATCTAATATGGAAATATTGAATACTCAGCAAATATCCTATATCTAAACATTGTGTAAATGAATGAATGAGTCTGTTTCATGATCCCGAAATTCATTTCATCACTTGCAATATGGTTATTTGCTCTGGTTAAAATGTAAAGTTAAGAGTTGGGGAGATGCCTCAGTTAGTAAAATGCTTTCCATGCAATCATTGGGCCTGAGTTTGACCCCACAACCCATGTTAAGAAAAAGCCAGGCATGGTGGAACACCTATGTAACGCTGGTGCTGTGGAAGTGCAGATGGCAGTATCCCCGCTGCCTGACTAGCCATCCTAGCTAAATCACCGAGTGTTGAGTCCTAGGCCAGTGAGAGCACGTGCCTCAACAATGTGGATGGTGAGAAATGACATTCCAGATTGTCCTCTGGCCTTCACACACACACACACACACACACACACACACACACACGCACACACACACATGTAAATTGAAAGTCTTTAAAATAAGTTCTTAGTAAGATTTAGTGTTTCATGCCAAAAATAGATACATATAACAAATATTAGGTCTGTTATTCATTCTTTGTCCTAAGGTCTCTGATCTCTGATAGAATCATGGGTTAAAGCTAGTTTCGTAGATGAAAAGTCACAAACACAAATGAGCACAGGAGCCCCTCGGGGTGGTCTTGTTTGAATGTACTATATGATTCAGCCACTCTGAGATACTTTGACATTCTCCTTTTCACTTGTGTCTGGCCTTACCATGTTCGAACTCTGTGAATTTAAGAAGTAAATAGCATTTGAACCTCACTGTCTCATTTCTTCATCCATAAAACAGAGGTAATAATTGAAAATTTAACCCCATAATGCTCGACCCAGGGAATCCTTGAACAAAAGATAGAGCTTCCTCTTTTGGTTCTGATTGGTATTTCCTGAAGGTTTGTGTCTTTCTTTCCTTATTGCAAATTTTTTTTTGTCTTTTTGAGACAGGGTCTCCCTGTAGCCCCAGGTGGCCTGGAACTCACTATGTAGACCAGGTTGGCCTTGAACTCACAGAGATCCGCTTGCCTCTGTCTCCCGAGTGCTGGGATTAAAGGTGTGCGCCACCACATCCGGCCTTATTGCAAATTTTAAGAGTTTTTATGGTTGTATATACAGAATATACAGTTATAGACATTCAGACCATGAATTTTATATAAATAAAAGTGGATAAGTTGTCTATTCACTCTTGATCATTGTTAGGGAATCAAGCACTGGTTCACGGTGGAACACTGTAGTTTGGGTTTGCAATCAATCTTCCTTTATCTCCACCATTCCCTGGTGTCTTCTCCACTCCTTCACAATAGCCTACATGTGCATATTGTTTTATAAACATTCATTAGGCACAAGTCTTCATTCTTGAACTATTTTTCAACTTCTCAAATCTGGTAAATATATCTTATAGTTATTTTTTGTCTGACTACTCACTTTTCAATGACTGGAGCATTTAAAAATGTACAAGGTGTTTTATCAGCAATGAATATTTGTAGAAACAAGTGGACAAACTTGTAATAAATTAGCCAGATTATAGTCTTTATTGCATAGACAGAATTTGCCCATCAGATAAAAAAGAAGACCATAGCCTGCCTGCCATTATCTTTCAGTTCAAATACATAAACAATCAAAATATTCCTTTTCGGGTCTTGGTGTTCCTTTCTGAATCTCCAGATCCCGTCTGAATGGTTTCTTCCAAGAAAGTCTCTTAGGGCCCGTGGTAGAGCTCAATGTTAGAGTGCTTGCTTAGTATATGCAAGGCCCTGGGTTCTATCCCCACCAAAGGAAAAACAATTTTAAAAGGAAAGTTTCATAAAAAGATCATTTGAGCTGAGTTTGGTGGTACAGGCCTGTAATCCCAGCTACTCAGGAGACTGAGGCAGTAAGGATTGTAACTTCAAGGCTTGCCTAGGGTGCAGAGTGAGTACAAGGCTAACTTGAGCTGTGTAGTGACATCCTTTCTCAAAATAAAAATGTAAAATTTAGTGGAATAAAGTTTGCTGAGCATGTGAGAAGCCTCTGATCTCATCCCCTCCACTGCCAAAGAATTACTAATATGTATTGAGGGTTCTAGGGCAAGATATAAAAGTGAAAAATATGTTTGGGATGTAGTTCAGTGAAAAAGTGCATGCTTAGCATGCATGAGGCCCTGAGTTCAAGGTCCACTTCCATAAAAAGACCACCAGTTCAGGCAATAGTAAATGGCAGGTCAAAATATTACCATGTAAGTAGTATATAGACTTTTAACAGTTTATTTATTATATTTATGTGTGTGTGTGTGTGTGTGTGTGTATTGCCAGCATGTATGTAAGTGCACCTGTGTCATGCAATGCCACACAGAGTTCAGAGGAGGAAGTCAAATTCCCATGGGACTGGAGTTTTGTATGGCTGCTAGCCACCATGTGGGTACTGGGAATCAAACCTGAGTTCTCTGCAAGAGCACTCAGTGCTATTAACCGCTGAGCCATTTCTCCAGCCCAATATTTTATATGTATATTTTGCTCTCTGATGTCTCAGAATAATGATGCAATGCCACACAGAGTTCAGAGGAGGAAGTCAAATTCCCATGGGACTGGAGTTTTGTATGGCTGCTAGCCACCATGTGGGTACTGGGAATCAAACCTGAGTTCTCTGCAAGAGCACTCAGTGCTATTAACCGCTGAGCCATTTCTCCAGCCCAATATTTTATATGTATATTTTGCTCTCTGATGTCTCAGAATAATGTTAATTTTAGTTTACCCTAAGTTATGATAGTAAGATATCATTATGTTCATTGGGGAAATGTAGAGAAAAGACATTGCTGTACTAGTCCAGCTCAGGAAAGGAAGAGCCTGCTGCTATTGGCATCTGATCATCGAAGCCAGGGATGCTGTGAAACATCATCAATGTCCATGCCAGCCCCCATATAAGAGAGTCATACAGGCTCAGATGTCAATATTGTAGAGGCTGAGACTCCATGAATTGGCTCAAAGTATCCCCCAACATCACCGTGGCCTGTTTCCCTCTCAGCATCTCCTTGTTCATGTGATATATTTTGAGATTTAGAGCCCAGACTTGACAGAGAACCCCCTACCCTTCATCCCCTGCCATCTTGCAGTCATCCCAAGAGGCAGGCTCACAGCCTGGATGATTCCCCAAATCTCTCAGAGCACAGCAAGTTCTCTCTGTTCTGCATGCCCCTTGCTCATCTCTGAGCTGTATGGGCCCACACATGCCATCTTTCAGACTGTTGCAGGAATATTTAAACCTTTAAAGATTTAGGAAACATTCTTTAATCCCATGCACAAACATGATTTAGGTGCATTTGATATTATCTGCTATCCCCCAGATTTCCTAGTGTTTGGCAGCCAATTCTCAGGATTGCCTTCTACGTGGAACTGTATGTGGCAGAGAATGGGTTGCCAGCTGAGATTGTCACCAAAGAGGCTTACAGATGATGTGTAAGCGTTTTCATTGTGATACATTAAAAGCTAATTATTTCCATAGACCAAAAGTTAACTCACTAAACCTGCTAGTCTAATTTAAGTCTTTTTTCCAAAGGAACCATTTATATTTATATAGCACTGCATCTTGATCCTTGCAAATCCGTATGATTCTCAAGTCTTCAAGTCCAAGATTTGGAAGGCTATAAATCAAATGTAAGCCTTCAATACCAAGACTGAATTTATTTAGGCATGATTTACAAGTATTTGTTCCTGTTGGTAGATCCTACTTACTTCACAAGAAGTTCATGCGTGAATTCCAAGGGCTTTGGCGATTCGCTTCTCTGAATTTCCCAAGCTCGCTGCACATGGATCACCCTGAACAGCAGCCTCACCTGACAGACCAAGAGACTCTGTAGTCCCTTCATGGCCAGCAATGTCCTCAACACCCCCAATACCCCCAGGTATTCTGAAGTACCAACGTGGTAGAATAACTTTAACCCTGCCCAGCCCCTTGAGTTACACGTGGGGAAAATGAAGCCCAGATTAGTGGCTAAAGGCAGAAATCAGCAAACATGGTAAAGGGTCAACTATTCTTCCTGGCTTTGTGAGCCATATGGTTTCTGTCAGAGCTGTTCAATTCTACAGTAATGCAAAAGCAGCCATAGATGTACTACAGAAATAAATGACTGTGGCTGTGTTTCAGTGACACTGTAAAAACAGGTGGTCAATCAGATTTGGTCCACAGGCCATGTTCACCAGTCCCTGGCTCAGATCTCCCAGGTTAGTTAGTAGAAATCCATATGCTTAGGCCACAGTTAGATCAACCTTGAACAAATGTTCCTTTTTCCACTGGATGCAATCTTTCTGTTGGAAGTTATGTCTTCAGTATACCCAGGTTTTAGAGAAACTCAATTAATGCCTTCATATGAACTACACAGTTATCTTGCTGAATGTTTTCACAGTCCCAAACTCAGAAAGTTTTCATTTTCTGTGACCTTGTGAAAAGTCTACATTTTGTATGTGTTGATTAAATTTTCAATAGTAATACATGTTTCTAATAAAGTAATAAATTGGAAATATTTTTGTCCAAGAGGATTTTTTTCATTGAAAAAGTCAGAGACTGAAATAATATGATCAGATGACCAAAGCAAGAGGAAAAACATTTTCAGAAAGGGACGGAAATATTTTTACCCAGTAAAGATGTAAATTTCTCCATTCTTTATTATTTTGCTAATGACCCATGTGCAGTATTTTATTCTGAATAGTTCTGAGCAAATTTGAATATTGTAATTAAAGTTAGAGATACTATTTCAGAACCTCTGCAGTAACTATGGATTAAGACCGAGGTGCTGGAGATGAAGTCATCACAATTTACTTTAGAGTACTGTGTGTTTGATCTTATGACAATTTTGGTTTTTTCCCTATTTGTGTAGCCTTTCCTTTAGAATGTAGTCATAACAATTATAGTTTTAGTTAAAGGTTAAAAAGCCATGAAATTTGTTCTTTTACACAGGAGATTCTCTGGTAGTTACCTTCACAGCAACAGTTTTCAGAAAAAGTGATTCTGTCCCTTTTCTTTGTCTACATAGTACATTGGGTAAATCTACTTCTTGTCCTGAAGAAAACTACCATCATGTTTGCAATTATAAAGTGACTTTTGCTGAACATGGTGGTATTAAAGAATCCTAGCACTCGGGAAAGAGAGGCGGACAAATCTCTGTGACATTGAGTACAGCCTGGTCTACATAGTGAGTTCCAGCTAGCTGAGGATACAGGGAGACCCTGTCTCAAAAGGACAAAAAAAAAGTGAATTTTTGTCAATAGTTTCTCTGAATGACTAAACAATAGGGAAGTTAAAACAAAATCAATTTTTCTCATAAAGTGATGTCCCTCACCATTGTTGCACTGAGTGGATTAACAGAGGCATTATGAAGAGGGGTTCTGTACAGTGTCATCATAGATTATACTGCCAAGAGGGGAATCACAGGCAATGACATAACAGACTAAGGGAACACAAAGACAAAGATTTCACAGATAATAACAGATAACAAGAGCATAGAAAAGGACTCAGAAAGTGGCCTTACTTTCATGAGAAACAAGAATAGAATCAAAAGAATAGAAACAAAAATAATCTGGTACTCAGTTTGTCTACATAAGTAATAGTGACTACAGGAACCTTCCACAGAGTTATAATATGTATAGTAACAACAGGTCATTTCAACATTTTACAAATGTCATGATTTTTCCCCCTTCTTGTCTACTTCTCTGATATTAATGACCTTCTAAGGTTCAGAAGTACTGGAAACTATGGTTGAAACAAACATTGTCTGAGCCTATCTGCATAATCTACTTGGCATTATTAAATTTTCCTTACTCATGATCATTTAGAGGTGATTTGTAGTCTCATCAAAATTAATTTGAATTTTGGCTCTGAGTCGGATAAGCTTGACCTTTAGAAGTGTTCTGAACATCATTAAATCAGAGTACTCAAATTATAAACTAATACTAGGAACATCGGCTTCTTGTACCCTATTTGAGGAATATATGACATTGGGTCTGTAAAGAATTAAGTAGGCAACTTGGTACTTCTAAAACTTTTAATAAGCAATAATATATGCTCTTCAGTGTCATTATTATTATTATTATTATTATTGTTTTTATTATTATTATTAATTATTTTATTTGCCACAGCACTATCAAGGCTGCAAACTGTGTCTTTGCCAAGGATCTAAGATTAGTAGTCCGTGAAAGTTTTCTTTGTCTTTCCAACATATGAGGATAGTAATACTTAATTTTGCTCACTCCCACCAAATAAAACTCTATTGTTGCCTTAATCTTTGATTCATGAGTGTCAGGGGAGAATGATTTTTCCACTCCCGATCAGGATTACATATCCCTAGTGGGTTCTATGAAATAAAGTGTTCCAAAGGACTGTTCTAAAAGATGAGCGGTATGAGTTAATAATGCTTTTTTTTTTTCCTGGCAATGGTGTGTTAGGTGATGACTTCTGAAGTCTAAATTGGTTTTATCCCAAGTTCCGCACTTGAGGTTGTTTTGGATAATAGATGGTAGCT
Organism: Nannospalax galili; assembly: GCF_000622305.1. NCBI lineage: Eukaryota > Metazoa > Chordata > Mammalia > Rodentia > Spalacidae > Nannospalax > Nannospalax galili. The sequence goes on from NW_008355477.1 coordinate 4,039,252, forward strand.
ATGAAAGATGGCAAAGATTTGGTTTGTTTGTTTCACAGCAACAAATAATAATTTCCATTGAATAAATGACCATTGGTTGACAAAAGCTTTTAAGAAGCAATGAAACATGGGGCTAGAGAGATAACTCAGAGGTTAAGAGCACTGGCTGCTCTTACAAAGAACCTGGGTTCGATTCCCAGCACCCACATGGTGGCTAAAAACCACCTGTAATTCCAGTTCCAGGGGGATCCAGTGCTCTCTTCTGACCTCCTTGGGCATTGCATGACACAGGATCACTTACCTACATGCAGGGAATACATTCATACACACAAAATGCAAATAAATAATTTTTTAAAAGAAAAGCAACAATTCAAAATATGTTCAGTGTTATTATTGAGCATGGAATTTTGGCTCTGCCTCAGACAGGCTTAACCTTGAGAAGCTTCTTCATTTTCCTTCTTTCCTTTTTTACTCCTTCATCCAGAATCCACCATCATGTCACCACAGGCAAACATCCTATTTGAGAGATGTTTACCAGGAACTTTTTCCTTCTTTTAATTTTTTGATCTGAAAATTTATACAACATTTTATCATATTATCAGACAAAGGGATTACTAGATCTCCTGAATGAAAACAGGAGTCTCCTTGTGGTAATGCGGCAGTAAAAAGTGAAGGACGGTATTGTATCATTGTATTTCAGTTGGGCAGGACAAAGACACAGGGACCAAAAAACTTTCTGTTTGTCCTTCAGTCATGAGGGCGCATGTGCTAAAAGTCTTATTCACCTGGGTTCAAGATATCACATTTAAAGAAAGGCTAAAACTTTCTGTAATGTTCTCTATTTCAAATATTTACAAAGGTACTTGTATTCAGATATTTTTTCTCATTGAAATCCTCAAGTGCATCAATGTGTATATATGTAATCTAAACTAATATTTCAAGGGAAAGACCTTATAATTTCAAACATTAGTGTTTATAACTATGTTACCTTTTTAGTGTATAGCAATGCTTTTGCGTGCCATGAGTTCATGTCATAGCCTTTTCTTATAAGTTTCCTTCCCTTCCCTCCCCTTCTCGCTCCTCCCCTCCCCTCCCTTCCCCATCCCTTTCCTTCCATTCCTGTGTGTGTGTGTGTGTGTGCGCATGTGTGTGTGTGTGTGTGTGTGTGTGTGTGTGTGTTTGTCCTAAGGATCAAAGCCAATACCTTATGTATGCTTAGGAGGGTAAGTACCACTGAAATACATTCCCAATACATAATGTTTTCTACTTCAAAAGGAAAATCAACTTAACTACAATATTGATTATGCTTTCTTATGTGACCTGTCAGGAATAGTCTTGAAATGCATGGATTTCTGAAAGACTGGAATAGAGTACTTTAGTCTATCTTTTAACCCTAATATCCACTTGTAGTTTAGTACAATTCAACAAATACTTTCTGATTCTATGCAGTGTTCAGATTGGAAGACACTAAGATTAATACAAAGATACACTTGTCTTTAAGGAAGATAATACTCAGAAAATCTGGCTAGTATACTTAATTTATGATTATTTTAAACATTATTTTTCAGTATAAACTTTCAAAATAACTGAAGAAAAGAAAGCATTTGGAACAGCAAAGTTTCAGTTTCTCCACATTATTTTTCTTATGTTTTTGTTTAGACACTCTGTCTGACAATAATCCTCATACTACTTAGTTCTTGAGTTCCTCAGTCATGACTTTTGATTTCTTACAACTGGCAGACATTGGTAAGTAATGAGCTATAACATTTTTAAAGGCCCTGGATATTCATTCAAACAGCACAGAGTACCCTGTGGAGACATTATATGTACTAGTAGCAATGAACAAACTTTTTAAAAATTTTATAATTGTTTTGAAAAACCATATGATTGCCAAAGACAGCATACACATGGTCAATTTGGATTTGTCCCAGCCTTTAAAAAATCTGTAAAGCACATTAATAGGTATAATATATAGACTTGATTTTTTTTTATTTCTTTTAACATGCCTTTCAGTTGTGCATTGGCAATGTTTGATTTAGGTTGAAATTCTATGAAGAATATAATTGATATGATCCAAGTATGTTAGACATTTTAAATGCCTATTATTTTGCCAAACACATTCTGTCCTGAAAAATTATTGTCCACCTGTGTTCCATTAATGAGAATAAAACTTCCCTGATAAATTTGACTAAGGTATGGTAAAATGGATTCCTAGATCTAAATGATCCAGTGTCTTGGGGGAATGCAGTGGAAATGCCTAGCAAAGGAGATCCCAAAAATATTTGGAGTAAAAAAGTTCTCCCTTTGAAGTTCCATCCACTCTTGCATTCCTCAATCTGACTCTTAAGTTTACATGTGCTCAAATAATGTAGACTTTGGGATTTTTGTGTTTTATGATATGAACTCTTTTTGATAATTTCCTTCTACATTTCTAAAAGCAGCTTGAAATGAATAGTAAAATTCAGTTTGAGGCTTATGCTTATATGAACTATTTTGTTAAAAGATACAATGCAGAGCATTTAAGACAACTATAGAATCCTCAGTCTTAAATTCTGTTGGACTTTAGAATGAGTAGAAAGATAATGTTGGTCAGATGGTAAATTTTTGGGTTTTCAGTCTTCATATATGTAATTGGTTATCTAAAGAGATTCTGTTATACAAAGCTGTTGTAGGTCAAATTCACTGCTGGGAGGTGCATGTGGCATCCAAACCCCTCCTCCCATGGTCCTTGTGACAACCTGAGAAAAGAATTCTCCAAACCCTGTTTTGAAGACTCTTTATGAGTTTATTGGACTTGCTAACTGAGCTTGGGGTGAGGGTTTACTTACAGACAAGTGGGCACCCCCCCATTCACAGCTGTGTTTGAAAGTCCACACCCAGACATAAATCCTGTGGTTCTGGACAGCCCCACAAAATGGTGAGAGACCAGCCTTGTGGTTTTCCCAGCTTTTATACACTTAGCCCCTACCCTGCAAGCAGCTATGGTCAACCAATTGGCTGTAAAAGGGAAGGGGAGTGGCCTCTTTGCAGAGCGTGGCAGGGAGGCGGGTCCACGGCTCTTCATCACAGGGTCAGAGGAACATCCGGGTCACACTGCACCTCTTCCTCTGGCTCTTACAAAACTTGTCTGCCTCTTCTACAGATATCCCTGAGCTTCAGAGGGGGTGGGGCAACCTTTCTCCTGTTGTAGTAGGGCACTGGAGTCTTCAAGTCTCTACATCCTCTGTCATGGGGTGATGGCTCAATTTAGTGGCATCCCATCTACTATCAAAACACAAAGAGCAAGAAGCAGGAACATGTAAAGAGTAACTGCTATAGCTTATGGGCATAAACAGAAATGCTTGGATGGTATTTAGTAGGTGCATCACATCCATTGAACAATACAATTACAATGGCTTCTCTGCTGGGGCCTATAAACTCTCCTGCCACAGGGGGGTGGCCTTGTCTATAATACCAGATGTGTGTTGCATCCCCAGGAGTGGGCATTAGGTCCAATCAATAATGAACTGGTTGCACATACACTAGATGAGCCACTATTGCACCAGCAGGAACATCTTGCTTCACATGTTTATAGTGCAGCATGCTGGGTCCTTCATTGAACAGGATAGTGGGGGACAATTCACCCCCAGCCATCTGCGTAGTGCCTTCTGGCACTGTGAAAGCCACCCATCCAGTGGCAGGGAGTTTCAGCTTAGTCCAAGCTTGATTTCTCCCTCTCCTGAACTCACATCATGCGGCATCTTCAGCAACAGGATCTTACCATCCACTTCAGGTGTACAACCAACATTATTGGCAATTGTTTTTATAGTTTTGGGGACCTCTGGGTCCCTTTGGCCAACTGCCCATAGGGAGGCAACCCACCCCTGGTACTGAGATTTTTAACAAGCTTATGGCTTTAGGAAGGGCCTTTTTCCACTGCCGTAGGGTTCCTTCTGGGCTTAAGGCTTTCAACTGCTCCTTTAGCAGGCTGTTTTCTTTCAATTAACCTTGCTCCTGTAGGATTGTATGGAAGGTGGAAATATCACTGAACTTGATTATCCTCAGCCCAAGCTTGCACATCTGTACCTATGAAATGAGTGCCTCTACCCCTATCACTTTGCCCTGGGCACCTAGAAATGACACTGAGTTCAGTAAGCCCCTTAATAGTAGCCTTGCCCATCACTCTCTTGCAAGGAAAGGCCTGTGTAAGGCCTGTGGCAGTGTCCTCACATGTGAGAGCATATTTACACTGCTCACTGACTGGCAGGGGCTTTATATATTTTAATTGCCAGTCTCTCACAGGGGAAGTTGCCTTGTGCACATGTCCCATCATGGCATCCATCCTCTGGGGCTGTAACCAGGAACACGCCTCACAGGCCTGGACAGCCTGTTGGATGGCAGCATATTTTACTGGAATGCCGGCTGCTTTGGCTATTCTGCATCTTGTGTCGGCTTCTCTGTGGCCCAACTTGGTATGAATCCAGTGAGCTGCTTCTCAGAGCACCTGAGGGCAGACAGCCCTCACCTTGGTGAAGGCATCAGCTTCCTGATTCCTGGGGGGATTCACCAGGCAGTGGGCAACCACCTGGTAAACTACCAGGGGCACTAGCTTTGTTGTCCACATAGTGGCCGTCCCATCACCTGCCAGCTTTCTTTCTTCCACTGAGCCATCTATAAGGTTAAGCCTTTGAACACAGCACAACTGTCAGTACAAATTGTAATGGGCCAAGGCTCCCTCATTATTACTATCCATACAGCTCTCAATTCAGCCCATTGACTGCTTTCTAACTCCCGGTAATCTACACTCATTCTCCAGGAGCCATCTAGCTTCCTGATAAGCCAAACAGGGCTACTGAATGGGCTCTGGGCTGGGCAGATAACCTCTACTCGCTCTACTTCCTAGAGGTTTTGGTAATTTCATCTCGACCCCCAGGCAGCCAGTACTGTTTGACATTCACCACCTTCCATGGGGTGGGCAATTTGACTGGCTCCCATCTTACCCACCCCCGAGTAATCGCCTTTACTGTTCATACCCTCAGCTGAAACTCTCAAACAGTAGTATGTAGGGTGTGACCCAGCAGGGCATCCACCCTTAAAATGTTCTCTTGAAGGGGAGAGATGCACACTTTGTACTCTTGGGGGGGGGCGGTGTGGAAATTGCCCACTCCCAGAATGAGTCTAGTCTGCTTTACTTGTATGCTTTTATCCCCTTGCCCATCCATTGCTATCCACTGGCTCTGATGTTTTGGGGGAGTGCAATGAATTAATGTACACTCTGCCCCAGTATCCACTAGGGCCCATGTGTTTTGTATATTAGCGGGGGACTAGTAAATCCTCAGTTCAACATGTGGCCTCCAGTTACCCAGTATGGCCCTCACCTTTGGGCAAACTTGGCCACCCCTTCAAGGCAGTGGTTGGGAGGGTGTCCCAGCCAATGAGGCTGTCTTCCTCTGGAGCAGGGGACACAGAGTTACCAACGCCTCCTGGATCCCAGGTTCTCTTACTTCTTTGGTGAATTGCTCATCAGGTCTTAAAGCCCTCCACAGGCTCACTAGCACAGTATTCAGCTGCCCATCTATCTTGTCCCTAGGAACTCCTGCCCTGCACAGATCCATCCACATCTGTGCTCAGAAGACACGGAGGGGCCCCTTTGCTGAATTCTGGCCCTTTTCCACTTTAGCACTTCCGAACCCTGTTTACATGTTGGTCTAAATCATTTAAATCCACCAGGGCCTTGCCAGCCTCATACAGGTCACACTTGACCATGGGGCTTAGCACTGCCACCAAAGCTCCAATGGGCCAGTCTTGTGCGCCTTGCAGAATCAGTTTCTTTCTTATGTCTCCTGTAAACACAGTCCTGTCTGGGCCCATGAGCCAGACATCAAATACAGCTTCCCTCATACCCAGTTCCCTCAACAGAGCCTGTCCTTCCTCAATGGTTTTCTAGTCACTAGTATTCATGGGAATCTCAGCTGGAGATACCCACGTATCCCGAATGGCTCATATGAGCCAATCCATCATGGACTCGTTTCCCTCATGTTGCCTTAAATTGTGAAGTCTTTATCTCAAAGAGGGAGGACATCAAATACAGCTTCCCTCATACCCACTTCCCTCAACAGAGCCTTTCCTTCCTCAATGGTTTTCTAGTCACTAGTATTCATGGGAATCTCAGCTGGAGATACCCACGTATCCCGAATGGCTCATATGAGCCAATCCATCATGGACTCGTTTCCCTCATGTTGCCTTAAATTGTGAAGTCTTTATCTCAAAGAGGGATGAGTGGTTATATTGCTTAATTTCTCTGCTTCTGTAGAACTTAAAATGACACCATCTGCCCCCATGTCACATAGCCTCACCAGCCAGCTGGCCAAAGGTTCCTTCATAGCATGTTTAAGTCTTTCCCAGTTCTAATAGTTCTGGTGCTAAGTGTTCTCTGTTTACCATGGTCTCCTGCACTGGGCTATTGTTAAGCCCTCCATCAGCATGTTGGACTATTAATTTTCCCTTTCTTTGAATTAAAGGTCAGACCAGAGGAGCATTTCCCACTATCTCTAGGTCACTTCCTTCTTCCTCACTACCCGACTCTTCCCTGGGTTCTAGGTTTTGGGACCCCAGGATGGGTCTTTTATTATCATTCTGGTCTGGGCTTTTTTTCCCTTTTGACCTCCTAGATGTAACAAAATAGCATGCCAACACCTCCATCTCCTTTTCTCTCTTATCTAATTTACTGGCAAGGTCAGAGGTCAGTATGGAAGAGGCCAGCCTCATATCCCTCTCCCATTCTAATTCCTCTCTAGCACCTTCAGTTTCCCTTCTGGCTAAGGCTTCCTCTTGGGACAGATTTCTTATCAATAGCAGCAGCCAAGCGGCCTCTGCAGCTGCTTTTTCACATTTCTGTCCCTGGTGTGCTACTCCCAGAGCCTGCAGAATCTGGTCCAAATCTTCTGCTGTTTTCATGGCATCTCCATACTCACATGGTGGCCCCCACCAGTCAAGCAGGAGTGCCATCCCATACCATCTACAAGATGACTGCCACCCCAGGATTTCTCCCATTGACTGCAACTGCTTAGAAGGCCTCACCCTAGTTACATATCTCACTGTCCACTGTGCTAACCATGCCACTGCAGCTACCCCTACCAAACCTATGGGAATGGCCCACCAGGTTAACATTTCCTCAGCCCGCACCCTTCCCTCACCCCACTCTACTTCAGTTGTTGCTCTCTTTCCCCATATCAGGGACATCATCAACGCTCTTCAAAAACTCATTCTCGGTTTCATCATATCCAGCTGGCTATGCCAGTTGTAGGTCAAATTCACTGCTGGGAGGCACAGGTGACATCCAATCCGCTCCTACCACGGTCCTTGTGACAACCTGAGAAAAAAATTCTCCAAACCCCGGTTTGAAGAATCTTAATAATTTTACTGGACTTGCTAACTGAGCTTGGGATGCAGTTTACTTACAGATGAGCTGGCACCCCCCGCCCCATTCATGGCTATGTTTGAAAGTCCACACCCAGATATAAACCTGTGGTTCTGGACAGCCTCACAAAATAGTGAGATACCAGCCTCATGGTTTTCCCAGCTTTTATACCCTTAGCCCCTCTCCTGCAAGCGGCTATGGTCAACCGATTGGCTGGAAGAGGGAAGGGGAGTGGCCTCTTTGCAGAGAGTGGGAAGGAGGCAGGTCCATGGCTCCTCATCACAGGGTTAGAGGAACATCTGGGTCACAACTAGCTTCAGAGTCCTTTGAAGTGTATTTTCTTCCAAAGCAAGTTTTAAAGATTTAAGATAGTGAGAATTTGTATTTTGTAACTATGAATCACTTGATGAAAACTCTATTACCAACACCTAAACCTGGCATTGTCTGTATACAAAAAAAAAAAAAAACAAAAAAACAAAAAACAAACCCTGTATTAGTTACTTTTCTGTTGCTATGATAGAAACACTGACCAAAACAACTTATAAAAGAAAGAGTTTATTTGAGCTTACAGTTCCAAGGGAATTACAGTCTATCATGGCAGGGAGGCATGGAGGTGGCTGGAGGTGGTTGGAGCAGGAGCATCAGAAGTTAAGCTCTCACATCATCATGCAAAAACAGGATGCAAGAGAGCACTTGGAGATCCAGAAAGGCTTAAGAATTCTCTAAATGATGTGCTTCCTTCAGTATAACCACACCTTTCTAAGACCTCCCAAAATTGCACCACCATCTGGGGACAAAATGTCCAAATACTTGGAGCCTTTGGGGGACAATTTCATTCAAACCATCAAAAACCCAAAAATCACACCAAAAAGCCAAGTGTCTACTAGCTCCATAGACTACCATGTGACATTCCAAGAAAGAATAGAAGTTTTCTCCTTATCTCATATACAAAAAAGAATTAGAATTTAAGACAGAGACATGATAGATGACCTATTCCATTTGGTGCCTTTTATAGAATGCCAAAATCCTAAATAATTTAAACTTTCTGGAATGATCACTGAAGAATCAGAAATGCCACTGGAAGAATTCACAACTCCTAGACAGCATCAGTTTCTCTAAGAACCGTCTGTACTCCCTAACTTCATTCCCAAGGTTTGAAAGTAAAGAGCAGATTGTTATTGAGGGTCTGAATCTGCTGATTGCCTTCTTGCTTGCGCTCTTTGGAGGCAATGGAGCAGACCTTATGGAAAGTGATAGTGAACATGCTTGTGTGCTCTGATCTCTCTCCATCTTCTTGTAAAATCAACAGTATTCAGTCATGAAGACTACACATTGATGACTTTGTCTACTCATTATCACCTGAGGCTCACCTCTACATAGTGTTATGTGTTTATGCTCTTAAGCCTCACAATGGGGAAAAATGTCAGGACATGACACTTGGAAAAGGGAACACATACACCCACATAAGCCATATCCAAAACGAGATGTGGTGGGACACTGGAAGCCAGCCTTGTCTACACAGGGTGTTCTAGGTCTGTCTGGGCTATACCATGGCCCTGTCTCAAAGAAAGAACAAGCACAAGCATATCCAAACCTTATCACAGACTTTGTTTTGTTGTGGGCAGAAATCTTTAGACTGGTATCACAAAAACTGCTGGAAAAAACCTGAACATTTCCCAGATCTTGGAACCTTGCAAAAACACTTTTTCACCTAAAAATCACTTGCATATAGTGTTGAATAGAGACCCTTTTATCTATACAACAAGACAGTAATCAAGGTATTTCCTGTTACTGCTAGGGCAAATAACTAGCCCCGATTTGCTCTATCAAATCAGGAACTAATATGATAATTAAGATTTGTGCAAACAGTGGCCTATGAATATAGCTTAATGGTAGAGCAATGGCCTAGCAAACTAAGGGGCGTGGGTTTCAAGAAGAGCCTGGAATTGATTTCAAATCTCAGCACAGCCAGCACCAAATTTCCTTGATCCACTTGTTCTAGAGCAGGCTCCTAAGTGATTCTTTTCTAGAGCAAAGAATTTCTCTTAGACTAGAATATTCCTTGGGATTTAGAAATTAGGACCCAGAGTATCAGATTTCCTAGTATTCTCTAGTGTTTGTTTTTGACAAGGGCTGATTGTGTGGTCTTCATTATCCTAGAGCTCTTTATATGTTAATTATGAATGCTGGCCTCTAGCAACAAAGTAAAACCTAATTTTCCAATGGAGATGCCCAATTTATATACATATCACAGGATAATCATATCAACCTTTCCCAGGGCATGTTGGGTTGTGTTTGTATCCTGAGCACTGAAGGCTCTATTTTCAATAAATCAACTTTAGAAAATGACTGCTTGCTTATCAGGGAAGGTAGATCCACAAATAGTGTTCATTTCACAGAACTATGCCATAATCAAACTTAATCATGAAGAAAATGTAAACGGGTGTTTCAGGTTTTTGTTGTTGTTTGTTTGATTGGTTGGTTGGTTGGTTTTGTTGAGGTGATGGTTGTTTTGTGTTCAGAAACATCTACATTTAAGAACTTGTTTAATGGCTCCATATAACTATATCAGAACAACTCGTTACTTTGAAATTAAAGTAGAATCTCAGGTCTTTTACAGCTCTTGTCACATATAAAAGACACAAAGTCTTGAACAGAGATAAGGATATCTAAACATTGATATCATTTTCTGTCACCATCAGCATTATCTATTTAACTTCCAAAATTTGATCCATCAATTATACTTCTAGAACTGTATCTCATTGCAAAGTATAAAGTATCTCATTGCAAAGTATAAAGTATGTCAAAAGAATAACCATGAATTGAATAATTGCTTATAATAAAAATAGGAATTAAAAATCTCAAAGTCTAATGGAGGTTTAATTTTTTATAGTTAGGTAAAATAGAAAAAATCAGATAAAATATTTTAAATCTTAGTGCTCTAATGATTAATGCAATATTGGAGGTCATGAATAGTGTAATTCTCTGATTGTTAACAGAGATGAGTGTTGTTACAGGGAGCTAGATCGTTAAGTCATCTGTCTGATTTAGAGCCAGCAGCACCAGCTAATGATTTCATTCCTGGATTGTCTTTAATATGTAGAATTAGAGATGCATGGGAAGAGGTAGCTATTATTGTAGTAGTTTCCTCCTCAATTGCATGTGTTAACTAAAATAATGGTCCATTGAAAAAGGTTGTATATTTCTTAGTAATTCTCTACCATCCCTTGTCTCATGATTCAATAAATCATCTTACACCTGTCAGCAGCTATAGTCTAAGATTTATTGCATGGGCCATTGTGTAGGAGATAGCTCTTTGGCTGCAGAGCAATTTTCTGAAACTAATTTAATCAGTGTTTTTATAATACAGTGAACTGGGGCTCGATGTCTTAAATATGTATGGATGTCTTCAGAACTGTATGACTTAATTCTGTCCAATTTTGGAATGGAATTAACATTTGGCTTCCTGTGACTTGAGTTACAGTGAGGAAATCTTCAGTTGTATTTCTGTTTGTGCGCTCTTTTATTAGCAGGTGAATCTCTAGTCAATCCTCTGTGAGGTGCTAAGAGGCTTGGGGAAAGCGAAGGCATCTTGATTGAGGAAAAGAATGAACAGTGGCTCAGTTACTGTTCAATTAAGGAGTTCAGTTTCACTGAAGTTGGATGTTCATTTTGCAGTATGCTGCTAATTATAGTTTGTTGTTACTTGAAAAACTCTTAACCTTTCTGTAGTTTGTAGGATTTCACAAGTCAGTTCAGAAACTTGACTATCTTTTAAGAATGGACAACATTTGGAGTTTTGAAGTAATGAAAGCTTAACGGTAAGGTTACTTTGTCGCCCCCATGCCATCCATTTGGCCAGGCAAAAATGAATAAATGAAAGCCAGAGTACCACGGAAGAAAATGATTAGAATGGCAACCTTGGGAAGAAAGGGAAAACAGTGTCAGGAGTGGTGGCATACATCTGTAATCCCAGCAGTTGGAAGGCAGAAGGAGAAAGGTTGAGTTTGAAGCCAGAATGTAGAGGAACATGGTTCTATTCCCGGCACCCACGTGGTGACTAACAGCCATTCATAACTCTGGTTCCAGATGATCCAATGCGCTCTTCTGACCTCCATGGGCATTGCACGACAGAGGTGCACTTACATGCACTCAGTCAATACACTCATACACATAAAATAAAAATAATAAAAGTTTTTAAAAAACTGGGAGGGATCAATGCTTAGGTCAGAGTTGAGATCTGACATCAACATGTGCATATTTGGGACAGAGGAGTGAGTTGAAGCTGTAACATAGATTGCATTCATGAGATGCCGTTGTTCTGCCATAATTGGAGGTGAAAGAACATGTTCTGGCAGAAAGAACACCTGTGAAAATTGTGCACTGCTTATGTCTGTCTTTAATTACAGTAATTTTGTTCTTGAAATTCTGGTCATTTGCTGTAATGTGACCATTATTCAAATAAAAATTACACATTGGAGAAAGATAATGATGTATGGAAAGCCAAAAGTTCTCTTTCTGATTTACTACCACTGTCACCATAATCTTATGCCAGAACAATCTGAGAGTTCCAATAAATCAGGTCTCAGTCACATGGAAAAGATAATAATGAAAAACAACATGCCTTCTTTCGTTATATATGTGCACACCACCTACCAAGTACATTTAGTGTTTATACGCACATGCATTTGAGAAGAGTTGGGCAGGGAGAAACATGAAAAATGCGAGTGGGGAGAGGGAGGGATGGAAAGATGTAAATATGCATGAAATTTTTGAAAAGCAATTTTGGGGGCTCGAGAGATAGTGCATCGGGCAAGAACACTGACTGTTATTGCAGAAGACCCGGGTTTGAATCCCACCTCCCACATGGCAGCTAGCAACTGTCTGTAACTGCAGTCCCAAGGGATCCGATAGCCTCTTCTGTCCTCTGCAGGCATTGAACAACATGGGTTCACTTACCTACATGCAGGCAATATATGCATACGCATAAAATAAAACTAATAAAATATGAAAAATAAATAAAAAGCAATTTAAATTAAAAGAAAAACAACAACAAAAGGTAAAGTCAGTATAACTATAGTGAGAAAGCAAAGGGAGCTGGTGTAGTTAGTCCTGTATTAAAGGGTACTGACTTGACATCACACATTATGTAGGAAGGGAACAAAAGTATGCATAGCTTTTCATTTATGGTCAGACTGTGGTCTGGATGATCATCTCATAGTCGATAAATGGGAGCTTTATCACAAGAAGAAAGTCCTCATTACCTAGAGTATACTTTGGACTCTTGTCACAAGATGTTTATGTTTCACTTGTTCTTGGAATCCAAGGTGTTTGTAAAAGAGAATGACTCAACGCAAAGGAGAAAGATGCAAAGTGGAAGCAGAGATACCACATTCTATCCAGTTTATAGTTAGTTGCCTATTAGATATATTACTCATTAGATATTGAAGCCCAAATGAGTCATTAAAGACAGCCTCCAAATCTTTCTAATATCACCATTTAATTATTAAGCTATCTCTGATGTCATATGTTCACATTCTGCCTTTCTACAATGTTCTACCACAGTGACGGACCAAGGTCACAGACACTGGAAAAATGAAATAACAAAATCATACCAAAATGTCCTGAGAGCAAAGGTTAATGTTCTTGCTTTCAGCTTTTTAAGTCTTCTATGAAGCCAAGTTTTCAAGGGGTAAAGTGACTCCATCTAAGTAAGGGGATGGCATGTTTTCATCATAAACAGTGAGTTTGTCTCCTCTGCCTGCTGGCTGCCCTCTTTCCCTTTCAACGCTGCTAAGACTTAAAAACAAAAACATTTAAAATCAATTGAGACTACACTGGGGAAACGTCAATGAAAGTTTTAAAAAACGCATTCTCAGCATCTGAGTTCTATCTATGTTTGATTTTGAAAAAGCAATCCAGAATTGGTAGTGGTAGTGGAGTTAAAAGCATGGGTAATGAAGGTATACCTTCATTTCTGAACCATCAATCTCCCAGGACATCGACTTCCATCCCTGGCCCCATTCTCCATAATTGCCATATTTTCCTCATCTATTTTGTTTCCTGTACTCCAATGGAGACTGAAGGATCTGGCAACAGTCCTGATAACAAAGGGTGAGAAGGGATTGCACGGTGTCCTCTAGAAAGGAAAGGTTTTAGCAGAAGAAAAACAATTATCCCCTTTTAGCTTCTCATCTTTCTCATTCCCTTTAATAAAACTGAGAAAAATCCTGAACCCACTCAAACTGAAGGATGATAGGACATTCAAGTAATTCTCATAGTTGTGTACCTATATGATCCAAATTTGCTGTCAATAGGTCTAGAGTGATCCAACAATCTCTTTCTTACCAGCTCCCCAGATTCTGTGGGAAAAAGGATGTGGTGCTTTGGAGTTGTTGTAGTTGGCGAGTCTCTTCCAGTTCCATACTTATTGGACACTTTTTTCCTGCTGGCTTAACAGCCACTTGTACTTGTTTAAAAGCAGCATTTACTTCTTGGTTTTGACTCATTAGCAAAATATTGTATATGTAAACTAAAATATGTTTCAGGGAAATGGTAGTTCATTTTTGAAGTACAATGACCCTTAACTTGTTTTGGTTATGTATACATAAATGAACTCTTGGGAAAATGTTTGAGTAATTTTTTGTAAAGTACTACAAGTTAAATAATTAGTTCTCCAGAAATTTTCTCCCTCAGGAAAGTAGCCATTAATCAAAGAAATAATATTATGTTTTCACCTTGGTTTCCATCAGTAAAAATATTTGCATTTTGCCTTTTAGACTACCAGGCTTTCTAGTTTTCAGAGTAATCATGTTGACTGAGTTAGCCTTTATAAAAGTAAAGGATAAGACAATGGATGAATGCTGTTGTTAATAGAGCTAGAAAATGCCACCCAACTCTTCAGTGTAACACATTAAAAATATTGTTGTATTATAAACATCTGTAGTATAATTCTGCTATATAACTGATTAAGTAATCACTGTTGAAATCAACAGAGCAAATTTATGATAAAATTAATTTTGCAAAATATGAAAAGAAGTATAGTCCTTTTGACATTCAGAATGCTCAAATGATTCAACAGAACAAATTAAATTCCTTAATAACAACAATGTATGTGTCGCTGCTAATCACTGTTTTAGAAAACTTCTTGGGCTTTCTTATGATAAATTCACATACATCCGTGTGTCTAGATACGGCTCTCTATAATTTTATTTCTGTACTTGCTATAAACATGCAAAAACATTGTTTGAATAAATCCTGGTGTAAAGCTAGTAAATTACAAATACTTTTTGTTCATTGTATCACTGAGCTTATGCTGTCCTTTTTTTATAAAATTTTTTATTTTATGCATATGCATGTATTGCCTACATGTAGGTAAGTGAATCCATGTCATGCAATGCCCGCGGAGGACAGAAGAGGCTGTTGGATCCCCTGGAACTGGAGTTAAGGACAGTTGTTAGCTGCCATGTGGTTGCTGGGATTCAAACCTGGGTCTTCTGCAAGAACAGCCAGTGTTCTTAACCACTGAGCCATCTCTCCAGCCCAATGCCTTCCTTTTAAGCAGTACTTCCAACACTGGCTGCATGTTATAATTCCCATGAAGCTTCAAAGTATCCCCTCCCTGACCCTCTCAGCTTACTCAAATCCCCTGTTTGAGAAGGAAGAGTAAACCATCCATCTTGTTTTATAGGTCCTCAGGCAATTGCAGTGTATATGGTAGGGAGGGAACCATTCACCTAATGCTTGGTCATCATCTTGCTTTTTTTCAATCATTTCCACACTTCTTTAAACTCAACTTCGTATAAATCATGCTGAATAGACAAAGGCATTATAAGGCTTGCTAAAGAATGAGAGAAAGGAGATGAGCAAAGGTAAGAACCAAAGAACAAAGGAAGCAATGAGTTGAAATAATGTGAGTCAGAATTTCTGAATACCAGGCAAGGGTCTGTCATTGAAGGCTGCCAAAAGCTGGAAAACAATGGCACATTTTCATATTCTTTGATTCTGCAAAATATCCCAAATGGGGACTTGTCTTACATAATACTGATTCTGTAAATTCCTAACAGACCAGGCTCACATTGGGTGAAAATGGTAATCCAGTTTTTGAGTCAGAGATGAACTTCCCTTGACTTTAAATACTTTTTGTGTCAACAATGTAGGTGTGTGGAAATTACGAATAATATGAACATTTTCTTGGAATGCCATAAATTCAAAAGCAAAGCTGGACACGTACTGAATTTTAATGATCATTTTTGAGTACCTGGGCAATAACAGCAAATTCCCATAAAACTTACAACTTGGGTAGGTAAATATTGCTATGAAAACCAAGTAGTCATACTTAGCTATGCGATATCATTAGACCAAACATTGTTGACTGTTTCAGTTTGAAATATATTCACTATATCCATTTATACCAATATGAAATACAGAATGTGAGGTGTAGTCTTAAAAAAAGATTTGGTCTTTTCATACTCTTAATAACAGAAATATATTTTCATATTTTCAAGGCTACGAGATTGCTATAATGGTATCATTAAAAACCATCTTTAAATAGGAATGCCAGAACATGTTCATTAATGAATATCTGGGAATGTTATCGTCTGCTTAAGATGGAAGAAAGCAGATAAGCTCAACATTATTCAGTCCCTGAATGATGGAGGAAGTAATGTGAAATGACATACAAACAGCATGTGGGACATCAATCAATATCAAGGGATTTTGTAGATATTATTCATTGCTCTAAGCATCCCTTAAAGGTGCATTTTAAGATTAAGAACAAAAAAACTGAGGGGAATAGACTTGACAGAGACAGGAATGAACAAGTTATTCCAAGTTCAATGAAAACTCACAACCCAACATATTTAGTCTTGAATGGAACAAACATCAACTAATCCTTGACCCTGTTCTTGGCTAAGTAACTTGGTTGAATTTGAGACCAGAATTTCTTTCTTTTCCGTGGTCTGAATTTTCTTCTGCTCTAAATAAAAACCACAAATAAAACAGCAACTTCTCTATTCTCTGCACTTTACCAATGAGTTAGTAACTTATGTCTGATATGAGCTAAAATTTTTGTTTGTTAGATAGTAAAAGATTCTTCTCCTTTAAAAGTTAGTGTACCTAAGGATTAGAATGTGACGCATTCTGACCTTCAGCTAGGTTTGAAAATGATGCATGAACTAAATTGTATTGAAGCTTTTAAATATTTTGGAACTGCAGAAAAAATGCTATATGTAAATTAATAAAAAGTACTTGAATTGTTAAGAAGGAACAATTTTTATTAGCTTGCCAGACAATAAATAGGTTTTGTCTTTATAGCCACACATCACTCTGTCACCGTAGCTCAAAACTACCAATAGAAAGTACATGAAGTACTAGAGTGTATGTATTCCAGTGAGATTCTATAGATAGAGAAATATAAATTTTTAGACTATTCACATGCCCCGAATTTCACTCTTCTTTTAATTAAAAAAAAAAAAACTATTTCCAAATGAACTATGTGTGGTAGCACATGCCTATAACCTCAGTAAACTGGAGTACCAGATAAGACTGGTGTGCACAACAAGACTGTGCCATCTAAAACAAAAAGTATCTAAAATGTAAATTCATTTCTTAGCTGGCATGTCATAGGAAATCAAGCAGTGGGTAGGGTATGGCATGTAGGCCATAGATTGCCAAAGTCTGGCTTAAGATATTATCACTATGTAATCCTGTTATGAAAGCTTTTCACTTGAACAAATGTAATGAACTCAAATAATCTGTGTTTGTGTTTATGTGTGTTATTACAATATATTCTGTACCGTATGATTCCTTCTTTGTGTGTGTTATTACAATACATTCTGTACCGTATGATTTCTTCCAGATATGTAAGTTGCCTCGCTTGATAGGCAATAGCAGTCTGCAGTGCAGTGTTGGAAAGAGAACAGAAGTTGAGCAGAGGAACAGAGAGCAGCAGTAATGTTACAAAAATGGGCTATCCGTGTCTCTTAGACCTACATTGTATTCTTAGAAAATGCTTCATTCATGTTGCACTGATAAAACATATAGCCACCGTTTTGGAAATATTTCAATCTCCAGGCATAATCTTGCAGCTTCTGCCATTATATTTAAGTTTGAGGCTTTCAAAATTTCTTAGTCCAACTTCAATCAACACCACTTCTCAAAACTGACAAGTATGAGGCTAGGGATTTCACTTGTTTGTGGAGTGCTTAACTAATGTGCAAGGCACTGGGTTCCATTCCCAGAACTCGGGGGGGGGGGACCCTGACAAGTATATTTTTCAGTCAGTTTCTCATCTCTCTTAGGGACAGAAATGGGACTGGAGGAAAAGTGAAAAAAAAGGCCGTTCACATCTCTATACCTGGAAATTCCTAGTCATCATTGGATCTGCCAAAATTATAACTGAATGAATATAGCTATACAATGACATTTATTTACCTCTATTAATATTTGAAAGTACATCTAGGATCATAAACAGTATTTAAAATTGTTCTCTGTATATTATTGACTACCAGGATAGAAAAATAAACACTGAACTCCTGATGATGGAATTTATGAATATAAAGAACAGATTCTGTGGTGTTAATATTGAAATTTCAAATAAAACCTGACAAGGTAAATACAGTATCATGTATCAAAATGACTTAAATTGTAGTCTATGGAACACTAGACTGAAATTTGTATGCAGATTGTATTTTATTAGGTTTTTGAAGTTCCCTGGGCAGCCTGTCTTGCCAGGCCCTTTGGAAATGGTAACTATCATAACTAATGAAAAAAGCATTAAAAAATTAAAACAACATAAATCACATATATTTGTGGTCTGTCATGAGTCAAATGTGAAGATAGCCTCAGACTCCTGCAATGTAATTAAAACATCTTAAGAGTTCAGTTACATATAAAGAATTTATGCTTTTATGCAGGTGGCATGTGTTAATACAAGCGTGTTTTCATATTAAGGATTGTGATTAAAGTTCCTTAGACAAAAATATATGGGTTGTGGCACTGGACGTGTCTATATCCTGATGGCGCTTGAGTGGTGGTATTAGGTGTCAGAGCTACGAACATAGTTCCTGAATGTTGCTCTGAATATTATGGAATGAAACAAGTCAGATCTGTGTTTGCCTTGAAAGGTATCCAGACCTAATATTATACTTTAAAGACATTCTAAAGTATTGACTTCAGAATAAGAGCAAACATTCTTAAGGCCTGGGAAAACCCAAAAGGAATTACTGAAATCTCCTATTTCAGGCATACATTTTAATAGTAGTGTTCAATGACAAGTCATTAATTCCCAGCAATCTGACTCTTAGGTTCAGGTCTCCAAAGGCTGAAATTAGGGGCATTTGTCTGCTTACCTTGCTGTATGCTTGGGTAAGAGTACAAAGCTCATCTGTTAAGTTGGATTTACTATTCTCTGCTGATGTCCATATCCATGTCTGAAGGCTTGCATGGAGATTGGTGTAAAATCAACTGACTGACCATGGACTGTTAAATCATCAACTCAAATAAACCTCACAAAGTATGCCCCACAAAGGAGGCTGACTGTAACTCCACAAAATGCACTACAAACAGATGCATTAAAAAAAATCATCTTTTAGCATAAAGTAAGTTGGCCTCATTTTTTAAGCCACACATGTTTTATAACTTTATCCTTCAAAATCTGACCTGCATCCAGTCTTTTGGATAATATTAAAAGATTCGATCTGACCACTTGTGTTTTTACTTTGAAAAGCATCATCCTGAACTATTTATATTCTTTGGTGGTGATAATGGTAAGATAATAGTACTGGAGTTCGTGGAGTAGTGCTAAAACTTTATTGCATTTTTTGCTATAATGAAATACAAAATCCATAAAGCAGCTAATACATTTTTAAATATTTTATTATTTTTATTTTATGTGTGTGTATTGCCTGCATATATATAAATGCCCTCAGAGGTCAGAACAGGCATTAGATCCCCTGGAACTGGAGTTATGGACAGCTGTTAACCACCATATGAGTGCTGGGATTCGAACCTGGGTCTTCTGCAACAGCAGCCAGTGTTCTTAACTGCTGATTCATTTCTCTTGGCCAAAGCAGCTAATATTTTACAAAGAAAAAAGTTTTACTGATTTTACATATATATATATGTACTGAGGCCAGACTCAGGCTTTTATAACAAGTCTCTTGAGGGAACCATCAGGAAGTCCCATGAAATCTACCTTCCAAGGATATGTTGCCCAAGAACTAGACCCTAACTAGATCCTAAGAGTCTACCATTTCTCATTTATGCCACCCTGGAGACCAAGGTTTTAATAAGAGTGGACCCTTGGGGAATACTCAAACCATACACAAACCATAGCATCCATAGCATTCAGTCTTCTCCATGGATTTTGGCACATCCATTCCTCTCTCAGAATTAGAGTGCTGTGAAAAACTCACCCAAGGAAGAGGTAAGGAATTAAGTTTAGGAGCAACTTGGCGTTGGTTTAAGACAGACTTTGAAATAAATGTGTATATGATACTCGTTAGACTGTCTGATTTTTAAATACAAACCTTTGATTAAAAACTTTGTTCAACCATGTTGCATTTGTTTTCCCAGAAATCAAGATGTATGTATATAACATTCCTTGAGAATGTTTCTTAATTATTAAATCCCTTTTCATAGATACAGACACTAGTAGTGAGGAAAGAAAGGAATTTAAACAATTTATAATAGTAACTAAGTTTATTGAATAATTGATTTAGTACATTAGATTTCAGAAAGGAAGGCCAATGAAGAGATTCAGTTTTCCATGCAGAATATTCCCATGTGATCGTATAGTGGGATGGTATTGTTTTACTCTCTTTTCAATAGTGATTATTTCCTGATACGTATATGCATTCTAGTCATATGGAAGAATATGTGCTCATACCCATGATAAACAAACTTAGTTCTACAGAACGGCTTGCCCAGAATAACTGAAGCATTGTGTGGGAGCTGAGTAAGTAGGGGAGAGAAATAGATGGGCAAGACTCAGCATTACATTTCTGATTAAGACTAGGAGATAAGAAAGGCTTCACAGATTACATGGCACCTTCTGGTGAGATTAGCCTTCACTGAGTCTTAGGTTCTTACATAATTATATATAATTACATATTATATATAATATAACATTAGATATTATATATATGCACAATTACATAAGTTTAATTTGTGTGTGTGTGTGTGTGTATCTCTCTGTCTTGATCAAAGAAGTTTATTTTTACAACATATGTCACTGTACGGTTTTCAGTTCCAATTGATGCAGCTACAGTGCAGCCATTACACCTAAGACTCAGGGGCCATCACGGATCAGGAAGCAGAAAGATTTGGAGATCCAGAGAACAAAGAAACCTGCTTCTGGATACTGTCTTCTAGGCAAGACAGGGATGCTATGCCCATGAAATCTCAATAATATGGTTTTCTAAACAAGACCTACTTAATGACAATATCAGACAACACGGCAAGACCAATAAGGGGAATTTCACAGGGCTCCATCCCTAAAGGAAGAGCTACGTTCAGTGGCTTCTGAGAGACAGAGAATCAGTCTTCTCCTGGCATGGGCCTCCTGATAGGTTGTCCAATATCAAGTGGTCAGCCCTAAACAAGAGCAACACCAAATGGGCTCAATAGGTTGTGTGTTGTTGTTGTTCCTGCTGTGTATCACAATAATAATTATAGGAAAAGGGGTCATGAACTTCAGAGGTAGTGATGGAGGACATGGAAAGAGATGAAAGGTGGACAGAGGGGTAGAAATGATGTAAATGATGTAAATACATTCCTTCAGTGTTCCAAACCTATAAATGTAAGATTCTGATGACTTAGTAAAAGGGAAAAGAATATAATATAGCTCATCAACGCTTATACATTGATTATATGCTGAAACAATGTTATTAAAATTAGTTTTACCTGTTTCTACTTATTGAACATTGTAAATGTGAGTAAAGTTTGTGGCTTACATTAAATTTTTGTTGACCGTGCTAGTCTCGAACCTGGAATTTGGAAGCTATGTGACCTTCCAGAAAACTGGAAGTTGAGGGAAGCGAACAAATGATTGCTTGCATTTAAGAACATATTTCTAAAGCAGAAAAATTATTTTCAATTCAACTATTCGCCAAAAGGAAAACTCAACTAAAATGAATTAGGATGGCCACAGAAGCAGTTTTAATGTGAGTTCCCCCAGAAGCAGACTCTGAGAGTGTGAATTCAGAGATGATCCAAGAATCACCAGAAAAGGAAAGGACATAGAGCTCTCTTGATCTGAGAACAGATTGTATGTTTTATCCCTGAGTTCATAATTTCAAGAAACGTTTATGTAGCTTGCTGATGTATCTGTTCATGGTCTCATATGGCCTTTGAGATAGAATAGATAAATGTGTTGATCATTGTCTCCTCATTATGTATAAGCAACTGAGTCCAAGATAGGTTCAGCCATTTGTCCAAGAAAGTCCATTTGGGATGCTTGCCTGGGTCGCTTCATGCTCATAAACCTATACTTGGGTTGCTATAAAGCTTGACTTGACAAGAACATGTGGAAATAAGGACTGTTTAAAGGTGACAACAGAAAACTAAAAAATTTTTTTTATGTAGAATCGTTTACATATACATAAGAAAGTAGGCATTACTTGGGGAAGTTTTGTTGTTGTTATTTTGTTTGAGTCAAGATCTCAAGGAGCAGACGGTGATCTTGAACTACTAATCCTCCTTCCTCCCCTTCCCAAGTGCTATAGTTCTGAGTTTAAAAAAATATTTTATTTATTCTTTTTATTCTTTTGCATATGAGTATATTGTCTGCATGTTTGTAAGTGCACCTGGGTTATACAATGTCCTTGAAATCAGAAGAAGGTGGCTGATTCCCCTGAAATTAGAATTACAGACAATTATTAACCACCATGCTGCTGCTGGGAATGAAATCCAGGTCCTCTGCAAGAGCAGGCAGTGCTCTGAACCACTGAACCATTTCTCCAGCTCCTCTAAGACTCTTAAAAAGAAAAATGTTATTTTTTTTAAAAAAGCACAATCAAAATTAGAAGGTTAAATAACTGCTCACCACCACACAGGATGTTGGTGGCAGAGTTAAATTCAGAAAACCTCCACTGTAGTTTTTGTAGCGGAAGCTTATGGATACATGGCTTAGTGAAGACTGGATTTTATTCCTGTCCCACTGCCCATGTTCTCTTCAAATGTGTTGTCAGCCCCTTTGGTACTACTTGGAAACAAATCTCCCCCAACTTAATTTCCCTTTATTATGTTTATAACTGCCTCAGTAATTCTTTGTGGACCTCAATAACACTTATACTATTTAAATTTGAACAACCCTAGAGGATTTGGGTAGGTCAAAGTGTTTAAACCACAGGCTTTAGTCTTTGTATTAGTTGATTAAAACCAGATTTTATGCATGAGGTATACTCAATAAAGGGAGGGGTAGGCAAGCAGATGTTTGTAAAATCTGAGTGTGTTGGATTGCATTTATTTGGCTGTCTTACTAACTATATAAAAGTCATACCTATGACAATTGAACTGTAAACAGTTAGATGATGTATTTCTCTAGAAATTTCCTGCTATGTATGGTCAGCCAAAAAGAAAAGTAAAAGGATTCTGTAAGATTAACACACTAAAAGAAGTTGACTAATATACCTTATAATAGTCATATCTAAACCAAGGACGTTGACTAATGGAATACCTCAGAATTATTCTCTGACCTTAAAGACATTACCAGCTGCAGTTCATTTAGTCCAAACACTAGAAAACCTTTCAGCTATTTTTGTGTGAGAGAGAGGGTGGTTGTTATAAAGAGCATCTCATTTTTTCAAACAGAAGATCATTAGGTTGTATCTAAGTTGCTCTGTCAGACTCATTTTATAAAGTAATATAACTTAGCTTAAACGTAAGTGGGAAAATTTCAAGGACCACAAGTGAAAGTAAGGACAGAATGGTGACTGGAAGCTAAATCTGGGCTGCTATCAAGAAGTGAGGATGAGGTACAACCGTGGGGATATTAGGAAACACTTAGGGGAGTGTGTACTTCTTGTGGCAAAAGCCCCACACAGATGGAGAAAAAGATTCCCCATGCACACACTTGGCTCAAAGGACACCTCACACTTTTTCTGGAACTGAAGCCAGACATGGAAGTCACATGGAAAGGACCTGGGGCACTGAGCCAAAGTAGGATTTGTGCCTCACTTGCATAGGGATTTCTTGTGGGAGTACCTTGTTTGGGAAAAGAACAGGTCCTAACCTTAGAGTGTGCACCTCGCCTGGCTAGGCTATATCAATACCCAAATCACAGCCCGAGGAACAAAGTTCATTGCAGATGAACTGTCAGACAAAAATTACAAGACACAAGATAAAATAATATACTTGAAAAACATTAAGCAAACACCAGGGAATGTGGAATGACTGTTCCTCAAAAAGCTTAAGAACAAGTATGTTTAGTTCTCTTGAAATTATGAGGGGAATTGCATTCTTGGACAAGGAGCAGAAAACAATTTACAAGAAAACGGAGATATGATAAAGAACATCCTGGAAATGAAAGAGATGGCTTGGGGGTTAAGAGCATTGGCTGCTCTTGCAGAGGACCCGGGTTCAATTCCCAGAACCAACGTGGTGGCTAACAACAATTAAACAAAGGGATACATGTCAAACTACATACTTTCTCCCTAATTCATCTCCTATCAATAGCATACACTATTATTCAATTAAATTTAAGTGAGTTACCACAATAATAATGAATAGAAAGTTGATTTTTGAATATACATGGAAGATTCTTTGAAATACAACTTTTGAAAATCCACTTTAAATGTGTAAATACTTAGAATCTGAAAAAATTATGCATGTTTTTGAAGATGAATAATTTTATATCTTCTAAAGTAGAAGAGTATGCAGAATAACATCTTCTCTCTCTTTTTTTAAACAGCAAAACTTAGAGAGTAACCTTACCAACCTTATTAAGAGGAACACAGAACTGGAGACCCTTTTGGCTAAGCTCATTCAAACTTGTCAACATGTTGAAGTGAGTATCTCTCTCTCTCTCTCTCTCTCTCTCTCTCTCTCTCTCTCTCTCGTATTTCAGGTGAAAAGTGCTGGCCTGGGATTTTTCCGTCATCTCAATTTTTATTTTAAAGAGGAATCTTTATCGAGACTAGAGAAATGTGTCTGCAGTTAAAAGCGCTTGCCACTCTTGCAGAGTATTTTTATTCAAGTGAGTCTGCCACAGTGTGCCAGTGCTTGTGGAGGTCAAAGAATAATTCAGATTCCCTGGAGCTGTAGTTACAGGTGGTTGGGACCCACCTGAAATGGTTGCTAGGAAACAAATTTGGGTCCTCTTGAAGAGCAGCAACTGAGTCTTCTAAATACCTGAGCCATCTTTCTGACTCCCATCTCAACATTTTAAAAAATTATTTATTTAATAACCACATACTTAGAAGAAACATTTCATTACAACAGCACTGACATATTCAATAACAATTTCCAGAGCTAAGATGCATCTCTTTCAAGACTGGCTACAAATTTTCAGGTTTAGAGTTGAATTACTACAGTTATATAATATTGTACTCAGTATAAACCCTATAAGACATAAAATTAAATGCGGTTTTAACCTTTAAAAAAGATCTCCATTTCATTATTAAAATACAGAGTTTCATACAGAAAAATGCATTTTTAATGCAATTGACATTAAGATGTTTGTACATGCGTTTCTCATCTCCATATATTTGATTATTACTAGTCACAGTCGGTTACTTTCTGAGCTCCTTGGCATCTGAGCATGGATACAAAGTCATCAGGTAGATTTCAATGGTAATGTTTTTCACCTCTACTAACTACTAAGAGCAAATTTTTATGCTTTGAAGAATTATTAGTATTTTTTAATCTTTTTTAATTTTTAATAACTACATAATTAGAAGAAGCATTTCACTACAGCTTTAACATATTCAGTAACATACTCCAGAGCAAGAGTACATCTCTTTCACAATTTTAGGTTTATAGTTGAATTAACACAGTTATGCAATATTGAACTCAGTATAAACCCTGTAAGACATAAGATTGAATGAGTTTTTAACCTTTTAAAAAGATCTTCATTTCGTTTTAGAATATACTGTTCCTTGCAGAAAGACTCATTGTATTTGCCACTAACACTGAGATGTTGGTGCATGCATTTCTAATCTGTATGTATCTGATTGTTACTAGTCATAATCAATTGCACTTGGATCCTTGGGACCTGTGTATGTCTATAAAGTCATCAGGTACATTTCAATGGTAATGTTTATCACCTATACTAATTAACATGACATACATTTCCAGGCTTCCTCCTCAAATGTAATACATTTTTAAAAATTTGTTGATTTTTTTTTGTGTGTATATCACACAGAACATCCCAAACCATACTATTCAACTATACACCCACTTCCCAGATGGCATCGTCCCATAGCCTCCCTCCCCCCACTAGAGCCCTTATACTCTGATATCCCTGCTACTGTCTGCTGTGTTGTCGGCACCCCCAGCCATTCCCCACTACTTGCCCTTCTGGTGAATCTAGTCATCCTATCTAGAGGCCTTTTTTTTTAGGAGGGTCAGCTGTTCCTCTTCCAGCAGTAATCAGTTGTCAATATTCCTTTGGATAAGATTGGGGTCTGCTGTTCATTTTCCCAGTTCTATGCTGCGTTACTATCTGGGAGTCACTTAGGCCACCCTGACCAAAAACTCAAAAGAAGGTATAGCCAATCTGGCATTGTTGCTTGTTATGTAGCCTTTAGCTATGCATATGGACTCTTAAAAAATTATATTGGCCCATTTAATCTTTGGTTATATTTTCCTTTTGGTTGTTCAAGGTCATACAGTTGGCCCAGATAAACGGATTTAGTTTTACTCTTAAGGTCGTTTGAGGATCTGTTCCTTAGGGGTCATGTGGACTTGGGAGGAGTCTCTGGCTCCTTTCTTTTACCAGTTCTGCCTATGTGAAGGTAAGTCAAAGGTTCTGCTCGGCCATGGTTGGCTTCGCTTGGAAGCATGGATGAAATGATTTCTCTGTGTTGACCCTCCTCTTTGTAGACTGGACACTGGTTCAAGTCCATCTAGTGGGGCCTCCTTGATCAAGAGGATGGGTGACCCACTACAATTACAGGACATCTCGAGAGATGCTCATAGTCCCCTGGAACTAGTCGACCTAGGAGGGCAAGGGGCAAAAACTGTCCTTTATGGCCCTCTGACCAAATTTAGTATATGCCTCAAAATAAGTTTGTTAAACATTCAAGAAGGTTAGTTCCACCAGATCGGTACTTTTAATTACTGTATGTCATGTAGATAAATCTTGGGCAAAGACCAATTGTTCTCAGGTAAACATTACCTAGGCATATATTTCTTGATCTGCTATGTATAATTTGTTAGTAGGTTGTAGGAGTAATATGGTTCCCTCTGGTTTTCAAAACTAGCTAGGCATTATTTATCTCTCACACTGTCTCACCCCTCCACCATAGTTCTTCCACTTAAGGTTCCCCCATTTCCCCACTTTTTCCCTTACTAATCCCCTTCTCCTATGGTCCTACCTCTCTTGAGCTCCTTCTTTCCCTCTATCCCCTTGGTTCCTTGTATACCCTGCCCTCCCCCCTCCATTAAACTAACCC
This sequence comes from Nannospalax galili, assembly GCF_000622305.1. Lineage (NCBI taxonomy): Eukaryota > Metazoa > Chordata > Mammalia > Rodentia > Spalacidae > Nannospalax > Nannospalax galili. Next base: position 4,066,246 of record NW_008355477.1, read on the forward strand.
AATTTTTATCCATATCTCCCTTATTAAGGCCTATTTCCTACTGTTCTTCTCTTTCAGGTTCTATCTTTTCCTTTACCTCCCTGTTTCCTTTCCATTATCCTGGTTCCTGTAGTTACATCTGGATACAACTCACTTATCAGGGTTTGTTTATAGGATCCACATATGAGGGAGAACATATGTCGATTTTTTGTTTCTGAGTCTGTTACTTCACTTAGTATAACAGTTTCTAGTTCCATCCATTTACCTTCAAATTTCATGATTTCATGCTTCTTTACTCTTGAGTAAAACTCCATCGTATAAATGAACCACATTTTCATTATCCACTCGTCAGTTGAGGGACACTTAGGTTGCTTCCATCTCTTAGCTATTGTGAAAAGAGCAGCAACAAACATGGATGTAAAA